>NC_134843.1:39514034-39850284 GCF_965363235.1 Mytilus galloprovincialis | reverse complement strand
CAGCGGGATTAAACATTTTAATGGATCAAAACCTTCTCCCTTTTTCTAAAACAATAGTCAGTTTCTTTTTCATTTATTTAAACTGAAACCAACAATGCCACCTCTTGTTTTTGTATACGTATCTCTGTTCAATGTGTGCTCGATTGTTTGGTCAACTGGAGATCTAGAAAATCCACGAGAACTTCTCTGAACACAAAAACAACCAGATGAAAGATGTTCATGCGCATCAGGATGGATATTTGGCATACTTTGCATATGAAGCAAATAGACTGACATGTATCGGGAATAGTTTTGACGGTCATATGCAAATAAACTGAATGCAAACAAAGTAACAAAAACATTTGAAAATATGTACAAAATTTATAAAACAAAAGTGAAGCAATATATCCAAGTAAGGAGGAAAGAAAAATGAAAAAAAAAACTATCAAATGAGGAACAATGTATACATTACGAAAAGCAAATAAATAGTAACCAGATGGTGTGTCAAATCGACATAATTTTGTGCCGAGAGAGTAAAAAGTCTAAACAAATTTCCAAACTGACTATTTGACCTTCGTTCAAAGCAATGTTTGCCGATTGAATGACTAAACAATATTAACTCAATCACCACATAGCTAAACACAAAATGTAATCAAGCACACCTTTATTGAGTTCGATAGAGTGCACCCTTTCACAGCGCAAAAAATTAACTTAATTTGTCATTTTTATGGCCCCGCAACGAAGTTGTCGGTACCATATAGTTTTACCCTTGTCCGAAATTCCGAAATTCCGTAATTCCGAAATTCTGAAATTCCGTAATTCCGTAATTCCGAAATTCCGTCATTCTGCAACAAATCATTATACGGAGTTTTTTTCTAAACGCCTTTAGATATTTGGCTGATTTTTATTATGTGAGTTAACCATGATGTTTTACAGATCAAGTTTAAGTTTCGTTACGCTCCGCTAATTTTTGTGGAAATTACGGCTTTTGGACTTTGATAAATTGTTGAAAATCACAGTTATACGGAGTTTTTTTCTAAACGCCTTCAGATATTGGGCTGATTTTTGGTATGTTAGTTAACCATGATATGTTACAGATCAAGTTCAAGTTTCGTTCTGCTCTGCTAATTTTTGTCGAAATTACGGGCTTTGGACTGTGATAAATTGTTGGAAATCACAGTTATACGGACTTTTTTTCTAAATGCCTTCAGATATTGGGCTGATTTTTTGTTATATGAGATACCAATGATGTGTTACAGTTCAAGTTTAAATTTGTTCCGCTCCACTAATGTTTGCCAAAATTATGGGCTTTGGACTTTGATAAATTGTTGAAAATCACAGTTATACAGACTTTTTTTCTATACGTCTCCAGATTTTGAGCAGACTTTAGATATGTGAGACTACCATCATGTTTGTGTCCACATGTGTTATTCAAATTGCAGATTTTTCAACTTTTTGGGACGGGGCCATTCGTGTCGCTTTGGTCGATGCCACTGCTGGTGGAATTTCGTCACCGAGGATATCAACAGCCCAGTAGTCAAGTATTCTGTGTTGATATGAATATTAATAATGTGGTCATTTTATTAAATTTACTGTTTACAAAACTGAAATTTTCGAAAAACTAAGGATTTTCCTATCCCAGGTATAGATTACCTTAGCCGTATTTGGCACCACTTTTTGGAATTTTGGATACTCAATGCTCTTCAACTTTGTACTTGTTTGGCTTTATAAATATTTTGATATGAGCTTCACTGATGAGTCTTATGAAGACGAAACGCGCGTCTGGCGTACTAAATTATAATCCTGGTACCTTTGATAACTATTTGACACATCTAGTTTCATAAATATTTTGTTACACATTTACTTTATAAAATAATTTGTCTCACAAAAACAACATAATCGACAATTAAATGTTTGTTTTCAGCTGTTTTAAAGTGCGTATGTGTTCACTCAGGTATAAATGAATATATTGTCGACTGAATCGAAGACGGTAATGTGATGATTTCCGGTATTTCACGAGTGTTTACACGTACATATGTTTTATTGAATAATTTCTATTTTAAACAATATATAAATACTGCAAATAGTTTAAACATTGCATACTGGTCAATATTAAAGTTTAAGTCACAAAAACGGATAGTTCTTTATGAAATGAGAAAATATGCCTGAATTTTAACAAAATAAATCGGATTGTTTGTAATGTAAATAAACACTTTTTTAAAACAAAAAAAAAATCTTCAGTGTTAGATTAAATATGATAGTTTTATATCTGTTTTAGTTGTTTAAACTTATACTTTAATTGTTTGTAATCGCTTTATATTAAAAATTTTAATTAAAAATTACTAAGTCGTGATAGCTAAATGAGGGGACCATTGAAAGGGACGTTTTTAAACCTCTTTTGAACACCTTTTTTTGGTCTAACACCTTGTATTTTATTTATAAGACAATGAAGTTGAATTCTATCAAGGAAAATCGCGGTACCCTGGGTTGAAACACAAACTCCTTTACTAGAGCGCTTTTGAAAACTAGCTGATGGACTATAATCAATAGTCATGAATGAAAAGCATAAACAAGTTTGAAGGTAAACTAATAACAACTTAATCCGATCAAATTGCCTGCGATTCGATAACAATGACCAGTCCAGGTAAAAAAAATTGTAAAGGGGTAAATTGAGTTTTTGGATCTTTTATTTGCGTATTTAAAACTGTAGAAAGTTTGGCCTTCAAAAGTCAACATAATCATTGACTTTATACAGAAAATTCGCCTTTTTAAAACATTGAGTGTTTCACGAATAATACGCGACAACAAAATAAAATCATTTCTTAAAACACTGCAAAATCATTCTGATTGATGCAGTGGTATTGTCATAAATTGCACTGGAGTGAACAGTGAACCTTATTAAAAGGTCCGGCTTTGGCATTCGTAATTTATATCCCATTGAATCAAACGGGTTCAGTCATTCATTGCTTAAAATATCGCATGGGAGAAATCTGTTCGACTCTAAATTAACCCTTGGGATCAAACCAAACTGGTTTGAGCTGATTTATTTGAAGTTCTTCCGACCAAGGAAAATGGTTGAAAATACATGACACTAGTCACTCGTTAGGTTAAGTATGTTTACTAATGTTTACTAATTTTGAATATCTTTTGTCGAAAACTATATATTTATGTTCATTTCAATTATTTAATAAAAATGGGTTAGTGTATTCAAAACAAATTTTACTATAATTTTAGGTATGGAGTGACGCTGCCACTCAAGTATTCTTTTCACTCAGTGCCTGTTCTGGAGGTCTTATTCTGATGGCCAGTTACAATAAATTTGACAATTTTTGTCTTCGGTATGCATTCTTATCACTTCTGTATTAAACAATACAGAAATCTAGCATAGAAAAAGAAAAAAAATACTGAACAAAATAAGTCATCTTGTTTGTATAACCTGAAATGTTTCGAAGTGACATATTATTAATCATATCTGATATTTATATAAAAAAAAATTCACATTGTTTTGAAGAAAAAAAATCCGTTGAAATTTAGATATGACCAAATCAGACTATCAATGGCCAAAACAAAGCGATTTCTAAAAAAGAACCCATAAAAACCTTATTGGCATCAGTGATACTAGATTTAATGCAACAGTTGTTTACATAACTCGATTACAAATATACAAACCAAGGTAACAAAAAGCGCTTGAACTAAGGGAATCGCATGAAATTCAAAAGATGCAAAGAATAGGGACGTACTACACAAGATTTCATATAATTATTGAGCTAATACATTTCGAATTTGACGCACAAATATAGAAAACCGTTATATAATGATCTGTAAACCAATATGATCTATTACAAACTGGTTGTGTCACTTAAAAGGGAAGATCAATTTGAATTTTTTAAAATTGTCTTACATATCATATGATAAAATAGTGATTTTGTTACCAATATATTTTCAGAGATGCTTTAATTGTACCAATTGTAGATTGTTTAACGAGCTTCTTTGCTGGATTAGTAATATTTACCGTTCTTGGTTTCATGGCTCACCAAAAAGGTGTTTCTATTGATGAGGTTGCCAGGGGAGGTAATAACACTTAATACTATAATTGTTTAATCTCCAATTTCTAATAAGTTAACTTATATGTAGAATAATAAAAAGCTTTATGAAATTTTGATAATAATGTTTTGCATGGTTTCGTTCTGTTTCAAATTGTATATTCATAAACTACATCATAAAGACCCCCAAAATAAATAGAACAATTCAGGCATTAAAATCAAAACAAATCGTTTATCTTTTTTTCCGGAAGCTTTTTAAAAGTTGTATTTTGAGCAATTGCATTAATATTCAGTAAGAAAAATCTGTATCCCTTTTTTCCGAGCGTATGAAAGGGCATTCAACTCACAGAAAAATTGGGATAATCGAGAACACTGGACTACTTTTGTATCGGTCACGCGGGAAAAGAGAGATCATCCTTGTTTTAAGATATCACCACTATCGCATTGATGTAGTATTTACCATACTCAGGGACACGGATTATATAATGGTTTCTATCTTCTTCTAATACTGTGTTGTTAGCCCTTATTATTGATTAATAACGGCATTCTGAAATATTTAAGGATATGCAAATCGAGACGATAAAAAGGGGGTTTATATTTTCTTCATAAAGTGAGCGAAAACCAACTGCCTGATTGCAGGCTGCTTTCGTTCAACCCTCACCAATAAACGTTAAAACTTAATTTTTACCTTACTGAGAAAACACCTACAGAACAATGTATGCTATTAACATTATCTGATCATCTTGATAATTAATATGGAAAAAAAACACCTCTATGTTATTATTTATTAGGTCCGGGTTTGGCATTCATTGCTTACCCAGAAGCAATTTCCAACATGCCTGCTCCAACAGTGTGGGCTGTTCTGTTCTTTTTCATGATGCTTATTATTGGTTTCAGTTCCGAGGTATGTATTCTTTGACAATAAATAGGTGTGTATATTTCATTAATTTAATACGTTAACACTGTGCAAACGCACAAAAAGACAATTAACACAGGGTCAATTATTCAAGCACTTTTTTTAAAAGGTGGTCTTATGTAATTAGGGGAAACAAAAACAATGAATTCGGGATGTCTTTGACAATTAATTTCAACTGAACCATTTTAGCTTTAAAAAAATAAGAAATAGTTAAATAAAGAACCAAAAAACACAAGCAAAACCAAATAATCTGATATAATGACATGAAAGCTAAAAATTGAATCATTCAATTGCTATGTTTTACTGTCTAATGTTGAAGACGCAGTACCGACTACTATATAAAGATAAGGTGAGGTGGTATGATTGCAAATCTGACAACTATCCATCAAAGGAGTAGGTCCAGTAAGACCCCTTTTTGGCCCCAAAATATAGCAGTTTTACAAAATTGTAAAAATGTAAACTTTTAGTTTTTTATTGGACAGTAGAATGCTTCTGCTACATAAATATGGGCTGTTTTTGACAATACAATGCACATATTTCGGGCACTATCACCATTAAGTCATGCTAAGTTACTGAAATCTTCACAATTCTAGCATTTTAGTTAAATTTTAGACGGTTTCCGTGTAAAACGAAAGTGGCCGCATTCGTGTTCATCCTTAATATTGAAATGTAAGTTGTATTTAGTGATAATACATAACATATATAAAGGTCGAGGATGAACACGGATGCGGCCACTTTCATTTTTGACAAAAAAAACATATGAAAAGTGACATTTGTCGGCATATTTGGTAGATTTTTCATATTTGAGCTTGAATCGGGTCGTTTTTAATGACTAAATTAGTTAAAATCTTTCACACAAACTAATTGAATCAAATGAAATAGACACATAAAGTTTATAAAGTGGTGAAAATCTTTCGTCAGATGAACCTGAAATTTGAGGCCAAAATCGGTCCTAACCGAACCTACTCCTTTAAAATGAAACGTATGTAAGCAATTATAGGCAACCGTACTGCCTTCACAATAATAATTAAAAAAAACATATTATATAGTTGGCTACAAAAGACCCCGATATGAATAATATGTAATAATTCAATAGATCTCTTTTAATAGTTTAAGCGGTTCTGTTGCTGCTTTCACATCTCCTTTTATTAGCTCACCTGGCCCGCAGGGGCATGTGAGCTTTTCTCATCACTTGGCGTTCGTCGTCCGTCGTCGTCGTCGTTGTCCGTCGTCGTCGTCGTCGTCTGTTAACTTTTATACAAAAAAAAAACTGCTGGGCAAAATTAAACCAAACTTGACCACAATCATCATTGGCAACCAAGATGGCAGCCATGGCTAAAAATAGAACATAGGGGTAAATGTAGATTTTGACTTATAACTCTGAAACGCATTTAGAGCAAATCTGACATAAGCAAAGTAAGATCTACAAATAAGTCAACATGACCAAAATGGTCAGTTGACCCCTTAAGGTGGTATGGGTGTCTTCCTCCATCTTGGATTGTAAAAAACAGAGAATCAAAGGTCCAGATTTTCCATCAAGTTAGCAAAATTTGATGCAGGAATGCAGATGTTTAATGTACATTTTCATTTAAAAGTACCAATTTATAAGAATATAACTTCTAAATATTGATATTTTTGCAAATGTTAATCATTTTTGGTTGTTTTTATTTTTTTTTAAATTGGCATTTTAAGGGGAGGTAACTCTAAAAAAGTGCATTTTCTGAAGGATTCTGTATGGAATTTTCCTATTTTGTATTTTAGCCGGAAAAAACGTACGGTGACCCTATCTTTTCTTTTGATATTCTCAAAGCAGTGTCTGAAAGCTATCTTTTCCTGAAGTATTTAACAATTCTATCATTTTGTTTAGTTTCTAATCACAAAATGGTGTTTTTTCCTGTATAATCCATACAAAATGTGTCATTTTGTCCCGTCCTGTAGCTTGAGAAAATGCGCGGTGACCTATCATTTTTATTATATTTTTCAACATGTATCAATAGATACAACGTTTTGGCAAAGTATGAACAAATTCTATCATTTTTATTTTAGACTCCCATACCACCTTAAGGAGTTATTGCCCTTTATAGTCAATTTTACCACTTTTTTCTTAAATTTTTGTAATCTTTTACAAAAATCTTCTTCTCTGCTAGGCCAAGTTTAACCAAATGTGGCCATAATCATCGTTTGGGTATCTTTTTCAAAAAATGTGTCCGGTGACCCGGCCAGCTAACCAAGATGTCCGCCGTGGCTAAAAATAGAACATAGGGGAGAAATGTAGATTTTGGCTTATAACTCTGAAACCAAAGCATTTAGAGCAAGTCTGACATGGATTAATTTGATAATCAAGTTAAGATCTAGCTGCCCTGAAATTTTCAGATGAATCAGACAACCGGTTGTTGGGTTGCTGCCCCTGTATTGGTAATTTTGAGGAAATTTTGCCGTTTTGGCTATTAGCTTGAATATTATTATAGATAGAGATTAATAGGTTATGATGAGCAAAATGGCCAATTTACCTCTTAAGGAGTTATTGTCCTTAATAGTAAATTTTTAATGATTTTCATAAATTTTGTAAATTTTGGTAAATTTTTACAAAATGTTTTTCTCTGTAACTACTGGGCAAAGTGCATTTAGATAAATATATGGTTAACAGCAAGAGTGTTCAGTAAAGTAAAATCTACATACACATCAACAACAACAAAACATAATTTTGTCATGAATCCATCTGTGTCCTTTGTTTAATATGCACATAGACCAAGGTGAGCGACACAGGCTGTTTAGAGCCTCAAGTTCATAACACAAAAAATAAACCCCACTGGAAAACTTGGTGATGAATAAAAAAACAATTTGTATAAACCATGACTTATTTTGAGGGTTTCTTTTTTATATGCATAATTTTGTTACAGTTCTCAATAATGGAAACAGTGATGGCATCCTTTATAGATGAATATGCATTTACTTTGAGAAAAAACTGGAGGAATTCAGCCATTTTTCGTGTTACAGTGTGCATGTCTTTCTACTTGCTTGCTTTGCCTATGACAACAAGGGTATGTAGTATGTACTAGTAGTTGATGATTTTTGATTGGTACTAAAAAAAAGTTTGTGAACAACAAATACATATCAAATATTTTACAAAGAAACAATAAAAAGTGAAATTACAAAAATACTGAACTCCGAGGAAAATTCAAGAAGGAAAGTCAAATGATAAAATCAAAAGCTCAAAGCATCAAATGAATGGATAAGAACTGTTATATTTCTGACTTAGTACATGCATTTAATAATGTAGAAATTGATGGATTTAACTGGTTTTATAGCTAGCTAAACCTATCACTCGTATGACAGTCGCATGTAATAAAATGTTTTTAAAAAAATATTTCAGCATTACATCGAGAAAAAATATATATGTTTACATACAAATGAGTATGCACACAAACTGTGATTAAATTGTTATTTTTCATGTTTTTATTGTAATATTTTATATCATACATTTATAAACACCATTGAGTCGGTATCGCTATAATGGGCTAGCAGGCCCACGTGGTATCACCCCTATAGATAATGTTTCAGTTTTGGCATAATTCATATTATACATTTATTCTGCGAAATATTTTGTTTTTGAGTTAGAGAACTCTATACAACATTAATCGTATAACAAAAAGGAAACCTTTTTAATACTGTAGCTGAGGGTATACATAATCATCCGACACGTTTGGCAAACCTTGTCTACCAGTATCCACCATTCATTTTGCTAAATGAAGCATTCATTGATGCTAATTTATTTAGTGCAATGGTTTTATCGAATTTTAATTATTACTATGATTACAGGGAGGATTTTACTTGTTTGAATTGGTGGACAACTCCATTAGTGGTTTCCCATTGCTTTTTGTTGGACTGTTTGAATGTATTGCTATTAACTGGATTTATGGTATGTAATAGTTATGATGAATATTGAAATTATCAACAATTGTTTTTGAAGTCTCTTGGGTTTTTTCTTCTCTCATTATTTTGCTAATGTGATCTAAAAGTCCTGATCAAAGCTTAGTGCTCTGGACACAAAATTACAAAAACAGGTGTTCGTGTGTTAATGGCAAACTATTAGAAATGCTTACAAACAATGTCGAAGTTTATGTTTGCTTATTTTTTTCTCATAAAGTAATAAGATTTTATTTTGGTTACGCTACAAGTTTGCATACAATGTTTTACATGTGTGTTCTTGTCTTTCCTTTTGTTTATCTTTGATTACATATCTGCCTGTTTGTATAGTTATTAAGATTATAAAACAATAATAACTGTTGTACCCCTATTTTTTGCATTTTTACCTATTATGTCTGTTTATTTTATTCACACATTGCTGTCAATATAATAGAATTTTATGCGACTGACTGTCATACAAGTGAGATATAAAGCTAGCTATAAAACCAGGTATAATCTACCATTTTCTATATAAGAAAGTCAGGAATATGACTTTTGGTATAAATTCGTTTCATGTTTTCAAGTTTTTGATTTTGCCATTTGCATAGTCACTTTACGTTTAGAATTTTCCTCGGAGTTCGATATTTTTTTTCATTTAACTTTTTACTTGTCTCTCTAACTTTCTTCCGGGTATCTTTATTGTCAAGGTTCGACTATGATTAATTATCCTTTGCACCCTGAATCTGACCAAACATTTTCGTTTATCCTTTGCCAACCATCTTAAAATGTTCTGAAATGACACCATGTATCAGGGATGACCCAAAAACATGAAGGTATTAGACGATCGAATTAAGTTTGGACTTTCCACATCTGATTTGACCTCTAATATTTAGAGCGTTGTCTTTATCGTTAACACATCACGTAGATGTTTATTTGTTATAATACATTTGCATTAAAATGTGAATACATTCATAACGCAAATTAATTGTAATTTTCTGCTATTTATTCTCTAGGCTACAACCAATTTGCAGACGACATTGAAATAATGTTGGGTAAACGGCCTTGTTTCTATTGGAGATTTTGTTGGTCCTTTTTCACGCCATTCGTACTGTTTGTAAGTAAAACTTAGGCCGCATTTCTTTCTTGACACAATTTTGTAAACGTTGTGTCGCGTTTGTTGTTGTTTTCTAAACGCTACCAAAGTAGAAACAAATACATCGTTTAATAAGTCTTTACTGATCCTGTTTGCACTTTCAATAATGTATGCACATGTTGTTGGTAAACAGAATTTTTACAAACGTAGAAACTAACACTTCGTTTATTCAGGTTGAAGATAGAAACAAATGAAGCGTTTGTACTAACAAACGACAAACGACAAACTGCAGACGCATTTGTAGCGTTTGCATAGTTTGTCAGAGTTTATGTGAACTTTGCAAACAAATGTTTGAAAGAAATGATCAAAACATGTGCGCGCTTAGCCGTTTGCATCGTTTGTGCTAGAAAGAAATACACTCTTAGTCACTTTACGGCGTTTTGGTTTCATCAGTTTGTAAGTAAAAATCAAATAAGTCAGTTATTCAGGAGTCCATCCTATAAATGAGCGCTACAAAGACCAGGAATAAATGTGAGAACAAAAACTAAGAGAAAAATCGATAACCCCAGAAAGCATCGCAAGGAAGAGTAACTGATTGATCGCCCAGCTACACACATACGCGCATGATAAAGGCGATAACAAGATCACGAGATACGAACATTTGTTGTACGGAAATTAGTTTCATTATTTTTAGTCCAGTCAATCTAGCATAAATTTGACCCTAACCCGAAAGTAATTGCAACAGAAGATTTTAAAGTTTTAATCTTTCGCATTATACCACAAGTATACACAGAAAAAAGTCCCATAAAATCTAACTTGAGGAAGACTATAAAAATCACCATTTAAAATTCCTATGGAGATTTGCATTGAAAAGGGAGATAACTCTTGCAAAAAAGGCAAAAATATCAATAAAAATAGATACAAAATTATATGTTTACCGCTTCTATTCATCAGAATGTATTGATTCTTGATTTTTTAGTGGTCTTTAGAGTATAACAAACAACTCTAAAGGTGTTTTCATATCTTTTATCAAGCTATAATCTAGATTTCGTCATTATTAGTTGACCATTTATTGAATTTGTCAACATGTCAAAGTAAAGAATCTCAAATTTAATCAAAATAATTGAGCATGTATTCTTCTTTTTGTGGTTTAAAGTTTCTTTAGATAAGTAAGTTGCTGAAAAAAAATAATATACAGATAAAGTACAGCCTGTGACTTCCTCTTAGTTATGTCCACCCTCTTGCATGGTCAACATCCAATGGTGAACATTTATTGGGGTATTCAATCTTGAGATGTTGGCCATTTATTGGGGTCATAAATCATAGGCAGATTTTTTATCTAATTATGTTACCTGTTAAAATCAATCAGGGTTGAAGTTTTCAGCTGGTATGTTTGATTAAAATTTACCTGTACAGGTAACTTGGGTTTCTTTTAAAATTGACATTTCACCTTTTAATGAAAATGTAGAATAAAATATTGTTAAAGTCTGTTAATTTATTATTATTTTTTTGTCTTTGATTTTATTTAATTTTTTTATTTTTTAATTGTTTTTTTTTCATTTTTGTATGTTTTGTTTCTTCCTGTTTTGTTTCTTATTCTTTTAATTTCTTCTTAGTAAGAATCTTCAATAGAAATGACAAAAAGTCAAAGCTAAAATAATTGACTAGCATTTGAAATAAACAGACTTTTAATAATTGTTTTTTAAGTAAAAGGTTTATATAAATGTACATGATGTACATTGTATTCAATTGTTTGTTAACATTATTAAATGAGTTATTACTATTAATAATAACTAATAATCATGCAAGTGATATTTTAAATACAAAAAATGAAAGTAATTAAACAATTTGGTTTCTTAACAAAATAAGATGATCAACATCAATCCTTTTACAATAGATTTTGATAACATCTAATATTATTCAGGAAAACTACAAGTACCATTATATGGTTTAGGAAAAAACTAATTTTGTTTATCTAAATTTTCTTCAAATCTCACAACAAGAGTTGTGCACAAACAATCACCGAAAAGACTTATTTTCCAAATGTCCACCTAGTTATCATCAAATTTTGATAAATGTTCATTAAAAATGCTAATCATAATGAAAAATGTTCTTATATATCTGAATCAAGTGAATCTTATGAAAAGAAATTATGTAAAGAAATTGTCTTGAAACTTATTAAATATGTTATCTTCAGTTTGGTTGATTTTTTTCAAAATTTGTCTCCAGAAAAAATAAAGTGCACTTCTAAAGATGGTGACACTTTAATGGTCTATTTAAATTCATTTTTTTTCCAGTGTATTATATTATCGATAGTGCTGGACTGGCATGATACATTTATTCTTGGTATACATTTACAAAGAATATTTCAATCAACCTAGGCCTTTTAGATAAAGATAATAATTGCAGGGACTTGAATGAATTAAGACTTTTAAAGTCCTTAATAAAAAATGAATTTAAAGAAAAGTCTAAAAAATAATTAACTTATGATAAAAACTGTAAACTTGATTGTGTCAATTAAGGTAGAGAATTTTTGGTCATAATTTAGAAATAGAAAATAGTGGACAATATAAAATTCCTAGAAAGGATAAAATGTGTAAACTGTGCCTCTTGTAGGTCAATGGAGAACACTCCTTCCTTGATTGTAAAATTAACAAAAAAACTTGAAAATTATTTACCTTCTCATTATAATGTCTCTAACCCAAGAACAAAAAGTAAAAGAAATGCTTAACCTCTAAAACATGGATCATGTTTAAAATATCATATGACAATAAAAATATTATCAAATTTTGCTGTAATGAATATTTCTAATACTTATCAATATTTTATTCAATAAAGAAATAATGAATTGCCTAAATTTTATCATATGTTAAGATCAGTCTATCTACAATAATGAACCATTTTGATTTTAGAAAATTAATTTGAGAAACACCTTTGTCAAAAGAAAAAGGCAGGCATTGTAAATGTTTGTAGCATATTTAAAAATGATATTCATTTATTCTTCACTACCAAAAAATAGACTTAATATAAAAAATAACTTAAATTGATCAAAAATTATTTAAAAGGTATAATATCAAAATTAATAGTCAGGAGACAATTATTTTTTAATTAAGCTGTTTGTTCAATTAGTTTCATTATTTCATTTTATTTTTGAATTTCTTGTCATAATCACAGTTATTAAATTTGACAAACACATACATGTATATTTTACCTGAGACACCTGATCTGTAAGTTATATAATTTCAACACTTCAATGCATTCAAGATTTCCCTTTAGCCTTGACTAGTTTTTGAGTAATACCTTGTGTATTAAAAAAGCAACAGGGGGTATGATGATGGACATATAGGGCCACCATGGTGAACATATTTTTTTATGGCAACCATTAATAAGATAAAGTCACAGGTAGTACTGTATAAACAATACCAAATTTTCACATTATTTTTTCAAAATGGTCACTAAGCTTCAAATTTGCAATTTCTTGAATGAAAAATGCACGAAAAAAATAAAACTACCCATAACACTTCAGTTTTGTACATTTCATTAGCAGAAAATTATATAATTTAGTCAAATACAAACTTATAACCCAATCAAAGTATCAAATTTACATAAATTTCAAGAAAAACGACCCAAAACTGACCAAAAAAGACTCATTTTTGCAAGAGTTATCTCCCCTTCCAATGTTAATTTCCATAGGAAATTAAAAATGCTGATTTTGAGTTTTCCTCAAATTAGATTTTATGGGACTTTTTTCTGTGTATATAAAGGGCATAGTGCTATAGATTAGAACTAAAACATTTTCTGTTGTAATTAGTTTGAGGTTAAATTTTAGTTTGACTGGATTATTTTATAAAATAATGTTACGCACTGTTTTATTTTTACAACACACGTTAAACGATTCTGTATTGTGTTGGTCCTTTCTCACGCCATTCGCACTGTTTGTATGTAAAACCTTAGTTTTTATCAGTTTGTAAGAAAAAATCAAATTACGACAATCAATTAGGAAGCCATCCTATAAATGACAGCTAAAAAGATCAGGATGTGAGAACAAAAACTTAGAGGGAAAAAACGTTGCAACAAACTGCGGTGCAACGAATTGCGGTGCAACAAATTCGATAATTTGTTTTGCAACGAAGGGTCCTATGCCTCATGTTAAATAACTCTTTATAATAGAGTATGTATTCAGTAAAGTTAAAATTTTGTATTTTGGCTTCGAGTTTTGTCAAAATGAGCAACGTAATCGTCAAAACTGGTGCAATGTAATGTCATTATTACCAAATAATCGTTGTTAATTATAACATAAATGGCATTTTTCCTTATTTTATTGCCACGGTGGAAGTACTTATTTTGTCGCGCGAAATTTGTACATTATCGTACAGATCTGTTTACATTTTTAGGTTGTCATTGTGTTTAAAGCATACCAGTATGAACCATTGACACTGGAAGATTATGAATATCCGGACTATGGACTAGCTCTGTGGTGGCTTATTTGTTTGTTTCCAATATTAGCCATTCCTATTGTGTTTCTGTTCAAATACATCCCAAGGCGTCAGTTAGGGGTAAGTTTGGAATACTGAATGAAATTAAGCGTTATGTAATTCGTACCAAACGCATGCCTTCATTATGATGTTAAAGTGACGTTTCCATTTTATTCATTGAAAATCAAAACGCGAATTCTTAGTTTCATTATCAAAGGAAAAAAATATGATGACAGAAACCAACAACGTATTCTTACTTACATTTATTTTTTTGTAGAGGATGTATGTTAATTGCTTATATTCAATTAAATCAAATAGTTAAATAATTCTTCCTTGAAACATTATTTTTTAAACATGTAATGAAAAATAATTAAAGTGGAATGTATATTTTCTATCCAGAAAGTTGATGTGCGGTTAAAACCACATGAGTTAATGTAAAATGAGAGAATTCATACATTCGATACCGATGTTCTTTTTTTAAGTTTAAATGCATTAGAAGTAATACAATTACGGGCCTAAAATGTTTAGTCTCAAACTTCCGACATCAAATATGACCCAAAGGTTGCTCCCGTAACTATCGTAAAATTTACACACCAAACCAGCAAATTATTTATTATTTATTTCAAAATGTCATTTGTTTTATGTAGGTCAGAACGCTTATGAAGCCTACATTAGAGTGGGGACCGGCCTTCGAAGAAAACAGACGTGGTACAAAATATGAAAGAATTAAAAATCCAATTTATGGAAAAACCAATCTGTCATTTATACATGATGAACAATCGGATTCAAACTATCTAAATTCGAAACTGTCAAATGAACCTCCACCATCTTATCAGGAATCAACACGAATGTAACAAGAATATAAATTAAATAACTAACATTACAAGTACATTTGTTAAATTGCTTTTGTAATTAACATATTTTGATATGAGAGTCACTTATGAGTCTTATATGTAGACGAAACGCACGTCTGGCGTACTAAATTATATCCTGGTACCTTTGATAACTTATTATGATACCAAAACTGGATTTAAGTTGCTTGGCAATACATGTACAGATACTACATATGATATGCATGCCATGTCTTGATCATAGATATAAAAAAAATTTCGCACATCTCCCGAGAAGAAATAAACTATTATTAAGTCAATACTTATATATTGATATTGATATTGCAAATAAAAATGGTCCGATTTTGTAATATCATATACGGCATCAATTTTACTTTTACTTGCATTTGTTTTCATATACCAAACTCTCCATGCAGGTTCTCAAGAATGATTTTACTATTATAACAATTGTTTGGTTTACAACAAAACCAATGAAAAATTCTGTAATAATGCGAAACTTTAATCCATGATAGCTGTATACTAAAACTAAGTATAATTTGAAAAGCAAAAAACCGTTGATTTTTAGCATGTTATCATGTCAGTGTTTATGGATTTTCCTTTTTGTTTTAAAAAACTCTGGAGTTCGGTATTTGTATTACTAGTATATTTTTATCTTGTGGAATCCTTCGATAACTGGTATCAAAATCCCATTTTCAAAGTAAAACATTTTCTTTTATATTTGAAACTATAGTAGAATAATATTTTTTGTCAATTAGGATTATTTATAGTGTTTGTGTCTTGTTAACTGCCGATACTACATCAGCAAAGAGCAATGTACAAATAAACGTCATTGGTATACAGCTGAAGGCTGAGCTTTTGTTCGATCATATAAAACAGCAATATGATAGATATTTGTGATTAATGGTCAATTGTCAGGCTTGATCGATTTAGAGCTTAAAATATAATGATACAATTTAAAAACGCATTTGTATTATTAAATGCAGAATGTAAATATAAGCAAACGATAATGAAACAGCTATCAAATGACAACAAGATACATGGTGTGTTTTGCATTTTCGTAAGTGGAGGTGCTTTTGGGGTTGTTTCTTTCCGGGGGAGGGGGTTGTGTGCTTCGAGTCAATCTGATGAGCCAAGCCCTTCATACAGATTTTACATTACAAAAAAAGCTCTGGTGTGATTGGCAATGAGACAACTCTTCACAAAATGACCAAAATTACACGGACTTTATCAATTATAGGTCACTGTACGGCCTTCAACATACCGCATAGTCAGCAATAAAAGGTCTCGAAATTAAATGTAAAACAATTAAACCAGAAAAATAAAGTCTATTCTTATGTTGTGATGGTTGACCACTATCCCGGGAAAGGGTTTATCACCAACTTATTTGTACAATACCGAAACATTCTGTATGTGCCAGTTTTTAGTCAGAAGCCAGTAATGCAGTGGTGGTCGTCTGTTCGCTGCAGTTCATCTTTTTTATGTATTATTTTAGCATTATTTTCATTTTTAAATTGTTTTCCATTTTGTCAGATCCGGAGTTTATTATAACGTATATGGTTCGGTTGCTTGTGTGTAGTTGTCTCATTTGCAATAATAATATTTTTTTAACAATATTGAAAATGTATGATGAATTTTCTTACAGGCAGTTTCAGATGTGTTTTAGCCTTTTATTGTTCCATTTAATAGAGGACCCTTCTTGTATTATTTTCCTTGGTATTTTTGTTATTTTAAGTTTTTTTCAGTGTTTTAAAATTGCTTAATAATATTTTTGAAATAAGAAATAAAGCATTGTATCACCTCCTAACTATAATACCACCATTATTAGTCTCCACAAGAGGTCAACAAACAAATGTCAAGGTTCTCTGATATCAATGTGATTTTTGAAGTCTGTACAAGAAGAAACACAACTACTATAAGCCTGGTATCTTTGTTGTTTAACATGGAAATGGGTTTGTTTGCTCAATTATTTCTTAACTTCTATTTTACTTTGAAATTCATGTTCTATTAATAATAACAAGTAAAACTCTGACAAGTAACGTATAATGATTTACATGAGGTTTTAAATAAAACATAATAATGATGATTATGTTAGGAAAGTAACTTTACAGAGTTGTTAAAACACTTGCAATTTATAGTAAAAAGTAAAATCACAAAAATACTGAACTCAGAGGAAAATCAATTCGGAAAGTCCATAATCACATGGCAAAATCAAATAACAAAACGCATCAAAAACGAATGGACAAGCAGCGTATTCATTAAGAACCGATTGCCGATTGAAATAGTCGTTTATAATCAAATCTCCATCGGTTGTTTTTCTGATGTCAAAAAAATATAAATCGTACTTTTAGTTTTAGATCGTCGGTCACTATCTAGCACAATCAAGATAGATATATAACGGCATTTCTGATTGGTTAATAAAATTGGATTTCCGGTAACATAGATGCTGGTTGTTGAGTTCGCTGCAAAGTACTATCAGATTTTGAACTGAAACCAGGAAAAGTATGCATTAATAGTAATAACGAGATTTTGTAACCAGTCATTAAAGAAAAAGTGAAGCAGAGTCGGAAAAATGAAAAGGATTTCGTATTTTTTTCAAACGACAACGAAGCGAAAAAAAAAGGTGTGTTCTATGACATTTGCATTCAAATTATAATTGAGACACCCTACTTGGTAATGTTCATGCAGTGCATGATCGTCGCCCTACCAAGAAATGAAAAAAAGAGCAATGTCCTGTCTCGTAAAAGCAGACATCACATTATTTTCATTATGTGATTTTCATTTTCTTGTTTTTAAGTCAGTGATAGAGCCTCTTAAAAGCAGACTCTTTATTTGTTTATTTTTACCATAAATCTTATGTTTATCTGTCGTCCCATGGCCTTTCTTTAAGTTTTGAAATAAAAGAAAAAAATTGTGTTAGTTGTCTGCTTGTCATTGTGTAGCCTCATATATCATAAATACTAGGAGCACTACCTGACACCAAGAGATATACGGTGTAAAGGAGGATATACTATTAGCACACACAATAGGTCTTACTTAACATCCCCAAACATACATGACACAATGAATGCTATTAAAAAAAATGAAAAAGAAAACACACACACTCATGCTCTGACTCAACTGATCCAAGTAATAATAATAAAAAATGAATGTCTTGCATTTTGCATTCAAGAATGTACTTTGGCCAGGTTCTGGAATTTCTGTCAGATGTTTTTTTCTCCCTATGATACAGGGTTAAATATTTTGACCCATGACCATGATGACCCCATTTTTCCTTTAATTATAACACTTCAATTAATAACTCACAAAAAAATGTTTTAATACCAAGATTTTAAATTCTAGTTTATTGTAATTTCAAAAGTGCATCCTTTTTGCCTTAAACAGTCCATTGAATTCATCATTTGATTTATTGAGATAAGTATTTGAAATTATTAATACTGAAAAATGTTTTCTATGGGTTAGAACTATTTGAATAATTGCACGTCTACAGTTAAATTAAAAATATTTTCAACTAATAAAATCAAATTTAAATCTTTTCCTGAATGTCTTACAGAGTCATGCCTTCATCATTTTCCTCAAAAATTTGCAAACAACTTCAATAACTTGTTAGCTGAAAGTCTTGATGATATTATTTGATCAACTTTATATGAAAATATGACCATCTTGCTGCTCATTTACCTTATCATCATTAAAAAATAATGGTGTTTGCAAAGAACAAAATTAGAGTTCAGGAGCCCCCCAGAGTGCAGGATTTTGCACCATTTTAAAAAAAAATTCTGGGGGCCTTGAGCAGCCCCCAAACCCCTCGCCGTGAAGGGCAACGAGCAAGCTCGTCGCACCGAACGGCTACGCCGGCCGCCGGTGTTGCCTGCTACTTTTATTATTTAGCCTCCTACTTTAAATCTTATTGACAACCCTGGACAAGAACTGTCATATTCCTGACTTGGTACAGGCATTTTCAAATGTAGAAAATGGTGGATTGAACCTGGTTTTATAGCTAGCTAAACCTCTCACTTGTATGACAGTCGCATCAAATTCCATTATATAGTCACCGATGCGTGAACAAAACAAACAGACATAATAGGTAAAAATGTCAAAAATAGGGGTACAGCAGTCAACATTGTGTTATCATCTTAATCACTATAAAAACAACAAATGTAACGAAGAAGCACAAAAAGGCATACATCAAATTAACATCCTCATGTGCAAAATGCACATATTTGTGGTACAAAAATAGTATTTTTTACTATACAGCTGTCATTCACTAAGGTATGGGTATGCGTTGCTATTTTATCTAATTCGATTGATTGAAAAGACTCAAAAACCCGAAGGACAAACCGTTTAACCTACAGTCAATGGACTCCAGGGAAATATATATACATAGCTTGGCTGATTCGGTTAGTGTGAAATGTGGGTCTTAACTACACTACAATAACAACAACAACAAAAACATGCATTTAGCCGCGACTTGATATAAAACCACCAACATATACCGTTCTTAATGATTATGTTCCCGTGTGTTGATTCAATGCTTGACATTTAGAAAGTTTATAGACCATCCACAGCCTTTCCCTTTGGACTCTCATATTTAGAAATTCGGTGCTTGATAGATAAGAGGATTATTGCATGCCGTGCTAGCACTGAATTTTGTATAACAAGTTTATAAATCTAGATATTGGTTAAAACAAATAAAAATATGGACCAATTCAAGTACATCTTCTATGGTACCTTCGACTTTAGTAACTTATCACAATTTTTTTGGAATTTCAAGGTTGTTTAGGACTTTTTGCAAATAATAAACGCCAGCACATTATAGAAAACAGGTGTGTAATCTATGATTAAAATTTTATAAATCTCTGTATTAAAGTTTGTGGATTTTCTACGAATCCACAAACTTTAATGGATTTTAAATTTACAGCCAATCCATCCTTGATCGTTACATTTCCATCAAATTTTGGTTTTAGTGAATACCGTCTGTTGACGATTTTTTTCCGATGAAAAAAACCAAATCCGAAATATCAAATAAATGGGTCACGGGGCTAGTTTTCTGGATAAAATCCCCTTAAACACGAGGTGTCCAATCAAATTTCGTACAATTATACGCCCTTGTTTTTAAAATGCCTTTAAAAAAACAAAAACATAAATACGCTTAACGACCCTTAACTTTATTTTTTAGTTCTTCTTAAAATTTGAAGGTGTTTCCGTTGCATGCATGCTTAATACTTGGTAAACTATTTTCAAACAAAACAAACGTATGTTGGCATGTTTAGATAAAAGACAGTCGATTACCTTAAAATACATATATTGAACCAATTATCATCAATTTAACTTGATCGCGTAGACAAATAATTACCCAACACGATAATCAGCACACGGAATTTAACATTCAAATGAAAAAATAAAATTATTGTGCGGATGTCTTTTCGTCCAATAACTGTACTACCAATCCATACAGAATGTAGGCTCCTTCTGTAAAATTCCAATCTTTTATTAAATAATTTTCCTTTATAACTGATTGCAGACATTGAAGATAATACTTACATTGCTTGACATTATTGAGGTGATAATGACAAAGACAATTGAGGAAGTAAGCATATGCTGTAGATGGAAGCACTAGTATGCTATTGGATTTGTTCATTTGTATTTCATCTGGTGATAACGCAGAATTGATCTGAAATTGTATATAGTCCACAAGCATTATTTTCTGCAAATAGGCAAAACTCTTCTTCTGGAATAATGGCATCTTTAGCAAACGATAATGGATATCCGACATAGTCCTGTACCGATGCATTTTTTCGGGAGTACATTTTGATAATGAATAATTAATGATGCGTAAAGCTTTTGAGTATTGTTTTATCTTATAGAAAAATGAAGCTATCATCAGCCATCCAGATACAGCGTCGTGATAGATATTCTGTAACAGAGTACTAAGACAGAATTTGTACTGTTTATATTTGTATTTGTTGTGACTGATTGTAATGCCCAGTAATATATACTGAGCATAATCATTGCAATGTATAGATGTGTAGTATTTGTATATGTATTTTATTGAAGATTGCTGACTCGAAAAGTTCTGCATTATTCCTTTGTTGATAATGTTTGATTCCGCATTTATATCACAATACATAACCGAACAATTTATCCATTTTAATATATCGGATTCCAGTAATTTTTCAATGTCATTAACGTATAATGTATGTGGTTCGCTCAGACAATTCCACGTTGTTTTATAAATTTGATCTGAGAATAAAATGCATCGCCAACCATAAGTATTTAACGTTTTTAGTTTTTCTAAAAGTATTTCACGAGCGCGACCCTCTATTTTTTTCTCGAACATGTTGTTCTCTATAATGAAATAATGCGGACAAACTGAGTGCTCAACACAATAAAGCAGCCTGGTGATACATCCCATAAAGCATGGTATTATATTATCAGGTTTCCATACGTAATATGGCAGTTCTTCTGATATCCAGAAAACAATTGTTTTCATAAAATAAGAACACAGTAAATCTTTACATTCGGAGTAAGTAGCTATTACATCTTTCAAAATGATTTTTAAGAGAGCATAACACAGTAGTTGAGTGTGTGTAAATGTATTTACTAGAAGTTTTTCACCAACGGAAAAAGATAATCGCCATTCTAGATCCTCCTTTGATGACCCCTTAACTCCGATCGGAACAAAAATGACTCCGTGTTTTATTATACTTTTTTTGACATTATCACTTGGCCATGAGTTACTTGATCTCGTTATCCACTGTGCTGCAGGTGATATCCAGGTTTTACAATGTAAACACGACGCAGAATCCAGTGAATTTTCTATGTCAGATATACACGGTCCGTGAATTATAGCTGTTGCATCATTTTGATCAGCTAATAACCATTGTTTATATAATAAACTCGATAAATAAAGTTTACCATTGTGTTCTACATAGCTTTCAAAATTATCCAAAAATCTTCCCCTTTCTAGTCTCAACTGCGTAAAACCAGGATTTACATACTCTCTATCCATTGACAAATATGTAATATTTGGATTAAATTGGGGTTTTGGATCTTCATAAACCTCGACAAATTTACATACATACATCATATCTAAATCACTGCCTCGCATATCAAGTCCTTCCCCAAAGCTTCCACTTGTTATAACTGTCATAATATTATTACTTGCCAAATGGTCCCTGACTGCGTTCATCATTCTGATTGATTTGATGCAATCTTCTGTTCCTACTATATTTTGACACAGGAAACGATACAGCGCTATTGACATGTTTGGTGTTACAGTGTCTGTAATAAGTAAAACCAAAATGAAAACTATGTGAACAAAGTATTATCTTAAAACTATCATTTGTATTCTTGTCCCTTATTTTTGTTAATGGGATATGTCTATATTCCTTTAAGTACAGCGCCATGTCATATATGTATCAAAGAAACATTAAAAGGGCAAAAGACACAGCACATTACCAAAAATGAAAGACAAGAATATAAAAATGTTTTACTGTTGCACAATAACGGGATGTATAAGTATAACGCATAAAAATGTTTTACTGTTGCACAATAACGGGATGTATAAATACAAAGCCACGTCATATGTAGCAAAGAAACACCGAAAGGCATACTTCAAAGTACATAAGCAAAAATGAAAGACAAGAATACGAGAACGATAATAGAACAATAACACAATGAACGGATGGAAAAGTACCGAGCCGTGTCAAATTGATATCAATAAAAACAGGCTTAAACAGTAGACGTAGTATTCATGAAGACAAATTAAAGAATAGTTAACACGTTATTTAAACAACTTCAGTACACCGAATCTATACTTCACGACCATAGTACACGAATGTCCCACTCGCATTATCATTTTGTGTGTTCAGTGGACCGTGAAATTGGGATCAAAACTATAATTTTGCATTTAAATTAGAAAGATCATATCATAGGGAACATGTATACTAGGTGTCAAGTTGATTCGACTTCAACTTCATCAAAAACTACCTTGAAGCGGTACAGACGGACGAACGGACGCACAGACCCGAAAACATAATGCCCCTCTACTCTCGTAGGTGGGGCATAACAATTGGATTGTTAATGGAAAGAGCATCATCATGTATATCTAAAAGTAAAATTAACTAACCTGGCTTTTTTGATTTTCTGTTCTCGTTTTTGACATGTGTCTGAAGGGACTTTCCTTTTTGAATTTTCTTCCGGAGTTCAGTATTTTTTATTTTCTTTTAGAATACTCTTAATATGGATAAGCTGTATACCTTACCTAATCGCTTTCGTTTTTTGTTAGTAAACGTATCTTACTATGATTAATCATCTATATTGTTGACCATCCAATAGAAACTTACGCTAAATAGTGGAGCGGCGGAGCAGACAATTTCAGACATTTAAATTACCTAAATACCTCATGGACTTTTAATAGCTCGTTGGAAAGCTGAAATCGTGTACTTTTTGAAAATATGTGTCGTCAATATGAAAGCTGGTACCATTATGCCGAAAATCAAGGTCAAAGGTCATCACTTAAAAAATCCTATTTTCATCTCGAGAAACAATACCATTGATATTTTTCAAAATTAATAATCTATTCAATAAATTAAATGAGTATTACTATGTATCAATGTGTTAGTTCATACAACTTTGTTTTTTTATTTGGACAACGTTATATTTAACTTTTTTGAAGGTAGTCCGTGGTATACAAATTTTAAAGCCTAATAAAAACCAGTAGCAAAATAACCTTGATATTTCACCTCGACAAATAGCATTTCTTAAATACTTCAGGAAAAAAGTGTTTAAAAGAGTATCCGAAATGCATAGTTTATAAATAAAACAATAAAAATGTGCAGCCGTGCTAAATTTCCTTTCAGTTTTGAAGGATAAGACATGTCACTGAGTTTTCCTTAAATGAACTTTCTCAATACAAGATACCTTTTGATATAATATAGATATTGGAGTGGTAAACTACACAATGAGAGCAAGCATTTTGTAGAAATTATTCAAACATTAAGACGTGAACGTTAATTTTGGTACTAGTATCTATGATGAGTTTAATTTCATAAAATTGAAACGTGGGACAAAAAACCCATAATAAACCAAAATAAAACTATCAAATATTGTAACAAAAACTATTTTCATGATATTTCATCTGTGTCATCAGCTATGTCAGCGGATACTGACTGGACATTATTACAATTTCCTACATTTTGGCAAAAACATAAATCAGTGCAGGGAAGACCCTGCTCCTTGCAAACACATGCTTCCTGGCATGCTTTTTCCCCTTACACGAACAAAAAAGATCTTGTAGAAAGTCTGATGCCATTTGTCCTTCAAAGAAAACTGGCTCTAACTTGTCATTTTGTGCAGTTTTCCAACCAAAAGCACATGGGGAGCCATTATTTGGGTTGGCCAAATTTGCCGACACCCAAACTTTGCTTTGCCAGATTGCACGCAGTACGTGTTGTTTAAATACGGATTCACATGGCGGAAGCTTTATAAGACTTTTATCTTTATTGATAGCCAACTGATGTCTCAGCCAATTTAAATCGTTGTGACATTTCTTAAATTTGTACTTTGAGTCGTATAAAGCAGCAACAAACTCCCTAGCAGCAACTACCGCACTATCAACATCATCTTGTGTTAAGGCTACAAGATTACTGAAACGGCTTGGTTTTAATCTCAGTCACAAATGAGGTCTCTGTCTATTATTTCAACCACTCTTTCAAATGCCAAATCATACGCTGATTTATCATTTGATTTTGGTCTATATGCCAAGTATGTAGTCAGACATGCTGCATGATACACTGCTTTATTGAGCAAATTCTCTTTCTCTATTCGATCAATCATTTCAGCGTCGCATGCTCTAATAGCAGCATCTTTAAGATTGGCTAACCGTTCAGCGGATGAAATGGTATGTAATGTTTTCACCCTTTTATGTGACATTTTGCGGCAAATAATACACTTTGATGTATCGAGAGGGTGATCATAATTTCCAGGCACCAAAGAATTAGAGAAATCGTAATTTATATCTGGTGTTTCCTTTTCAGCTGAAGAACATGCTACTGCTTTTAAATTATGTTTACTTGTGTAGCTTTTAAAACATGATCTATGGTACCTAAATACGGGTAATTTACTAGATATTTCATTGCAGAACTCATCAAAAAAACTGAACAAATCATCACGTCTCTTTGCTGCAGCATTTATCAGGCTTTTTCTTCCAGATTCCGTTGATGTTATCAAATTTTCATCATCAACAGAATTGCAGATAATGCAATTGTCAACACCAACTTCCACTCTCCTTTTTTTGGCATTCGGAGGGACTAGTTTTAATGAGACGGATAAATTGTCCATTTGATGAAATAAGAAACAAATCAAACACACCTGAAAACCAAACAAACCCTACAATGATATTCACTTTTTCCGTTGAAATCAACAAAATCTAATACACAACAATACCAAACAATATAAATTAATCACAAAGCTTCGGAAATTACAAAATGAACAAGAAATATGCTTGAAAACGACTACAATCAACCTTCGAAAAATTGCTGAATGTTGGACTATAAATAGAAACCACAACAATGTCGGTAAATTTGTGACAAATATTCGGACTTCAAATCTCAATAAAAAGCCGATATTTAGACAAATATTTATCTTATAAAGAATTTACTGCAAAAAGTAAATCGAGTCGATTGAAGTATTATACGACGGCTTTATTGTTGTGCCTTTAAAATACAACTATACTGCACGTGCAAATAATGCTAGGGTGAAAAACGATGATTTTTCACTGTTATTTTCAACCATTTTCAGATGCATTGTGCTCTCCATATAGGACTTTTTAAAAATGCTCTTAAATTGTATGAAGTTCAAGAATAACTATATTTACCAATTTCGTTCACAAATTATTTTTTAGAACGTGTTTGATATGAAATATGAGTACCGAATCAGCAGTGGGGTATACGATGCAAGTTGGGTAACGTCAGTTAAGGCTATTTTTAACGTCATTTGTACCACATTTTATTTTGACGACAAACATTTTTCAGAAGTTGAATAATCGATAGACATTTTAAGCCATTAAAATCCCATGAGGTATTTAGGTAATTTAAACTCGTTAACTAAGCGACTTTTTTAACTTTCGCCGCTCCACTAAAAGTAAAAGATGAAGTAAATAGTTTAACATTACATTCAATGACGTGTAAGACTATTTACCTGCCATCTTGTCAACCTGTTGAGGATTAGTCGCGAACGAAAGTGTTCCGTGAAATGTACTTTCGTTTCCATTTACAACTAAACGTACAAACATACATTATACGTATAACGAAATTGTATAAACTCCACGGTTGACTTTGTCTTTAAAATACAAGGTATCGACGTGTTAAAACACAAAAGTGGTTGAAAATGTATATTACCTGTATGTGCATGTGTGTATTTGCGTATGTAGTTAAAAACAACAAAATACTGATGTCAAAGTATATTAATATGAATATTCCTAATAAAAGATATCATTATAGACAATTTCTTTATAAATATTCTTTATGGAACGAATATTTTAAACATTGATTTATCCCGTGGAGTATCATAAATTCCATAATGTTTCTTCAATTTGAAATACTGACAGGGGCAAAGAGACCAAATGTAACCAGAAGAAAAGAGAGAAGGATGTCGAGAAAATTAATTCGGGATGAGCAAAACTAAAAAAAAAAAAGCCATCCTTATAAATATAATCTATCATTTATACTTTGTTATTGTATTTGCGCTTTTTTTACATAAAAAAGCAACGAAGTTTTTCAACTTGTACACAATTCAAAAACCGACTTATTATTAAATTAAATGTGCGGATTGACTTTTCAAATAGAACTTTCAAAGAACTTTCAAAGCGGTTTGTGTTTGTACCGGCCGATTAAGCAGCCAACAATGTGGTGGTGGTATGCCGTAAATACTACACGGACGTTCTTAAGAATGAAATTTTAAATTCATCTACATTCAAGTCCATCCGCTCCACAGAGAGTCATATAGTAAACAAACATATCGTTACCATAAATTACTTAAAACCTTTACTAAATTTTTCCATAGATATAAAGATTTGGTTTTGAAGTTTGGTTGTACCTGTAGAAAACTTATTTCAAACGGGATAGCACATCCTCATTTTTACGGAAATGTTGTTAACCGTGCCCGGAAATTTAAAAATGGTCCATGTAAACTTGTCGCTCCTTTAAATAAACTTATTCTAAAAGGTTACCTATTCAACACTGTAGTAAGATCATTGAATATTGTTTTTATTGGTATAAATATTGATTTTGTTATCAGTAAATTAAAAGCTAACTAAATATTACTAGTATGTTATATACATATATATATTCATGGATCTACAATCTGTCGATACCTGCAACTTGGCATTGCACAAGGTCATGTTTATCTCTGGCTGTTTATGACGTCTTTACGCTAAATCCATTGGATGTTGGATGTGTTCGGATTGATTGTTTAGTCTTAGATGCATGATTTTTTTATTAGTTGTTAGTGGCTTTTAGCTAGCTGTCAGATAACTGCGAGTACTTTTTGATCTGTTTATTGTGTCTTTTTGTGTCGGGATGTATAAGTACCCGGCCACGTCCACTTGTTTTTTTGTCCATCTGATGAGGTAAGCCTTTTTCAACTGATTTTTATAGTTTGTTCTTATGTTGTACTGTTATACCACTGTCCCAGGTTAGGGGGAGGGTTAGGATCCCGCTAACATGTTTAACCCCGCCACATTATTTATGTATGTGTCTGTCACAAGTCAGGAGCCTGTAATTCAGTGGTTGTCGTTTGTTTATGTGTTACATTTTTGTTTTTCGTTCATTTTTTTTTATATAAATAAGGCCGTTATATTTCTCGTTTGAATTGTTTTACATTGTCTTATCGGGGCCTTTTATAGCTGACTATGCGGTATGGGCTTTGTTCATTGTTGAAGGCCGTACGGTGACCCATAGTTGTTAATGTCTGTGTCATTTTGGTTTCTTGTGGACAGTTGTATCATTTGCAATCATACCACATCTTCTTTTTTATATTATACAAATATAACCTTTGTATGAGGTCGATACAAGGATATACTTCTTTGGGTCGATATATCCTGCATTGACCTCATACAAAGGCTATATTTGTTATATTATTAATTTCCGATCATATTTGTATCAAAATCGTCATTTGATTTTGTAGGAATTTTATAGATATCATATTGTCTCCTTGACAATAACAAAATATTATACAGTTACTGTCTTTTGATGAGGTAAATATGTGGTTTTATTGACATTTGAAAAAGTGATATTCATAGAGGCCAACGGACGAAGTGAATATCAGTTTTTCAAAAGTCAATTAAACCACATATTTACCGAAACAAAAGGCAGCAATTGTTTTATTCCATACTCCGAGAGAAATGTATGTAATGGAAATTATTTACCAAAACCAATTGTACATCAAACAGTTTTTTTACAAAAATCATACACGTAAAATCACGCGACGTTTTGCGCGGTGAATATATACTTCTTCCCAAGGTGAATATATATGGTTATTTATTCAAAATCCCATTCATATAGAAAATCTACTAAAGTTTTATCAATATGGAATAATAGTTGTTATTTCATTTACTTTTTTTTTATTTTGTTTGACATCTTATGTATTTAAAGATTTTTTTCGTCAAAAAATCGAACACAGATATCGTTGTTTCAAAACGTTAAACAATATCATGAAATTCATTACATGACGTCACAAAGTATATCGGTTTTTAGATATTCTAAAAATAACCATGCAATATGCTTTTTGCTGTGCAATATGCTTTTTGCTATCCGCCGTTTTCTCTCTACCTTCCAAAATATAGTTTAACATGTGACTATCCCAAAACGAATAAAAGTTATTAAAATATACCAATTAATAATATATGGTAATATCAGATTATTACATGGCATTTTTCATATCGCATGTATTATCAGCCCTAGGTTCAATATCAGCACAAGAGCCGCATGGCTCGAGGGCTGATATTGACCAATTGATAATACATGCAATATGAAAAATGACATGTTATGATCTTTTTATCATATGCTTCAACAGTAGAGAAAAATAACAGATTCATTTATTGATCCTTTTACGGGGTTCCCGAAAAGAAGTTCAAAGAGTAAACAAGTTCACGGACGTCGGACCCAAAATTTGATACATTCAATATGAAATCTTTCTATCATATGCCTCAACAGAGAAAAAAAACCTTTTTAATATGGACGAATCGACAAAAAAATAATTCAACAATATACATAATGAACATTGTTCGGAAAAGTCAACTTTTTTAAAGTAACTTTCTAAATTATATTTCAGAAAAACTTAAAAAATGCATGTATTTAATATTTAATTTTTTTTTTTACATTTTTATTTTTTTACACAATATACTTTCCAGTATTCAAATAATTGTTTTGTACACTACTTTGTAATGTTTTTCACTGAAAACGTAGCACTGAGGTGTATTTCTTGGAGCTATTATCATACGGTAACCATCATATGTTATTTAGTCTAAGTATTATACAATTAGTTGTTATTTCATTTACTTTTTTTTTTGGACATCTTATGTATTTGAAGATTTTTTTCGTCAAATAATCGATCACATATATCATTTGTTTCAAAACGTTAAACAATATCCTGAAATTTATTACATGACGTCACAATTTTAGTATATCGGTTTTTAGATATTCTAAAAATAACCGTGCAATATGCTTTTTGCCAGTCAATATGCTTTTTGCTATCCGCCGTTTTCTCTCTACCTTTGAAAATATAGTTTAACATGTGACTATCCCTAAACGAATCAAATTTGTTAAAATATACGAATTAATAATATAATATAATGTGTTTTATCACATATTTTGTACTGATATGTACGTTTTTGCATGGCCAATAATAGCCGGAAGTCAATGTTGGTTATCAGCCCTCGGGGCCGATATCGATATCAGCCCTCGAAATCCATATCAAGCCCCCGAGTTTAACTTCCGGTAACCTGTCAATCAAAAACTATTTGTAAACAAGTTGTCATCCGAAGCAGCAAAACGACCAGAGAGGTTTCTCACAAATCAAATGACGATGCATGTAAATTCATACAAAAATGAAAATTGTGAGCACAATGAAAAGAAAATTTAAGAAATTACGAATCTGCTGTAGTAGAAAAAAGTAACTCTGACTTGATATGGGAGTCTAGGGCTGATACAAGGGCCATATGGAAAATGCCATGTAATAATCTATAATTAATTAATACCTACACAAGAATAATATATCTGCAATGTTTTTCTTTAAAGAAATTGGTTATTGTTAACATGAAAAAATGATAATATTTTTCATTCATCAAGGAATGTTTTGAGGACTTCTATACTATACATATTTAATCAGGTTTCAACTTGAATCATGGTATATTGTAGTTTCAGAGAAGATCTGAGTATGTCTGCACTAGATTTTACGGGGCCCGAAATTTCATTTGTCGCTTTTTTCAGTTAGAATTTGTCAATTTTTTTTTTTTACCCATGTTTAGTCGTGCTGGTCCAACAAATTCCCTTTTACTTATCTGAAACTACTTATTTTGGACTTTTCCACTGACCAGTTTGATCAAGTTAGATAATCCTTACACGATAGTTTAAAAGACCACGCATTTATATCGTGCCAATAAGCAGTCAACGCATCAATATCCATTGAATGTGCACTCCAATATTTGGAGTAAAATACAGTTAGTCGATTGTTATGACTAGCAACCACTGAATTTCATTCGGAGTTCAACCTGTCTCATGGTGTCAAACAATTTTCACGGTCTCTCAACTGGAATGACCAACCACTGTCAATAAGGTCCTGTTTAATTTGAGCGACAATATCAGATCACACGTTGATATCAGAATCGATACCAAATCCGTCATCTGTAAAATGAGAATGTGTTTAACTTCGCGTCTCCATTTTATAATCAGTGGCCTAGATATTTGAGTAAAAACAGACATACATTAATCCAAAACTAAGAACAAGACATTAAAAATATTTGGTACTTGCACCATGTGTTTGGGAAAACCCTATGCAATCAGTATGCGGCTCGTAGATGTCTATACGGTGATAAGCTGAATGTATATCAGACTTAAATAATTTAAAATCCTCTTTGTATATGTAATAAAACTCGACTTCGAACATCTTATCCATTTTTTACCCGGTTTAATTGAATAAAGATACTACGTTGCACATAACACATAGTATATTTACGTTGTGACATTTATATGACTTGTTACATAACAGAAGATCAGAAATGGAAAATGGTTATCAAGGAAGGTCAAACTTGAGACTGAAACTCAATATGCATATATTACAGTTTGGTCTTCTTTTCTTGAACAGATAAATGAAAGTAAAAACAAATAATAATGAAACTTAACAGAAAAAGTGCAGACAAGTGTTGTTATATTTGTCCAGATTTGTATAAGGTGTCCGATATGTTAGCGTTTTAAAGGGTTTATTTTCGAACTGAAGTCGAAACCAAAATAGGCCGTTATGTGTTAGAATATAGAAGTAAGTACTTGGCAAACAAAAAGGCCATCTTCGATAAATCTGAGACTTCAATACACAGTATATTATATTCAAGTGAAGATTGAACACAAATTTCAGGACACTCTGATTGTACATTTGTAGTTAATATATCATGGGACAGCTAGAAACCGTAAACTCCGTCTTTCGGAGCAGGGTATAGTTATATTTAGAGGAGCACACGAGAAAGTTCCCAATTTGCCATGTGTTAATTGCTTTGCGTCGCAATTTTTTTTATATGCAATGCAAGTAAATCCGACTTTTTTTCAAAATCAATTTTTTCTACATCAATATAAAGGAATAGATAGGAAAACTTTCTGAATTTCACTTTTTTTATTTATAAAGAAGAATATGTCAATAAAAGTCTGCTATACGGTTTATCTGAAAATATTATTTTCTAATTCGTTTCATGACAATTAGAAAATATAAATGCCGTTCATTCGTACTTAAAGATTGATTCACTGGCAAAATAAATGGTGTTTTTGTTTACCAATAAGTGACCAGTACAAGCATATTTACTGCAAGATCAAATTCGAATAATCGTAGCTATGCAATTTACACAGAGCTATGCAATTTACAACTTGTCTTCTTTTCTATCGACAATTTGTTTGTTGCGTTAAGAGGAATAATATTTAAACAGACTCGGTATTTCCAATGGATACTGGTTGTCCAACCTCTTCTGGTCGATTTGTTTGTATACTCGTCTGAAATTTATGAAGCAGTCTAAAGACAAACAAAAAAAATACCATGCAAAATTCTTTAATTTTACTTTAAGATATATTGATGATGTCCTGTCACTGATTTACCAATATTTCAGTCAGTACTTGCATCTCATATATCCAAGTGAACTTGAAATTAAGGATACTACTGATACTTTGATACCTTATATTTAATTTACCTCAATATTGACACAGATGGATGACTTAAACTCTAAAATCTATGATAAACGGAATAATTTCAACTTCCAATTTACCATTTCTAAGTAGTAAATAAACTCATCATAGATACCAGGACTAAATTTTGTATATACGCCAGACGCGCGTTTCGACCACAAAAGACTCACAATAAAGGCAACAGTAGTATACCGCTGTTCAAAACTCATAAATCGATAGAAAAAAAAAACAAATCCGGGTTACGAACTTAAACTGAGGGAAACGCATTAAATATAAGAGGACTACAGCGACACTACATTTAAATGTAACACACACAGTAACATACCGTTTGGTCCGTCGTATTGCGCTACATATCTCAATTGATACGTTATGCTCGTGCATGTTCTCTATAGAGAATTCTCGATATCTGACTTTACTAACGTCATACATAAAGTATACGTAAGAAATCACAATTAAGACTATATTTGAGATTGAATTGTCTCCCTTTTTCCAAAAAAAACAAACCCATATCAAAATGCATTCAGCTATAATTTCGCCATTATCTTCATATTTTTCTTAATCTAATTAGGATATTTGAATTAAGACAACACTGTTGTACATAGGGAAAGCGTTTATTTTCAGTTAGGGAATCGTGAATACATTGGACAATTAAAACAATCTTGATACTGTACGTGTAAGTCTTTTTTTTTATAAGAAACAAACCGATCAAAAACCAGTTACAGCCCAATGCCATTAATGGACTGTTTTATGCTTTATGGTCTGGTGTGGTCTTTTTGGAATGTTTTCGTCTTTCATTTATTTTCATACTTCGTCATTCGGGCTTTAATATCTCAGATCGTTAATCTATGTCCTAGCTTAGACTATTTCTTACGAGATATTTAGTGTGAATTGTTGCAACTGTCTTTTTAAATTGATTTTTACCGACTGCTGTTGCATCACTTTCTAAACTTAGGAGAACATTTTGAGTCGGTAAACATGTTTGTCCACCGCCATGATTTATGCTCGGTCATATGCTACTCAGTGCTTGACTTTGTTGCTGTTTATAATATAAATTTTGTGTTTGGTTCGCACATGTTTGCTTTCTCGTTTTAATTCCCTTGCCGTTCCCTTTCCAAAATAGCGATTTTGTCAGTGCATAATTAATCGATCTTTTAAGCGTACATGCACGTCTTCAAATTGAAAAAGCAGTGTCGATTTTTAGTATTTATAGTGATTCTTGTAACTTAAAATTATTGACTATTAAACCTTAAGAAAAATAATCGTAATTAATGGAAGCAAAGGAATGTATAAAGAGCTGATATCCAGTTTAGGATTCAATAACTGGAGACACTGCTATACATCTGTTGTACTTTGTGTAAAATGCCAAGGGTTAATTATTAAGTCAAAGCATATTATCATTAAACTATTATAATTGCAATAAAAAATCTCAAAATACAAATATCATCCCACTTTGTTGACCGTCAATCCACGATTTTCAAACCAAAATAGGTTGTATCTCTAATTTAAAGTTGTGTTTGACGTATAGTTATCATAACTAGTATTTTGAAGGGTTTTTTTTTCTCCGGAAAAAACCTTCAGATATACTTTATAGTCAAGTCAGAATCAACATATGTGTGAAATTATAAAAAATCAAAAGATAAATGTTTATGGTTGATACAAAACTTCACGCCAACATATAAATGTGTCGTATATCTTGTATCAAGATAGTTCTTGTTTGTTTATTGTCGTCAGTACATAATTAACTAAGGGCAATCTGAAATTGAGCCCTTGGTCTGGACTAAAGCTAAAAACGAAGGCCATACGGTAACCAATAGTTGCTTAAAATCAACATTATTTCCCCTGATAGTTAGCTATCTGATTGTTAATACTGTTAGATATCGACGATTCATCTTTTGTGGTTGAACAAAGGATTTTTTTTTAAGTTTATTTTGTTTGGCTTCATATATATACTTCATCAAATTGTCTGTACGAAATAAAATGCTTCTATGATGTTCACATTAGAAAGAAAAATAACGGAACATCTGAGTTGCTATCTCCTGCCATATTCTACCAAACATCTCTTTAAACGAATATCCACAGTAAGGTTGAACATATAAATAACGAAGATATATCTTGGGAAGAATTTCTTTATACGAAATATCGAATGAAACAAGTGTGGACACAGACTAGCGTGGACAGTATCCAGCATATAAGAGAATTACTCGGTCAAACTCATAAGACCCAAACAAAAATAAACTTGATCTGGATTTTATCATGGACATTTGCCAACCAGACGATACCACCAGAAAGACAGATAAACAGACAGATCAGACCACCAGAAAGACAGATATACAGACAAATAGGACCACCACACCGACAAGACCATCAGACAGACAGACCGACAGGCAAGACCCCCAGACAGTCACACAAACAAGACCACAAGACAGACACGCAAAAAGACCACCAGACAGACACACAAACAAGACTACCAAACAGGCATAGACAGACAGGACAATCAGACAGACAACAAGCCAGACAAGACAACCAGACAGACAGACAGCCAGACCAGACCACCAGACAGACAGACAGCCAGACCAGACCACCAGATAGACAGAAAAGACCACCAGACAGACAGAAAAGACCACCATACAGACAGACAGACAGACAAGACCACCAGACAGACAGACATACCAGATAAACAGACAGACAGACAAGAACACCAGATAAACAGACAGACAGACACAGAACACCAGACAGACAGACATACAAGACAACTAGACTAGACCAACAAACAGACAGACACACAAGACCACCAGACAGATATACAGAGAAGACCACCAGACAGACAAGACAAACAAGACCCCCAGACAGACAGACAAAAAAGACTACAAGACAGACAGACAAACAAATATAATAAAGTCTCCTACAGCTCCACTTCACAGGTCAGGGACTTATATATCTAGTTAACACTAGATGATTAACGATCTATATCAATCAACAAAATGTTTAATAGCTAATTAGGCACTAGTCCCACATAAATCAATTTAGTTTAATTACCGATTAACTTAACCAAACTTAAACTAAATCAGCATATCTTTGCGTCTTGGCTTTAAAGGTCATATATAAATATGTAACATAACGTTGCTATGAAATAAAGAGAAGAGCAAATATATTTGCGGGTTTCTACAATGTACATGAAATACTGTTGAGACCGAATATCTACAGATAAGCCTTTTTCAAATGATTTTTACAGTTCGTTCTTTTGTTGTACTATAACACCACTGTTCCAGGTTAGGGGAGGGTTGGGACTCCGCCACATTACGTACATATGTGCCTGTCCCAAGTCTAGAGCCTGTAATTCAGAGGTTGTCGTTTGGTGCCGTGTTACATATTTGTTTTTCGTTCATTTGTTTTTGTACATTAATTAGGACGTTAGTTTTTTCGTTTGAATTGTAAAACGTTTTACATTTGTCATTTCGGGGCCTTCTATAGCTGACTATACGGCATGGGCTTTGCTCATTGATGAAGGCTCTACTGTGACCATTTTTATTAATGTCTGTGTCATTTGGTCTCCTGTGAAGAGTTGTCTCACAACCACAATCACACCTCATCTTCTTTTTTTATTATTATTATTTTAAACGAGAAACATTTATCAAACATACCAACAAACGACAAGCACTGTTCCTGACTTAAATTTCTGACTTAGGACAGGTGCATATAATATATGCTGCGGGTTTGAACGTTTTAACAGGCGCCAACCTTCACCCTAAAACTGATACAGCAGTATAACATTACAATTGAAAAGACGCACTATAAAATATTAATTGAAAATGGCTTTACTCTCAGACTATAAAAAAATGAATGTAATATGAAATCGTGTACCAGTGTTTGACTGAAATTTCTGCAAATTTTCTTTGCATATGTTGTTATGGCTCTTGCTCTTTCAGCATGAAAGAGAATAAACTTTCAGAAAGCAAAAAAAATAATAATTTTGCAATCATCAGCTACATTTTCTTTTATCTGTTTTGACTCCTTATAATTATAAAATCTTGATTTATTTCCTTGCAAAAACTTCTAAGCTTGTTCAATTTCATGTAGTATGTGCTGCAACGCATTTAAAAAGATTGGAATTGATGACAGGGGACTCTACAAAGATCCTTTAGTAATCTAAATAAATTTTCATCAGTTGACAAATGACATTGCACATTAACGTAACAACTGTAAAAATACAAATGTCGTCTTCACCGAAAACTTTAATAATCAATTTGGAAAAAAATGTATAGACGTTACGCGTGATGTTCGTACACGAAAGCGTGACATAACGTCGCTAAAATTTCGTAACGTTCAAACCAAAAATTGGACTGAAACGTTGTTTTTAAGCAAGTGCGACATTCTTTTAAGACTCCGCAAAATCGATGGTGCCTTTTAACTACTTATCGAAAATTGATATATTTTAGTTTTTTGAAAAATTAAAAAAAATCATATTTTAAAAAATCATAAAATTCTACCATTATAAGAGCAAAAGCAATGAATATGATATCACAAAATTATATATTTTGGACTTGCATCTTGCCAACTACACCGAATTTCCAATGAGGTACGAACATCGCGTGTAACGTCATAACATATGTCAACTTAAATTAAAAGATACTGATAAATTTCATTTTATCTATAAAAATCGTATTTTTTTTTTAGCTTACTGTCAAAAAAAAATATATATCTGTAAAAAGAATCACCGACTTACCATCTTACGTATGCAGTCAGAGATTAAGTTTGTAATACATAAGTTTTCACCTTTTTAACGGTCTAAAAATGCTTTTGGGAAAAGAAAGACAATCCAAATTAATAATTTTCACTTTCATACGTACAATGTATGCTTGAAAGGTATAAATAATATGAAGTTGACGCTTCATACGTACAAATACCATTGTTAAGTTACATTTAATGTATAAAGTAGATACTTATGTCGCTTGTGTTGTTTTCTCTACTATACGGACAGATACAGGAGTTGGCTCCTTACGCAGATACTGCCCCAACAGAGTAATGAGGATGAATGATTAAAAATGAAAACTACAAAGCTTTACCGACTCCATCACAAATTGGTTGATCTATAGAAGGTGTTTGTGTCGAAACTGACTAATTACAAACATGTCTTAGATTGTTGTTTTACATCTATGTCGTCGGTCTGCTAAGTATTGAACGTGACCTATTCCCGAATATGACGGTATTATCAAGTGTAAATTTGCAATGCTATTCAACGTGTCTTGATATGAGTACATCCAACATTCATGTATGTAGTTTAGTTTCGTTTGTGGGTTTGGTTGGATATTGTGTCATGTTTTGTTCTTCATGGTTTGAATTCTTCTGTATTTTCGGTACATTTTACATATGTTTTTTTTTTTTGTCGGTATAGTCGAGTTAATTTCCATTTTCCGTGGATAAACACTGATAAAGTGTTGTTTTTTTTCTCCAAATTATTATAACGTCATCACAGCTTTAATCTAAAACAGTCTTAGGGAGCTAGCATTTTATTTAAATGGGGACTAGAATGAAATTAGAAGAACAAAATATGCAGGACAGGAGTTTTGAGTTAAAAAGAGATAGCAGGATGAGTAACTTGGCAACAAACGGCTTCAAAATAAGGCAGTACCGAAAAGAGTGAAAACTAGAGGCTCTCAAGAGCCTGTGTCGCTCACCTTGGTCTATGTGCATAATAAACAATGGACACAGATAAATTCATTACAAAATTGTGTTTTGGTGATCATGATGTGTTTGTAGATCTTACTTTACTGGAAATTCTTCTTGCTACAATTATCTCTATCTATAATGAACTTGACCCAGTTATTACAGTGGAAAATATATTCTAAAAATTTACAAAAATTTATGAAAATTGTTAAAAAATGACTATAACTCCTTAAGGTAGCACAATACAAAGATTTTTACACTCCCAATCAGATAACTTTAAACTGATGTAATTCATTTCATCCTTCTTTATATTTTATAAATGAGGTACCAAAAGAAAGAAGAAAGATTAATCTTTCAAATTGTGATAATTTCATTATGACATAATTATTACATAATCAATTTTTTATATAATTAGTTGTTATATTGTGATGTCCACACTTGAATGAATTTAGCGTCTTTGTTTTTCATAGCATCCCAAAATATTTTATAAATTCTTGTACAACACAGCTTGACCTCCAAAACTGTGTCTCAAATTTCCAAAAACATCAATAGAACAAATTTTATACCCAATTGAATTTAGTGATCTCTTATGAATTGATGTTGCAAACTTCATTGAAGATTTATGAGAGAATGAAATACAATAGGAAAAATCTGAGACACAGTTTTGGAGGTCAAACTGTGTTGTGATAGAATCTATAAAATATTTTGGGATGCTATGAATAACAAAGAAGCTAAATTCATTCAATAAAATTGAGAATGGAAATGGGGAATGTGCCAAAGAGACAACCCGACCATAGAAAAAAACCAACAGCAGAAGGTCACCAACAGGTCTTCAATGTAGCGAGAAATTCCCGCACCCGGAGGCGTCCTTCAACTGGCCCCTAAACAAATATATACTAGTTCAGTGATAATGAACGCCATACTAATTTCCAAATTGTACACAAGAAACAAAAATTAAAATAATACAAGACTAACAAAGGCCAGAGGCTCCTGACTTGGGACAGGCGCAAAAATGCGGCGGGGTTAAACATGTTTGTGAGATCTCAACCCTCCCCCTATACCTCTAGCCAATTTAGAAAAGTAAACGCATAACAATACGCACATTAAAATTCAGTTCAAGAGAAGTTCGAGTCTGATGTCAGAAGATGTAACCAAAGAAAATAAACAAAATGACAATAATACATAAATAACAACAGACTACTAGCAGTTAACTGACATGCCAGCTCCAGACTTCAATTAAACTGACTGAAAGATTATGATTTCATCATATGAACATCAGGCACAATCCTTCCCGTTAGGGGTTTAGTATCATACCATCATAACATATATGAGAAGAACATAACCCGTGTCATGCCAACAACTGGTTTTTGAATAAATGTGTTTAGTTCCGATGCAAAGACCCTATAAGTATGGACATCACAATATAGCAACTAATTACATAACAATTAATTATGTAATAATTATGTCATTATGAAACTATCACAATTTGAAAGATTAATCATTCTTATTTCTTTTGGTACCTCATTTATAAAATTTAAAGAAGGATGAGTGGAATTACGTCAGTTTAAAGATGTCTGATCGGGGATGAAAAATCTTCGTATTGTGCTACCTTAATGGGTCAACTGATAATTTTGGTCATGTTGCCTTATTTGTAGATCTTACTTTGCTGAACATTATTGCTGTTTACAGTTTATCTCTATCTATTATAATATTCAAGATAATAACCAAAAACTGCAAAATTTCCTTAAAATGACTAATTCTGGGGCAGCAACCCGACAACAGGTTGTCTGTTTTGTCTGAAAATGTCAGGGCAGATAGATCTGGACCTGATAAACAATTTATCCTTCGTCAGATTTGCTCTAAATGCTTTGGTTTCAGAGATATAAGTCAAAATCTACATTTCGCCTCTTTGTACTATTTTTAGCCATGGCGGCCATCTTGGTTAGTGGGCAGGGTCACGCCACACATTTTTTAAAATAGATGCCCCAATGATGATTGTGGCCAAGTTTGGTTAAATTTGGCCCAGTAGTTTCAGAGGAGAAGAATTTTGTAAAAGATAACTAAGATTTACGAAAAATGGTTAAAAATTGACTATAAAAGGCAATAACTCCTAATGGGGTCAACTGACCATTTCGGTCATGTTGAGTTATTTGTAAATCTTACTTTGCTGAACATTATTGCTGTTTACAGTTTATCTTTATCTATAATAATATTCAAGATAATAACCACAAACAGTAAAATTTCCTTAAAATTACCAATTTAGGGGCAGCAATTCAACAACGGGTTGTCCGATTCATCTGAAAATTTCAGGGCAGATAGATCCTGACCTGATTAACAATTTATTCCCTGTCAGATTTGCTCTAAATGCTTTGGTTTTTGAGTTATAAGCCAAAAACTGCATTTTACCCCTATGTTCTATTTTTAGCCATGGCGTCCATCTTGGTTGGTTGGCCGGGTCACCGGACACATTTTTTAAACTAGATACCTCAATGATGATTGATTTAATTTAACCCATTAGTTTCAGAGAAGATTTTTGTAAAAGTTAAAGACGACGGACGACGGACGCAAAGTGATGGGAAAAGCTCACTTGACCCTCCGGGCTAGGTGAGCCTATCAAAAGGCAGGACAGAGATTACAACTAAAAACTAGAGGCTTTCAAGAGCAACACTTGGTCAGCATCTCATCAGAAACATTCATGCTATGTTTGGTTTAATTCCATTCAGTGGTTCTCTAAAAGAATAAATGTGTATGTATTTCACATAGGGTCCAATGTTAAACTAAGTCACCCACTATGGCGGCCATCTTGGACGTTGGATTGGCGACAAAGAAACAGCACTTGGTCAGTATCTCATTAGGAACATTCATACGATGTTTGGTTTCATTCCATTCAGTGGTTCTCTAAAAGAAGTCATTTGTATGCATTTCCCATAGGGTTCTATGTTAAACTAAGTCCCCTGCTGGCCGCCATCTTGGATGATGGATTGGCTACAAAGTAGCAACACTTAGTCAACACCTCATAAGGAACATTCCTGCCATGTTTGGTTTCATTCCATTCAATGGTTCTCTAGAAGAAGTCGTTTGTATGCTTTTCCCATAGGGTCCTATATTAAACTAAGTCCCCCGCTGACGGCCATCTTGGATGATGGATCGGCTACAAAGTAACAACACTTGGTCAGCACCTCATAACGCACATTCATACTAGGTTTTGTTTCATTCCATTCAATGGTTCTCTTAAAGAAGTCATTTGTATGCATTTCCCATAGGGTCCTATGTTAAACTAAGTCCCCCGCTGGCGGCCATCTTGGATAATGGATCGGCTACAAAGTAACAACACTTGTATTGGTCAGCACCTCATAAGGAACATTCATGCTGTGTTTGGTTTTATTCCATTCAGTGGTTCTCTAGAAGAAGTTCAAAATGTAAAAAGTTAACGCCGAAGACAGACGACGATGATGGACGACGGACGCCAAGTGATGAGAAAAGCTCACTTGGCCCTTCGGGCCAGGTGAGCTAATAAATGCAAGACCAAATTTTTCATCCTAGTCCCACCCCCTTTAAACAAACGGAAGCTCCATCACAAGATCACACAGACATAAGTTTTGGATCGTATTTAATATGTATCATGTATGAATTTCAAGATTATTTATACGTCACTGTACCAAGTCAGGAATGTGAGTTGTTGTTCATCCGTTTGATGTGTTAAATCATTTCATCTTGCCATTCGATAAGGGACTTTTCGTCTAGAATTTTCCTTGCAGTTCAGTTTTTGTGTTATTTTACATTTTAGATATACGCCGTGTGTGGTGATGTTGTTAAATGAAGATGTCCGTTGTTATTTTGCGGTTGAAATGAACTATTATATTATTTATTTATGCGTTTCTCTGCCCTAAGTGTCCTTGTGTTTGTGTACTGAATTCATGCCACGTTGTGTTTATTATTAACATTGCCATTTATGCGGAAGGTCTGGCTAAGTCATTTCAGCAATGATTTTAGCATTGCAATATATTGTTTCGGTAGCCATAAAACCAGGTTCAACCCACCATTTTTTCTTAAAACGTCATGTACAAGGTCAAGAATACGGCAGTTATTTTCAAATAGTCTGTTTCTATGTGTGTTTGCATTTATTATTATTCCACTTCAGAGCGTCTGTTTTTCCGTTGGTTTCCGCTTATAGTTAATGTGCTTCCATCGGTTTTAGTTTGTAGACTGGAATTGTTTTCTCTTGATTTCTGACTTTTTGAGTAGAGGTATACTACTGTTGCCTTTATCTTTGTAACATCATAGCGAGATGTATAAGTACCGAGCCACGTTAAGAGGATAATACCAAAATTGGACTAATCAGTTAAATTTAAAAGTTTTCAAAGACGAAAAAAAGAACATTCCAACACGTAATTAAGATGAACAACGCATTCTTTTATTACATTGGCATTGTTTATTTCTCTACTTTTCTGATATAAACCACTTTTCAGAAGACACACGAAGTTTATTAAATACTAAGGTTTTTTGACCTCAGGAATAGATTACCTTAGCTGTATTTGGCAACACTCTTAATAATTTTGGTCCTCAGAGCTCAACAACTTCGTACTTTATTTGGCCTTTTTAACTCTTTTGGATTCGTGTGTCACTGATGAGTCTTTTGTAGACGAACACGCGTCTGGAGTAATTATAAAATGTAATCCTGGTAATCTTTGATAAGTTTATTTACAATAACTGGTTCGATTTCACTTCTCGCGGAGTTTTAATTCCCCGAGGGTATCACGTCTGTGCTGACAGGAATTGTCATTGATATGGTCATATTTATAAATATCTATTTACAAAACTTGAATTTTTGAAATATTATGGTTTTTCTACCTCAGGAATAGATTACCTTAGCTGTATTTGGCAAAACTTTCAGGAATTTTGATCCTCTATTCTCTTCAACTTCGTACTTTATTTGGCCTTTTTAACTTTTTTGGATTCGAGCGTCACTGATGAGTCTTTTGTAGACGAAACGCGTCTTGCGTATATATAAAAATTAATCCTGGAATCTATGATGAGTTTATTGAATGCTATCAAATATTTGCAAATGTGGTTTAAAATATAAAACATAATTTATTCGAGCAAACCTGAACATATAGTTTATAAATTTCTATATTTCAAGTAGTGCGCCTTTAATGTATAACATTTTTTGACGACAAGCAAATTAATAAAATGTTGCTTATTCTTTTCTTTTAGGTGATATTCAGACTTCAACGATCTTATAAGACACAATTTTAAGTAGTTTTAATAAAAACTAGGAAGTTTGTTGAAGTCTTTGGTGACAATCACAAAGAAGGTTGCTGAATATCTCCCGTTGTGTTATAGAACAATAAAGCTGGAATGACTGAATCTTATTTTTTATCTATGATGTTTATTGAGTTTACATAAAAAGTATTTCAGATATTTTTAGCGTTTGCCGTTGTTGATTTTATGTACATTAGAACACACCCGCGAAATCGCGGGCATATACAGCTTGTGAACTGTTGTAGGATGATTTTTTGTAAAAGATATTATGTATGAAGAATTTAATAAAAGGTACCAAAAGCCCTCTACCTTTTTCCAAAGTCCGATATTTGTTTCCTTTCTGTTAAATTCAATTATTTTCGTGTTTCTGGCCTCAGACCACAATTATTCTTCTCCTTTGCTACAATGCTTCGTTTGGTAAAAGTTAAATCAAATTAAAAATTTGCACCGTTTCAAACATGTAATAAATGTAACTGCTTATATATAGACCATTATGAGTCTGACAAAATATGCTTCTAGGATAATCCATCAGTGCTTTTTCTTTTAAGAGCCTTATTAACATGCCATTGGTAGGATATGAATCATGTATAAATGACTAAGACCGACTAAGGCTAATTTGAGGGGTCCTGATCCCCAAATCCCGGGCTTATAACCATGAAATCCCGAGATGCAGAATTTAAAGAAATTCATATCCCGAAATCGAAAAATATATTCCCTGATCCCGTAAGGATCAATCCCCAAATCCCGAGCTTAAAAACACCCGATCCCGACGCCCCGAAAAAGGTCCTGCCTCTCTCTAATCTCTACCTTAGTTTCATTTTTGCCAAATCACTATTTTCCCTTTCAACAATAAATTTTTTTGCCCCATTTATGGGCATTATGTTTTCTAGTCTGTGCATCCGTGCGTTCGGTCGTCCGTCCGTCCGTCTGTACCGCTTCAGGTTAAAGTTTTTGGTCGAGGTAGTTTTAGATGAAGTTGAGCATGTTCTATAGAGAAGCTGTCCGAATATCTGTGAAACTAAAGGTTATTACTGATACGTACATTTTACAATCTCATAGATTAAGATATAACCTAAATGAAACTCCTACTTGTAAATTATGTGATACAGATATCGAAGATCGTTCTCATTTTTTGCTTACATGTAAAATACTCCAATGCATTAGAGAAAGATATCTTAACCAAATTGATGAAATTATCTCTGATTTCTTGAACTTTAGAATGAGGGACATACCAACTGATGACCAACTACAAATTATCTTGGACTGCACTGTGTTACTTTCTCGGTATACAAATGATAATACATTACTTCAAAGGATAGAAGATTTATCAAGACAGTTGATTTATGCTCTTATGCTGATTTGCTAGGTATAGAACGTTGGACATTAAGAAGAGATAATTGTGCGTCTTTAACAGGAAATAAGTATATTGTTAGTGTCCCGGGAACATTTAGTGCTAATTTTACCGTGATTGATATTGTGTATATATATATAGTGTATATAAATGTGGTGGTGGATATTATTGACATTATTGTGATTAAGGATTACTGTTATCTAGATATTGAAGAAAGAAAATCCTACTCAATTGAGGTTGTCCCAACGTGGACGGAAAGAGAATAGAGTAAACATTTCAAAGAAAACAGTAGACAGAATACAGAGAGTCTCTATATATTAAAGTAGTATAATCGTAGTTTACATGCAGATAAACGCGAAAAATAATTGTCCTCTCTTAGGAGGTATAATAGTTGTGGTTCTTGCGATATAAACACCATGATATGGAGAACGCTCTGATTGGCTTATTTATTTTTCATTTTTGTTATCCATCATACGATTGGTTGTACTTGTGAATATGTCTTATCTGAGACTTAAAGTCAGTCTAATGACGGAATCATATCCGGACTCCTTTTTTGTCAGTTTTTCTCCCAAAATAACTCAATCTGAATAATCATAAAAATGGATGACGAATGCGACTATGCATGTTACCTATAGGACACAGAGGCATGATGATTGATTTATTGCGTAAGGAAGAGAAGCGACACACAAAATGAGGTCTTCTCGTTTAATAGTATAGATAATAAAACAACTGACCAGTCTGTTATGGCTGCACTTTTATTTGTTTACGATTCCTGTTTTGTTATGTGGTTCTAATAAATGAATCAAATCTGCCGTTTTCTTGTCTGTTTTATACTTTGAGCCAGTGCCCGAACCCTTTGAGCGATCTGATGCACAAAACAAAGGGGATCAGAGCGATGTATATGACCGACCCTTTTTCACAATGAAACGTCGCACGATACTGGTGTTACTTTGGTGAAATCGCGGACAAGACGTATTCATGTCATTAATTTATATACATTAAATTTGATATACTAAAGTGTTATATATATTGTTAGAGCTTTTTAATTCTTCTTTCCGAATATCGCAATTTTGTATATGTTCCAGGCTGATTTTATTATAAAACCCTTATTTTTTAAAATTATTTACTTGTCCCGCGTTACACTAAAAGTTTTGTGAAATTCTGAATAATGTAAAAGGCACACCAAAAAATTCGCAAAACGATATAAAAATTAGTCCCGAACAAGCACACGTTATGTCCGTTTTTTTTCTACAGACATACGGATTTACGAAAAAAAGGGATCAAACTGATACAAATTAAGTGTCCCATGCACGAAAAGTTGATGTCATTTCTGTAATTAATGGTGAAAAAAGTGAATACCAAAGCGATCGCCATGTCGTAAGTAAATAATTTTTATGCCCCACCTACAATAGTAGAGGGGCATTATGTTTTCTGATCTGTGCCTCTGTTAGTGCGTTCGTCCGTCCGTTCGTCCGTTCGCTTCAGGTTAAAGTGTTTGGTCAAGGTAGTTTTTGAAGAAGTTGAAGTCTAATCAACTTGAAACTTAGTACACATGTTCCCCATGATATGATCTTTCTAATTTTAATGCCAAATTATAGTTTTGACTCCAATTTCATGGTCCACTGAACATAGAAAATGATAGTGCGAAGTTCAGGTTAAAGTTTTTGATCAAGGTAGATTTTGATGAAGTTAAAGTTACATCACCTTGAAACTTAGTACACATGTTCCCTATGATATGATCTTTCTAATTTTGATTCCAAATTGAAGTTTTGACCCCCAATTTCACGGTCCACTGAACTTAGAAAATGATAGTGCGAGTGGGGCATCCGTGTACTATGGACACATTCTTGTTATAATAGCATTTTGTACAAAGGTCTCGCTTTCCCCTCATGCAATAATCAAGGATTTAGAATTGTTTTTTTTTTAATCCAGTTGAATAGCAATGTCCGACATTTTGTCCCCTTCAAAACAAATTGACGTAGGGTTACGTTTTTCCGTTTATATAATATTTATTTAATGCAGTGCTATTCGCTAAATAAAAAAACCCATAAGGGATAAAAGTACAAATAAATATCTCTATTTTGATATGAAATTATCATAGATCTAATCTAAAAAATCAGATATCAGATAAAATAATAATGTCCGATACAATGTCCCCACATACGATTTTGACGTTTTGTAACAAAATGTATAGATCGTTACGTGTGAATTGTTTTGAAAATTAGCCGAAAAAAAAATAAAAAAGATAAAGCACTCAGACACTTACACAACTTAAAAAGGGAGACAACACACGGTATTTGGACTTATTTTGAATCATTTATCGGGAAAGTTAGAATCGGCTACCGGTTACAATAAAACAAATAGTTATGACTACAGAAATTCAAAAGGAAATGAAGGTATATTTTTTTTTCTAAAAAATAATAAAAAAACAAGGAATACAAAATTGAATTAAAATATTTTCTTTCAGAAAAACAAAAAAAGCCGAAATGAGTTCTCGAGAAAAACTACAGTGGTATCGCGACCAAAAAAAAAAAGAGAAGTGAACAAAAAATTCAGCCGTACATGAAAAATCGTGAATTAACTCAAAAAGAACAAAACAATACGAAGGCAGCGATAAAGAAAAGAACATACCGGAAGAAAGTGACAGAAAGTAGAACAAAGGAGGCATTAAGGAAACACAATTACAGACCATCCTTGAGAGATAATGGTATAGGGCAAAAACAAAACAAAAGGAACAATTATAACTTGAAAAATGTATTTGAAAACAGAACATCAAAACACAGAGCAGTAAATAAACTAAAAAACTCACTCCTGCTTACTCCTCTGGAAAGAGTAGCTACTTTAGCTACTTATCTGGATAAAACTCAATCTCCAATAGTTCGCAAGTTACAAAAATTGAATATTGTTAAAACTCCAGAAGAACAGTCTGATATAATTGTTGCAACGGCTGTTTTAGCAGATATTAAAACGACAATTAACGCATCCAAATTAAAACGAAGTAATGAATCTTTAAAGGGAATGAACACTATCATTGCATCATTAAGCGGAGAAAAAGTAATTGAGAAAAAGTGTAGAAAGCGTTTAACGATGAAACTTAACATCTCGATTAGAAGAATAAGCGGAGGTAGGAGAAATCGTACCCGAATTCTGAGGTCGGACCAATTCTGTTGGAGCTTAACCAAAAGAAAAACTCGTGCTGATGCGTTATCAGAAGACGTAAAGCGTCGAATATATGAATATTGGCAAAAATCTGGTCACAAAAGAAACCAAAGCAGGTGTTCTTTTTTCACACATTAAGAGTTACTGAAAACTTTTCCATTTCATCAACATAAAGCTTTAGGGCAAAATGAACAATTTAAATCGTTAGTGTCGTCTCTATCGTTTGGTAGCTGTGTTTGCGTCCATGACTTTTCAGAAAATTATAGATGTTCAGAAATGCAAGAACTTCAAAGTACGTATTTTCAAGTATCTGTCCATGTGTCGATTATTCTTCGCCATGCAATGCTTGAATGTGACGGTATAGAGAGCACTGAAGAAATTCCTTACATTATTACAGAATACTTTTATGTCGTTAGTCCTGATCAACAACACGACCATTTCTTCGTACACGAGGTTCGAAAACAAATATACGAGTACTTGAGATCTATATCATATAATACCACCTGTATTCATGAATTCACGGATGGCTGTCCATCCCAGTACAAAAGCCGTCACTGCTTTGGAGACTTAAGCAATGCTTTCAGTGACTTTCCAGAGTTAAATTGATTTAGCAGGATTTTTTTGAGACATCCCACGCCAAAGGTATTTTAATAGTTAATACTTTTTCAATGTCTATTTGATTCAAACGTATACTTTAATAATTATGTTTAAATCTGTAAAACAAATCTAAGCACATTGTTGTGCTTTTTTTTATACACGTTTAAGTCTTAACATGTCTCGGTTCTAAATATGTTTAGGTTGAAGAGGATGTTTAAAATTATGCTTCGTGTTGTGGTAATTTGAATAAGTGTTTTATTCCTTACCACATTTAATGGTTTTTATATTGAAGAAAGATGAACATTGTATGTTCTTATTTTGACATGTGTTAAGATATTAAACATTATCATTATGCAAGTGTTTATCAAAATAAGCACGGTTTTTCAGTGTATATTTTTTTATTAACAAAAAATAGAAATGTTGGTTGATTCAAACATGCATTTTGATAACGCATGCAATGAAAAATCTTTAAAAAAATCAACATTCAAAAATACTTTGAAAGAACAAGCTGAACTTTAGCCAATCTTAAATCTCTAATTTAATCATACAATTTCGAAATGGGCATACAATGGTTTTAAATGTATACCTTTTAAAAAGCTTCACTACTAGGACAAACAAATCTCTTCTGTAGAGTACATTCCACGCTTCAAATCACGCACATTCTAGATATATATTGTCCCAAAACGATAATTTTTCGTGGTTTAAAGCAGTTTTATAATGAAAAATTTGCAGTTTCTCGATCTGAACGACTTATACTTATTTCAGGACCACAAGATGCAGCCGGGGAAATTCTAAAACGACAAGCAGATATAGCAGTGTTGAGAGGTCGTTGCCGTATTCAGACCGCAAAAGACTTGTATGATTTTGGTACTAAATCCCTGATAACTACCAAGTCAGGAACCTGCAGAAGACGACTATTTAGATATTTAGAAACAATTCAGCGCGATTTTCCTGTACGATCTATTCATAGTGTTCGCAATCAAAATTCAGAAGGTCACTTATCGTTAAACGACCTGTCCTGTTTTTCGTGTGAACACTGTTCCAATAAATAAACTCATCATAGATACCAGGACTAAATTTTGTATATACGCCAGACGCGCGTTTCGTCTACAAAAGACTCATCAGTGACGCTCGAATCCAAAAAAGTTAAAAAGGCCAAACAAAGTACGAAGTTGAAGAGCATTGAGAACCAAAATTCCTAAAAGTTTTGGCAAATACAGCTAAGGTAATCTATGCCTGAGGTAGAAAAGCCTTAGTATTTCAAAAATTGAAAAAATTTGTAAACAGTGAATTTATAAATATAACCATATTAATGATAATTCATGTCAGCACAAAGTGCTGACTACTGGGCTGGTGATACCCTCGGGGAAATAAATATCGACCCAGTGATTGTAAATAAACTCATCATAGATACCAGGACTAAATTTTGTATATACGCCAGACGCGCGTTTCTTCTACAAAAGACTCATCAGTGACGCTCGAATCCAAAAAAGTATAATTTAGAGGAAGAATGTTTAAATGTCTCAAAAACAGGATATTCTCGTGTTCACATGATTGAACGAGAACACCATTTACAATCGAACAACGAAGCTAAAATTTCAGAAAACACTTTGCCAATGCCATCTTTAGTTTCTTGTGAAAGTATTATTGTAGTGTTTACAGACGACTCGGATTATGACTATTTTTTATTGCTTGTAAAGAAAACTCTAAATGTTTTAAGCAAAAGCTCTACCGATTCATGGGGGACAAGATTACCTCGCGGAACTGAAGTGTTTTCCGGCCTCTACTATGACCGTCAGGCTGATCCTCTTCAGTAAAAACTAATAGAAAGGAAAACAGCTGTTGTTCCCGCTGATTTCCTAGTATATATTTGTGCTGAACTCAATGGCACTGCCATTCTAACTTTACCGGAGTCAATCCACCTCGACATTCTAGAGTGTATCAATGAGCGCTGTTGCCGTGCATAGTGAATAAAAAGAAATTAATGGCTTTTATGATTAAGATGTAAATTTATCAAATGGTCTCAATTTTATTTAAAGTTTAATTTATATTATCTAAGAAAAATATGAATCTAAAGTTTTAACATATTTCGTTTATAAAATCCGTTAAAATTGACGTCAACTGAATAACGTGCAATCTAACTTGAGATTTTTTTTATTTGAGTAACGTCTTTAAGCGTGTAACGTTAAGTAACACCAGTATCGTGCGACGTTTCAATGCATACACATATTTAAATGTATATACCAGGCGACTTATCTGTGAAGAGCTCTTAAACCTCGAAACCTTATTTGAATCAATTGGCCATTCAATTTGATAAAATTCACATTGTAAACCTCAGACATTTCGTGTTGGTTGATAGAATCTCTTTTGAAGTTTTTACAGCTAGTCACAAAAGTTCTAGGATTATCAAATTTAAACAGATTTAACACACGATCTCATGATTCAAAGACTCCAGCAATCTATCTCTTCCGTCTTTCTGCTCATTCTTTTTCAGTTTGCTTCAGCGAGACTGTCTGTGAGTAAAAATAAGGTAGGAAACGCTCCATTTTGATTTGCTTTCAAAATAATACGGTGGTTGCCATTTCAAAGTAAAAATAAAGTATGATTACTGGCTGAAAACATATTCACAATGGCCGAATTTGCCTCAAGACATTATTTGACCCGATTGGCCGCTATACTTTCAATATAAAAATATAATGTCACAATTGCAATGGCTTAAACATTTTCAATGTTTGGATAATCTATTCTGGTGTGCCAACGCTTGTTATAGGACACATAGTAAACGAAACCAACAACTAATTGAATTTCTGTGATATACCGGTATATTAAAAAATTAATCTTATTTTTTCTAATTTAATGATCTAAAAAAACTTAGCTTTTGAACAAGACTGGCATAAAATTGTGAGGCAAATAACAATTTAAAGATTGCATCATTAAACACTGACTCCATTTCGAATTTTGAACTTTTTCATGCGTTTCTTTCAATATGATTATACCCCCGTTCCAACTATAATCAACCCCCCGTTCCAAATGAGGGACATACTGTATGACTTGTGTCTGTTCGTCCTTATTTATGTCCATCCCATGAAATTCCGTCGCAAATTTTCACATTGCACAAATCAAGAGCTTCCTTAAATTTGTTTTCGGAGATATACTTCTTTTGGCTAAAATCTGTGCTCAGATATGATAAAACATGGAGCCTGGATGTAACAAGACTGTCACTTTCAACTATATATGCAGACAGTATGGTCTGATGTAAAGTTTATTAACTTCGGTCTCCATGTGAAAATGGTATACTGTATAATATAGTTTTGGATTTGTCGATTCTCAACTTCCTATTTACCAAATATTTATTTATATTTGGAACACATAATTGTCATGTATGACATTTTCGTGGCATTTTTATAAGAAACAACCAACAAGAACTTCCTGAAATGTATAAGCAGTCTTTATGTGATTACAACATATATACTCTGCGTCAAACTGAAAGTCTGAATTCTTAGAGTCATAGGACATGTCTATCACAATTTGTTCTTGTTTTATATAATCTTCTCGAGATTCATGCTTTATTTTTTGCTTTCCTCTCACTATGGACTTCGGATTTACATGTACAGTTCTAAATTTTTACCAATTTTTTACAAAGTTCATCAAATTTGTAATTGCAATGAGTTGAATGCAATGAGTTCTAACAAAATGGTTTCTCAGTATTTCAGTTACTTTTTCACATTTTCTTCGTGAAATATTTCTGTGACTGCATCTTAAGTTACGATCCTTTACGTTAGATAATTTAACTAATCTGCAATCAATTCCATCTTCGTGCCTAATATATCAATACATCATGTACTGTGTCACAACTCTTAGATTCTGCTGACGAGGAATGGTAGCACTAGGCCACCGAAAGCTGAATGTTTATATTAGTCTAGGTTGTTGAGTGGTCTAGAGCGCTGGACACAGTGCAGGCGATGTTGTCTCGATATCCCGGCGAGGGAAGAACAAACATTTGCTTCCGTAGATTTGCAGATTTAACATTGTTGTGCTAATATTTAGAGTTATTAATTAATCAAATAATATATACATATACTAGAAAATACCCGCGAAATATACGGTTCATAAAGTTTTAAAACATATAACTTTGATGTATGGCGATATTAAGATCTTAAAAATCTTTTTGAAGCGTGTCACAGACGAAATACCACCACTCAACGTGTCACCCAAAAGAATAGTCTTCCCGACAAAAACTATTGGCGCGTGTGATATTATCATAAGATTTGTCATTGCGTAAACCCCTGAGGGTTTACGCAGTATATATTGGACGATCTCCGTAGTCTTTCGGAACACCGGATGTTATTCGGAATACATCTTCTTTCTATGACCACCTTTCATATACATGCGCAATAGCTTATTATGATAGAATACTTCCTTGCACGCAATTACAAGCTGCTTATATTTACCTACATATATGCGTAGTTATATTAATTAGAGTCAAACGTTGAAACCAGCTGTGTTTAGATATGAGATAAGATTTCATGTAAACCAGCGATTTATATTCGGAACGAGAATCGTTAAAACTAAAATCTATAAAGTTTAAAGAAGTATTACTAGCATTTTTAACTTGAGATTTTGAGTCTTGGGAAGATGTTCATGATGTACAAAGCATGCTAATTCATTTTTTCATATACTGAAATTAAAAGGAAGTCTTTCTTGCATATGATTAAAAAATACAGTTATTTTCTCACTGGCCGCTTTGTTTAAATATTGGAACATTATTTCCTTTTAATATTAAAACAAGGAGGTAATATAACCTCCTTGATTTTAAAATAACAAATCAGATTGTTATAGGTACATCTGGATCCTTTTTCGTTATTAGAATGTGGATAAATAGATATTGAATATGTCAGTGTAGCGATAAGTGAACACAACAGCTAGGGGTCCAGTTGAGTGTTTATCGAGACTATAATATATTTGATATCCTCTGGGACTATCATACCATGGAAGTATTATATTGATATATGGGTCATTTTCAAAAAATGTCGAATTTTGAAATTGAAAAATTTATTAAAAGTTACTTATTCAAACAACCCTCTACATAAGCAAATCAAAACAAACAGTACTTTAAGAACAACATATTAAAAGATGCAATCTTAATGATGTCATACAAGAATATCTTGAAACATTTTTTGATCGGTGGTACAATATTTTGTCTATCCTGTTACCATTTTCAAAAGAAATTTTGGGTTATTAAGAAAAGGTTTAGATAAAATGTTAAGCTTGTTTTACGTTACCAATTAGATGGTTTTCAAGAGAATAAACTTCTATATATATTCATTCTGTAAAATAATAGATTATTTGCCAATTTTCTAGGTTGTACTGAAAAAATTTTCCAACACGTTATTGCACTTTTTACAACCATACTGTTAGTGTAATTAATCAAAATAGTTGGTAACAGCATAGACATGAAAAAAAGTACGCTCTATTTTTTTCACTAAATGTCTTGAAATTTCTTTTCTCTACACTGTCGTTCAAGAAACGAGGCGTTTTTTAAAAATGTAAAGATTACTTTGCATTTTTGAAATCAACACTGACTGATTCAATATTCATATAGGGAGAATAATTTAACGACTGATTTAAGTAGCGGTAACAGGATAGACATGAATCTCCTGTACGCTGATTGAATTTTGTCTGTAGATAATCTGTTACATACAATGATAAAGAAGCTACGATTTTTCGTTAAAATTATAATTAACGTTCTTAAAAAGTCCCTTTCGCAGATATCAAGGCGATCAGAAAATCGGAAAAAAGTCATTTGAAATGTGTTTTTCTGACAATGTACGCACACAAATACCCCCAAAATCGGACTTAAATGCAGTTTAATCTTATCAAAATAGATGTAAGGCGTGTTTTTTATTAATGTTCTGAATCACAAATCCGACAAGCTTTCATTTAAACCATTACAACTGAAATTTCCATTAGAAATAAAAAATTTAGCATGGGTGTACTGAAAATTCGACATTTTTTGAAAATGACCCATATAATTCTTCCATGATCATACTAATATATCATGTCACAGATATTCTACATCAGTAGTTAATTGATCTAGAAGATAAAGTGTGAAGTTTTCTGAAGCACAAGCTGTGCTCCAATATGGGATATGATTTTAAGCGAAAAAAGTGACTGTCATGCAGTGAATAGATATAGGGCGTTTTTATGATTTTATGTGGTTTTCGAGAAAAAAAATAGCAATATTGTTTACGTGATTATTTTGTGATGATTATCTTATCAAGTCAGAGATCCGATTGTCTTCTCTTTTGTTGTTGTTTGGGGGAAGGGGGGGGGGGTGTTTACAAAGGGACGACTACCCTCTCCAAAAAAATAAAGTTATAAATGGAAAAATCCATTCTTTTGTTTTTGTCATGTGAAACCCCTCGCCAAATAAATGTAGTAAAACATAATGTAGCAGGTGCACAGCTTTGTGTCATATATTTAAGCTTTATAGATGAAGTTTTGGGAATTCCGTCAATTCATTTACAAGGAGTTGCGGCAATCTGTATTCATAAGTCAAGTAAGAGGGTCTATTTGACAGAGGCTCACCGCGTGTTTGGCGAAAAATTAGGACGAAATGTTAGAAGCCGTTGAAAATAAAAAAACACATAAAAAAAAAACAGCTAAGTACAAATTATCTTTCTTCAAATGAAAGTCAATATCCTTTTTCAACGGACAGGCGATTGAAAAATTAACAATTTTTTTTAAATGCGTACTGGACATGAACTACATGTATATTGCATTGGCCTTTTCATTCCTGCTTCCTTCTCTGTTTCTATCAAACAACCGTATAAAACAACACAGCTGCAGCTTCTTTTTATTTGGGATAATTTACAAAAGGACAAGCTAGAAATAAAAAAGTGAAATTTGTTTGAAAAAGTATAAAGTTCCGGTTTCATACTGTTTCACTCCAAAAGCTTGGTTTGAGTTTGTTGCCCGTGCATTGTATTTATTAATTTATCAAAACTAACTCTTATCAAAAAACAATTAAACCAGCACCTTAGAATGGAACATCCTGGGTGACTTAACATGTTGTATTTCGGGAGAGGCAAATAAAATTATATACTAAAACAATACATCTTTATTAATCAATCATCTGATATTTAATGCCAAACAAGCATTTGGGTTTACGATTGCATTTCTTTTTTTTAAAGAAAGCAACTTGTTGTTATACCCTGGATGCATTGTACTGTTCAATATAATATGTGTTTATAAATACCTTTAACTGGTGACATATAGAGTAAAAACTGACTGGGATTTTTCACAAAAAAATAACCTGACCCTGATTAGATAAAAGAAAATTTTGTCTAGCACTTCTAGCAGTTTTGCCAATTCCCCATAGAAGGAAATAAATTGGGTGTACTGTACACATAGGGAAAACATTGAAGGATTAAAAAAGTGCGCACAAAAGTTCTTCTTGTATATGAATTAAAATTATGATATATCGGATCCATTAGAACCCTGTTAGCCATATTAGACCTTCAATCTGGACAAATATTTAGTTACAGTACTACGTATGTACTTTTTCAGGTACAATCATTTTGTTTTTGCTTTTATTTTAATTAATCTATTCTTGAAAAGAATACAAAACTGTCATATCCTATAAGTTTCAGTGACAATTTTGACCTTATTTGGTGGCCATTTTTAATTTCTGTTCGTCACTTTAATATAGTAAAAACACTTTTTGTAAAGAAATGTCACAACGTAAATATGCTATGACTTTGTGGCAACATAGTATCTATATTCAGTCGAAATGGTAAATAATTGATAAGACGTTTGAAGTAGTGAGCTTTATTGCTTGGACAGAGATTTTAATAAAATTCAATAAGGGCACCTATCATTTTATTATTCCCATTATATCTCCGTGTCTATATGATAGTAAAAGTTTATGCGTTGTAGAATGCGACTATTGTTCACGTTGTGCTTCTGTCTTTCTTTCCATGTACTTGGTCGTACATTTCATTAGTATTTTTCATTCCCAATACCCCGGACTTCCCCTGTCTCTTACAGAAAATACAATCAAACTTAATTCAACATTTGGAAGAGAAGTGTATATTTTTAGATACTTTTTATTCAAACTCCTGTATGATTAAGTGTGGTTGTTTTGTGGTATCGTTCTGTCCTCATCTGTTAGCATTTTTTGTTTATGCTCTTTTTTTTTATTTATATTTTATTCAATTACAAAGTATGATTTTTATTTAATTTCGAAATAAAAAGCACTAAAAAGAATATAAAAGATTTGTTAATGGATTTTTTTCGTTTTTTTGAATATCCAGCTTCTTTTCAAAGTAGGATAGTATGATACAAAAAAATATCACAAACTTTATAAAAGAAGGCATTATACAAATCAAAGTTCACATGAGTAATTGAATGCAGATTATTATGCGTTCATACCTTCTCATATTGTTTGGAAATTCTGTTTCGGTTGTTGCTCTTAGAAGTTCCGCTATGATATTAATATCTTTCACGACATTTTCTGTAATACGCCAAGGCGTCAAACGTCTCCTGACTAAGGTTAACGGAACTGTAAGGTATGGAGACAACATCCATAGAACGGCAGATTAGAGATAAAAGTTTCGGCATCTTAATAACTACTGGCTGACTGTCGTAGAAACATAGACTGGACATTAGGAGAGTCGAACTGCTTACTAACGTCTTTTGTCTTCTTGTCTTTAGTCATTTTCAATATTAAAATAGGCAACACAGTAACGTTCTATAATTTCACAATCAGATATATTGATGGTGCTCTTTTCATTAACAATTCAAACTTTTCTGGTTGGGTTCTATTAAAATATCCCCAAGAACTAGAAATAAAAGAAATAACAGACACATGCAGTTTGCCTCATGTTTATAACTATACCTCGAATTAGAAATAAGCGGCCATCTCAGTACCAGAACATGACAATAGTTATCAAAGGTACCAGTATTATAATTTAGTACGCCAGACGCGCGTTTCGTCTACATGAGACTCATCAGTTACGCTCATATCAAAATATTATTAAAGCCAAACAAGTACAAAGATGAAGAGCATTGAGGATCCAAAATTCCAAAAAGTTGTGCCAAATACGGCTAAGGTAATCTATGCCTGGGATAAGAAAATCCTTAGTTTTTCGATAAATTCAAAGTTTTGTAAACAGGAAATTACAGACGAAACGTCCACCAGCAGTGACATCGACCCAGTGGTGTAAATAGTTATGAAAGGTACCAGGATTATAATTTAGTACGCCAGACGCGCGTTTCGTCTACATAAGACTCATCAGTGACGATCATATCAAAACATTTATAAAGCCAAACAAGTACAAGGTTGAAGAGCATTGAGGATCCAAAATTTCAAAAAGTTGTGCCAAATACGGCTAAGGTAATCTATTTCTGGGATCAGAAACTTCCTTAGTTTTTCGATAAATTCAAAGTTTGTAAACAGAATTTTTTTTAAAATGACCACATTAATGATATACGAGACAATTTTAATTTTGAAACTATAAAGAGGTAGGGTCATTTTTGGGTTTTTTTTTTTTATTAGTTATGCAAATCATGCCCGATAGATGCTAATAATAGTACATGAAAATACGTCGAATCATCTATTTTCATATCTTGTAAACGCCCCTAAGGAGCTTTAAAATATGAATTATCAAATAATGGATACAAAAAACATGTTGCTTCCGTAAGCGTGTTAATGTTTGTAGGTGGTTTGTAGCATACGTGAATTTATAGTTTTGTTTATCTTAAAATGAACAAACACAATAAAAAACGAGGGTTAAATATTACTACAAAACACATTTAATAATTTGATTATCTGATATAAATCAGCTTATCTGATTCAAAATCGGTATATGTCTAGACTGGCATCTTTAAATAAAGTAGAATATCTGTCGGTTTTTAATCTGTATGTCTGGCATATTCCATGTACAAAAATATCGTAGCTACATCGGCACAACATCCCAGTTCGGGCTCCCGCCTTACACTCACAAAACCAACCGTTAACTGGATGAGTAGAATTCAAGCCAAAGACCTATTGTTTACAGCTAGTGTGTCTGTATTGTATTTTGGCTTGACAATGGACGACGAGACTGTATATAAAAAGATATCAATATCGTCGTCATTTTCAAGATGCTAGTCGGCATAGTTAGGAGTCTAGTATTATTGGTAAACACCAAATGTAAGAGATCGTAAATGTTAGTAATCTTCTGTCAGTGTAGGGAAGTTGTCATAATGTTTACATTCGTGTAACGGAACCCACTCTTCTGCTCAATTACCTTATGCTTTGTGTTTTAGAACCCTTACCTGTAAAAGGTTTGGTAGTTTAGACTTATTTAACATACTTCTAGTCAAGTTTCAGTGTTCCTAAACGGAAGTGATTAACGGTGGCCTAATTTAGTTGCATATAGCGCCTACGTTTCTCATGTATTTTTTAAGGTTCAAGATATCGATATTTTGGACAACTTTATCGAAATCGTTCCATGTTTTAATGCTTGTGTTGACTGATTAAACCGTCCATCTAATTTCAGTAACTAGTATTGACAAGTTAGCATCTTAAGTCGAAAACTACTTGCAGATTTAGCAAGCGATTTGCTTTGAAACCCACAGGCATGTAAAACCTCTCACGCATCTCTAAGTTCTCTATCTAGAATCAGAATATCATCTTTCTATAACCATTTCATCATATAATCATCATTTGAACGCACCATATGCTGCACAATGCTAACATCATTGTTTTTGGTCATCCACTAATTACAGCCCCAATATATTCAATATGTATTCATCCGTGGACACTCGGTTTACCAAAGGTCTAAGCTTATGCTTAGAAAAGCATCGCCGCTGGAATTTGAATTTATTGCTTTTCTGTATATAAATATATGTCCCATCCATATTTGTGATGACAGAGTCTGATAAAAAGTTACTAAAAAGTTGAGTAGCGAAATAAGTAGTATGGTTTACTTTTTAAAATTGTGGGTCCTCAATGCTCTTCAACTTTGTACTTGTTTGGCTTTATAACTATTTTGATCTGAGCGTCACTGATGAGTCTTATTTAGACGAAACGCGCGTCTGGCGTATTGAATTAAAATTCTGGCTGGTACCTTTGATAACTATTTCAATAATGTTGTCTCTATTGATGTGATGAAAGCCAATATATGAAGGTACAAAATCTGCAGACTATGAAATTTTGCTTGTTGTACTATTTTCGAAACTGTACCCAAAAAGAGTTGCCAGATATCTGAAAAATGTGTACTCTTGTTTTTAAGAACGTATTTCTTAACATTTATAACATATATAACATTAAGTTTGTTTAAGTGTAGTTAAAAACAAGCGTGCAGAGTGTAAAATGAAACAAGAGTTTCTTTAATAAACAACACGATGGATGTCTTTCAAGTGACAAAAAAAGGGTTACCCGTACGTGATGATGTATATCAATTCAAATATTTATGCGCAGTGAGATTCATTTGTTTTGTTTTGTTTTGTCTGTTGTGTATTTTGTTTTCTTGTTACCAGTTGTGTTTTTGGTTACTTGACATTCCTTTTTCAATTGATTTCTGTTAGTTAATTGATATAAGGGATAAGGCTCCCCTGTAAGTGTCATTTATATTATTGTTTTGATGTATCAATACGCTTCCACGTTTGATTGGTTTGATGACGTTTGGTCGGATGCCCCAAGTGTGTTACGGAACTTGTGCTACAATAATGATGTGGTTCGTAGCTGACCACTTTGTAGCCTATACTTTGTTCCTGACCACCTTTCTCTCATTGTCTGGGGGCAGTTAATATCTAACTTGAATTGATAAGAAAAATTCCTTTCCGTCGTATCATATATGTAGAATACTAGATTCAGACGACATGTAAAATGTTTTCATACTACAAACATTATCATATACACTTCCACCCAAGAGGTTCATTATGCTCAGTCTTAGTTTTCTATGTTGTTTTTCATGTACTATAATTGTTTGTCTTTTTTAGCTCACCTGGCCCGAAGGGCCAAGTGAGCTTTTCCCATCACTTTGCGTCCAGCGTCCGTCGTCGTTAACTTTTACAAAAATCTTCTCCTCTGAAACTGCTGGGCCAAATTAAACCAAACTTGGCCACAATCATCATTGGGGTATCTAGTTTAAAAAATGTGTGGCGTGACCCCGCCTACCAACCAAGATGGCCGCCATGGCTAAAAATAGAACATAGGGGTAAAATGCAGTTTTTGGCTTATAACTCAAAAACCAAAGCATTTAGAGCAAATCTGACATGGGGTAAAATTGTTTATCAGGTCAAGATCTATCTGCCCTGAAATTTTCAGATGAATCAGACAACCCGTTGTTGGGTTGCTCCCCCTGAGTATGTAATTTTAAGGAAATTTTGCTGTTTTTGGTTATTATCTTGAATATTATTATAGATAAAGATAAACTGTAAACAGCAATAATGTTCAGCAAAGTAAGATTTACAAATAAGTCAACATGACCGAAATGGTCAATTGACCCCTTTAGGAGTTATTGCCCTTTATAGTCAATTTTTAACCATTTTTCGTAAATCTTAGTCATCTTTTAGAAAAATCTTCTCCTCTGAAACTACTGGGCCAAATTAAACCAAACATGGCCACAATCATCATTGGGGTATCTAGTTTTAAAAATGTGTCCGGTGACCCGGCCAACTAACCAAGATGGCCGCCACGCCTAAAAATAGAACATCGGGGTAAAATGCAGTTTTTGGCTTATAACTCAAAAACCAAAGCATTTAGAGCAAAATCTGACATGAGTAAAAAAATTTATCGGGTCAAGATCTATCTGCCCTGAAATTTTCAAATGAATCAGACAACCTGTTGTTGGGTTGCTGCCCCTGAATTGGTAATTTTAAGGAAATTTTGCTGTTTTTGGTTATTATCTTGAATATTATTATAGATCAGTCAGAGATATAACTCTATAGGGTTATTACAGAAAATAACTTGCGTGTGTTATTACAGATACTTTTCCCTAAATTTTCTAAATCTGTAATAACATATGTTTGTTATTTGTAAAATTATTTAATCTATAGTGGACTCTAGGGAACTCTTGAGACTTTGCGCAGAAACTAAATGCATAGCCTTGATAATTAATTTTTAAATTGAATTAATACATTTTTGATTAACCATGGTAAATCAATGAGACAAGGCTATTAAGGAATTAACTTAGCTGTGATAACAAGGCTTAGTTATTAAAGGAATGTAACTTATTATATAAGACACTTGGGAATTACTGAGAAACTTGCGCAGAACCTCATTACATGCTCCGGTCATTATTTCTTACAATAAATTAAAATACATTGTACAAATGTTGTAATTAAGCATGATGTATGTCTGAGCAAATGATTTGAAGTGATATAGAGAAGCTGTGATAACACCCTTTAGTTATTACAGGCATATTTTTTCTGTAATAACATAAAGGTGTACTATACAAAATTGGAATACTATGAACTGTTACATCTTTCAATAGTTAAGTATACATAAAGACAATAGTAATATCAATAGAACTTGTATACATTTTAACTAAATTTATGATGTATATTGTCCCTTTGAAACATGTAACATACGTATGTTATCACAGTTCTTTGATTTTTTAGTCCACAATAACAAATGTATGTTATTTTCCTGTAATAACCCTATAGAGTTATATCCCTGACTGTAGATAGAGATAAACTGTAAACAGCAATAATGTACAGCAAAGTAAGACCTAAAAAGAAGTCAACATGACCAAAATGGTCAATTGACCCCTAAGGAGTTATTGCCCTTTATATAGTCATTTTTGTTTAACAATTTTCACAAAATTTGTAAAATTTTACTAGCATTTTCCACTGTAACTACTGGGTCAAGTTCATTATAGATAGAGATAATTGTAAGCAGCAAGAATGTTCAGTAAAGTAAGATCTACAAACACATCACCATCACCAAACCACAATTTTGTCTTGAATCCATCTGTGTCCTTTGTTTAGTATTCACATAGACCAAGGTGAGCGACACAGGCTCTTTAGAGCCTCTAGTTCTTTTTAGCCATGACGTTGTTTATTTTCAACATACGCATTTAAATGTACGACTGGTATCTTTCGCCACTTTTTAGGGAACGTTGGATTAGTATCCTCATTTTCCTGTGGCATCATTCAAATTTTCCGCCGACCTTCATCCAGGACGACCACTTACCCTCTTTTTCCAGTGGCATTCGAATATCTTTTCACTACGACCTTCATCCCGAACGGCCTCTATTACAAGATCTACTGCTAATTTGCTCTCGTCCTGAACTTGCATGAAATTATGCCACTGGAGACTAAGCAACCAACAATCAATCAGATATACTTAAGAATTAATCAAATGAAAAAGTCAAATATATAACATTTAAGATTGTATGGTAAAATTTTACGATAGGGAGTTGCAACCTTAGATTTAGTGCAATCCCATAATTTTTTTACCGAAATTTTTTACTATATTATGTAAAGCATTAATGGACCGAAATATTACAATTGTTAGATGAAACATAATAAATTAAAATTTTGTATGGTCGATTGAATAATTGCTAGATATGCAAAAGTGTAGTTCGATATCCATTTCAACATTTAATCACTCGCGACTGCTTGTTGTTGTATATAATCGGGGGTACCTTTGGTCCCACAAATTAGCATTCAGCTCAGTGCGTGTTAATAAAAAGCCATTTAGGTTGTAAATAAAGGCAACACTAGTGTACCGCTGTTCGGTAAACAAGGGTTTCGTATTTGACAAGTCTGAGATTTCTAACATTAGTCTTACTTTATTATACTGCTATAAAAATTTTGTTAAATCCTTTTTTTTTTTTTTTACTAATGCTCAAATGTCCATTGACAGAACGATATGTGACCTGAGGTTGTTAAGAGTAGGCAGCTCGACAGAATTTAGAATTGTGTAGAGTAGAAGATATCACGTTGATTTGTGATTACTTTATACTTCAAGCGAACATTGTGTATATGAACCTTTTTAAACACAACTCCCCCTTCCCCTAAAAACCTAACTCTTTGATGGTTCTAAATATAAGTAGCTGTTACAATGTCAAGTGTCTGGCCCTATCCAACATAATATCCTCTTTTTCAAGTGGCAGCCCAAGTCTTTTCTACCCGGTATAATTCTTTTGCAGAATCTAACCATTAGATTAATTGTTAAGTTGTAATCTTCCTCAATATCCATGAAATTTTCGCCACCAGACATAGAGCAAACAAAAATCAATCGATCAATATTCCCTTAGTAATAGCTTTTGACACATATCAAAATGTGTGTGTTTTATGTGATTTAATTATCACTTGAACTTTTTTTAAATCTTAGTTCAGTTAATGTCAGATATCAAATATATGTCATCTATATTCGGAACAATAACAAAGTACCAATAATTCTGCAATGTTGGTCGAACAGTAAAATAAAGCGTGAAATTGGACCGCCACTCAAAAAAAGAAATTTTGGATAGGTGCAGAAATAAAGCCTCGAGACGGGAAACGTACGGACTACTCAGAGTTGTTTACGTGCATGGACCTTGGTGCTGTAAAAAATAAGGAGTCGTCGAGATCAACTTCTTCAAAATGAATCTGTTATATACACCAGCACTGTCAAATGGGCCATCTCTGCATGACCTATATTTCAGGATAGGAGAAGTCTAGATGACAATATTTCTATATCAGACTCAACTCTTTTATGTCGAATACCGAACCGTATAATGTTTATAATGATGGTCATTTCTTATCAACACAAGTTATCAGACATTTGACCTTAAATGTCATGGTTAGTTTATTCGTGACTAACAAACATTAATTCAACATTCCAACAAATACTCAGACCTAAAGAAACCCACAAACCAGAAGAAATCCAATGATTATGAAAGGATGAACTTATTAACAATATTCGTGAAATATCTTTTACGCGATATTAAAGAAATTACAACAAGGTTAAAGCTAAAGATTCAGTTACATAAAAAAACATGTCAGTGTCAACAAACTAACTCACAGAATGTTTCAAGGAACCAATTACATAAACTTCGCTCTATGAAAATAAAAGAGTGTACTTAAGGAGGCTCGATGGTATAAAAATTTCAGAAAAAAATTAAACATTTGTTTTTCATTACAAATTTTATTTATTACCTTTTGTAGTTGTTACTTTATCATATGGTACAAAAAACATTCAAAACAATTAATTCGTGTTGGCCCCAGATGACTTTTAAAATGTAAACATCATTGAAAAAGTTCCAAATTATCTCCCTTTGGTGGAAAAATGCCATTTTTGGCTTTAAAATTGAAATATCTCTTTTAACTCATCGGTGACCTATATTTTTTAACATAATTTCGATATATGCTGTACTTAAACTAAATTATTGTAAAATTTGAGCGATTTCTGTAATAAATTTCTTTTTTTATTTCGATATTACCTTTATTTCTCCTATTAGTTCAACAGAGAAAAAAACACTTTTAACAAAGATGCATGCTTCTTTCGAAGGCAGATTGTGAGCGCAAATGAACGGTGACCCCATTTTTTAATTTTATTTTTTTATTAACTATAAGATAAAGTTCATTTATAGAAAAATATAGAGAAATCCTATTTAAATGATTTAGACCCGCGAACCCCCTTAAACATATTTTTACGTTTCCATTTTTTATTCCAATCAAATTTATTTTGAATAAAATGTGTAAAATGCTTTTTTCAGTAATTGTCAGCATTAAAATTTCCATTGTGATTTTTCACTTCAAGAAGTACCGTCACTTGAAATATTGTACTGTACTATGGAAATTTGCCTTCATTCACAAACCATGGGAGTGTAAATATAAGTATCCATTTTTCAACTTTGAGATTACATGATATAGTCACTTTCTTAAAATTCTAAATATCAACACTATTCCTTAAAACCTAAATATGTATGAGAAACATATAAAGATACTAAAGGTCTGTTACAGCGTAAATGTCAATATATATTAACACCCACTTGTAAGTAATTGGTGCACTCGGAAGTCTCAGAAATGTGCACGGGTGTAGGAGGTAACAGTCGTCCAGATAAACCTACTATAGGTCAAACACAATTCTACTAAGATATGCAAATTGTCTGACTTCTGTAATTGATAAGGCTTACATATATAAGCCCTTGTGTTCCATTGATAAGAAAGCTTTTTCGTTTTGACTTTTCGTAAACCGCCTTAAGATGTTCCGAAATATCGGATTTCTTCTGGCATCTTTCGCAGTGCTGACAACGGCTCAAGGTAGGATTTTATTAATTATGTTTATTTATTTAATTTTCAAATAACCTAACTTAATGTTTATTTTAAGAGTTGCCTTTCTTGTTGGCAGATTTCCGCTAAATGTTACCAATAGAAATTTTATACTATGAACTTTACTAAATAGTAAATGTATATATTAAGTGTCTAAATGTGAGGATTTGGATAAATGAAATCTAATAAAACTAGAATATCAGGTCATATCAACTATAAAAAAGGAACCTGATCACAAGATTCGCATCTATGTATTACTGGTATTAAAACATTATGTTTGAAACGATGACTGTGCTCTTGTAAGCAATGAGGAATGAAGGACGCCTTCCAGAAATAAGACTATCGGAACCGCAGTTGTGGAATTACTGGATGAAAGAATTATATATCGGAGTTTTTATGTACCTTTGCCAAAAAGGATGAATTTACAAGTGAACCTATATCATAGCTATGCTTGGTAAATGGACATAAATATGAAGTTATAGTGTGATTAATGTTTAGCCTTGCTGCTTTATTTATTTTTTGCCATGCATTTCGTCTCGAGGATAGCCTAACTCCCAATTGAACGTCAACTGGGGTGATCATGACTACATGCATCGAATCAAGTTCTGTAGCAGAATTTTAATAGTGAAAGAATTCATTCTGGAGTCTGAATCGAGGACCAATAAAAGTATGTCATGACAATATTAAAAGCTATTCTTAGTTGTACATAGGATGGCACCGAGTTATTTGTTTTAAACATTGTAAAATGGAGTAAATGCATTCCTTCTTTATGTTTTGCTGTAAAATTAAAAAATATGTGTACGGTAAATTGATGTGGTATAATTTAGCTGCTTTAAGATGGTTGCTACTGTCGGATAATTGGGCCATCGAATGTCAACTGTATTTGATATCCGTTTTACTGGCATACCCTGTGAAAAATTGATATTATTATTTGAATCTTAAACAGAGGTTAATTTTTTAACGATATTCCCTTCCATTTTAACGATATTCCCTTCAAATTTAACGAATTCCCTTCCGTGTATTTTAACGATATTCCCTTCCATTGTAAAGATATTCCCTTCAAATTTAACGATATTCCCATCCATTTTAATTATATTCCCTTCCATAGAAGTACAAATCTGTGCTGTCTTCATATATAAATATAAAACACGATTACTTATATATGATAGAAAAGGGTTTTCTTAAAGTTATGATTGTACGATCGTCAGACTGTTCATACAGTGTTGCCTTTATTTGTCAAGTGGCTGTTTTTCTATATTGAATGAAACTAGTAAATGAATTCAGAAACCGGTATCTAAAATTAAAAATATATGGACTTTCGTGTAACTGCTTTTTCCTTATACATACCAATTTTTCCTCCCTAATATTAATTAACTCTTTCCATGTTTCTTTGTTTCTCTCCATTTAATTTTCGTGAACAGTTAATTGAATTAAACTGAAATAAAAACCATCTGATTGTCATTTATGTCAGTAACAATAGAAATTAATTAAGTTGATACGTTTTTGTTTTCATTGTTAAAGTTTATGCACTCTGGTAATCTTAGTTTCCTTATCAGTGGTCTATTGACCTTGTCGGAATAATAGCATATGTAGTCGACAGGATTGGCTGGTATCACGAGTTCTGTTATCAAACTCCACACAAGGTTGTTTCTAAATCAGTCCAACAAAACCACAGATATAATGTTTCTCTTCTATTGACCAAAACAATATGGAAAGGAATGTTAAGCATATAGCGAATTTTTATTTTAAAACGATACCGAATATGACAACTAATGTTACCCAATTTTCATAATATACCTTTATTTGACAAGATGCAGAGAAACAACAAATTCTTAACATTAATATTTGACAACATTATATTGGGCTCTGAATTTTGTTCTAGTTCACGCATATATCTTATCAGCAAACAAAATTTCCAGTGCACTTTTTATTCTCAATGATAAACCATGATTATTTGACAACATATAGAGAAATTAACAAATGCTTAACATTAATATTTGACAACATTGTATGGGGCTCTAAATTTTGTTCTAGTTCACGCATATATTTTATCAGCAAACAAAATTTCCAATGCACTTTTTATTCTCAATGATAAACCATGATTATTTGACAACATATAGAGAAATTAACAAATGCTTAACATTAATATTTGACAACATTGTATGGGGCTCTGATTTTTTTTCTAGTTAACGCATATCTCTTATCAGCAAACAAAACTTTTCAACGCAATTTTTATTCTCAATGATAAACCATGATTATTTGACAAGATATAGAGAAATTAATAAATGTTTAAAACTTAAATATTTGACAACATTGTATCATGGGGTGCTCTGATTTGTGTTCTAGTTCACGTATATCTCTTATCAGCAAACAAAATTTTCAATGCACTTTTTATTCTCCATGATGAACGATTATTTGACAAGATATAGATAAATTAACACATGCTAAAAACTTAAATGTTTGACAACATTGTATCATGGTGTGCTCTTATTTTTGTTCTAGTTCACGCATATCTCTTATCAGCAAACTTAATTTTCAATGCAATTTTTATTCTCAATGATAAAACATGATTATTTGACAAGATATAGAGAAATTAACAAATGCTTAACATTAATATATTTAACAACAATGTATGGTGTTCTGATTTTTGTCGTAGTTCACGCATATCTCTTTATCTGCAAACAAAATCCTTAGACAACGTAATCATCAATATGGCATACTTCATTGTTTTATATTGTGACTTTAAAAATATCATTAATTATACAATTATTATTTATATAAAAAATAATTATAGGACAATTTACAACATGTAAGTTGTTTACATTTGGACATATGCTTTAAGCTTATCTGAAAAATATATTTTGTACATGCTTTGTCTAGCATATATTATGCTTTGAGCTTTATATTTTGAAACTTTAAATATTGCTGAAGCTTATTGGTACTTGCATTATTTGCCTCCACTTTTTAACCATGACGATGATTTCTAGTTTTGAACATTTTTGTTTAAATGGTGGGACTTGCATGAAGACGGCGACTTGTTTAAACCTTTTACCGTCCTAATCATGCATGAAATATTTGCCATTTGACGTTAAGCAACCAACAATCAATCTTGTTCAACTCTTTTGATTTAAAAACTGAGAAACAGTTATTTAAAGGTAACTTATTTTTTTAATCATAATTTTTTTTAAATTAAAGATATTTAACACCAAACAAAAATGAAAATAACGTTCGATGATTATCCTGTCTACTCCTAAAATGTTCCAAGAAAATATACATGTGGATGTTTTGTACAGTTAAAAGTTTGAATAACTAACTAACTGTCTTTGTGGGAATTTTGTTCAACAATGTAAATCTTAAGCTTTGCATTTGCTTTGTCAATATGCTGAGATATTGCTTCATTGACAGAAGGTGCTTATCTGTAGGCATTGCCTTATATTTATTTGTTTATACTGAAATTGTTGAGATATACCTTTTTCCTATATTCTTCTTAAAGCAGTATAACACGCAGTTTTTGTTTGTTTACAAATTGATAAGTGACAATAACATTAAAGTATATCGAGGATAATCAATTCTATAAAAACTGCATATCATTTTAAAATTTTACATAATGAAAAAGAAAATATTCAAATGAAAACATATAACCTGAGGAATTGAGAAAATTTCTATTTTACAATTTAAAATATTGTGGATGAGATTTGAGTTGCTATTTGTGTTCAACAGCATGCATACCTCAGGACATTGTTTTTATGGTGGACACCTCCGTCGGAGTTGGAGCAGACAATTTCCGAAAGGAGCTAGACTTTGTAAAATCTACTATAAACAATTATAACATATCCCCGCAGTGTATTCATGTCGGCATAATAACGTTTAGTGGCCAAGTATACCATAATATAAAACTTGGTTCTTATGGTACCAAGGCAGAAATTATGTCCGCCATCGATCAAATACAATACCAGCCAGGTCGACGGTACACTACTGAAGCCATAAAGTATTTACAATCGAACGCATTTGGCCAAGTTGCTGGCGGCAGGAGCAATGCAGCTCATATAGGCGTTCTAGTAACAAATGGACAGCCTATTAATAATTTAGCATTCCAACAAGAAGCCGGGAAAGCAAGGGACAGTGGAATAAGACTGTATACGGTTGGGATAGGACAGGGACAACACCAAAGTGAACTAATGTTATCTTCTACCTATCCTCAAAACAGACATTCAATGAGTGCTCAAAACTTTGACGCTCTCGGTGATTTAGCATATCCGCTTGCAACTAAAACGAACAAAGGTGAGTACAACAAAACAAATATTGTATATGTGTACTTATGTAAAAAATCTGTTCTTTTCTAAAAGCTCAGCTTTAAAGATGGCAGATTCAAAGGTTATCTTAGAGAAAAAAAATGACTACAAACATGACTTACTTGATGCCATAACAGGCATATTTTTATGGATTGCTGCTTTATATCATTGTATAATTATCTGTGTATGTTCATCTAAACATTCTTTTCAAATATTTCAGTATTCTTCAGAAAAATTACTTAATCAATGATTTTCAAATTTCAGACGGCCAGCAACTTCCATCAGCATCAGGTCAGTTTAGTATAAACAAAATATGAACTTGTTTTTTATTTTGATACAAAAAGAACATAGAGTTTTTTAATGTTTAAACGAAAAAGAACATAGAGGTTTTTAATGTAAAAACACAAATGAACATAGAAGTTTTTATTGTCAAAACAAAAAAGTACGCAAAGCTGCATAACAATTATTAATGTTAAAATAAAATGATTGCAGAGGTTTTTAATGTTAAAACAAAAAATGAACATAGAGGTTTTTAATGTTAATACACAAAAACATAGTATTTCGGCTTTACTGTCAAGTTTTTGTATACACTGGTTAGAGTAATGTTATTTACGATGTTCAAACTCTAAATCTAAGAGTAAATACGGATACAAATTTGAGTTTTTCAGTTAGAGTATTAATCAACGTCCATTTACTTATTCGTGTCTATGTATCCATGTTGACCAATAATAACGATAAACATTAACAGATTATGATACGAACAAAAAATGGGAAATATAGCACGGCCTTGATAAAAAAATATATCAAAGTTATTGAAGGATTCAATGGGGTCGAATTATTCACTTGCAAGTGAACTATTCATCAGCGATGTTTTCTTATCTTATTTTGAAAAAATTGAACTAAACTGACAACTGAAATTGAATCATTGTTTTACTATTTCACTTTCACTAATGATTGATTTCGTAGCTAGTGCCCATTTAAAACAAGTCAGAATAATTATTTAAGTTAATACGGTTTTTTTTCAGGATGCTTACAAAAAGCAGATTTAGTATTCGTAGTAGATGGATCAGGTAGTATCGGACCAGCAAATTTTGTAAAACTACAAACATTTCTAAAGGACATAGTTACTCAACTAAATGTCGGAAATAATGCTGTGCATGTTGGTGTCATGAAGTTTAGTAACTATCCATCAATTGAGTTCCCATTGGATATGCATTTATCACGTCAAGAAGTGATGAAGGCTATCGACAATATCAACTATATTGGTGGTGGTACTAATACTGCCGAGGCAATTACCTACATGGACCATCAGATGTTCTCTCAAAAGAGCGGAGCGAGATCAAATGTTCCAAGAATTGCTGTAGTGATAACAGATGGTAGATCATCTAATCCGACAAACACTGCAAATGCTGCAAATCAAGCCAGAGTTGATAACATCGGAGTTATGTCCGTTGGAATAGGCGCTGGGGTAGATCGATCAGAGTTGAATGCAATTGCTGATAACCCTGACAGTCAGAATTCATTTATGGTCAACAACTATGATCAACTGAAATCAATTGTAACACAGATTGTAAACAGAGCATGTCAAGGTATTCTTATATTGAGGCTTTTTCTCGAAAATTTCAATTTACATATTTTTTAGTAAATGTCATCATAACTTTTTAACCTATTTATCTCGTGTCTAACGTGTCTGTATTTTAAATTCACAGCTATAATATTTTGATTATATTTTTTCTTCGATTTTTTTTCCTTCAAGTTTTGGTTTGTAACCCCGGATTTTCTTTTCTCTTAATCGGTTTAAAACTTTTGAACACCGGTATACTACATGTACTAATGCCTTTATTTCTCACAATTAAAAAAAACTAATATAATTATTTATTTATGCTTAATAATCAAGTTTTTTGTCTCTTTATAGTAAGAGCTACACAACCAGTACCAACAGTACGAGCACCAGGTTAGTATTTCAACTGACAAATAACAAAACACATGGGACAATGAATAAATAAAAAATAACGTACAATCAAAATATATAGACCGAAAAACTATTGGGCTTACTATCTAAAATTCATTAGTTCTCTATAATTAAGATACTAATAATTCCTGCCATTCAGATTTTGTAAGTTTACAGTTGAATCAGGTGTACTATGTTTTTATATCACATGCTTAAATGTGCTGTCTGATAAATGTTTGAAAAAAATCTAAGAATCTAGGAATGCATAAGCTTCACAGATGTAATTCCGTCGGAGACATTTAAAGGTAAAAAAAATGTAATCACTTTAAACCGATGTGGAATTTGCAGGTATGAATAAGTCCATTAGAAGTCCATTTATGGTCATCTTTTTTTTTTAAGTTTTCGTAAGGTGCACGTGTGAAGGTAAAAGTCATAACTTGTAGTTCTTCTTTAACAATGTCTAGCTAAATAAAATATATGAACGGTGGGCACTGAATTAAATTAGTGTCTCCTCCATGACAGTCTTGAACATTAATACTCAATATTAAATAAAAGACACAGCTACTTTCAGTGGTTGGTATGAAGGTTGGCTGTCACTGTGCACCACAGTTCAACATAGAATCATATGGCGGAAAAACAGAGAACTCTTTTTGTCCGAAAACACTGTCAAACATCCAAACAAACTATCCACACTTATATGTGTCCACACTTATTCTTCTTTTAAAAATAATGATAAAATTACGTCGATCACTTGTTATGTCTGGGTGGTACCCTGCCTCCAAACTGTAAGTGTTTCCAAGACAAACCTATGGGGAAAACTAGAGAACTCTTTTTGTCCGAAAACACTGTCAAACATCCAAACAAACTATCCATACTGATCTTTGTCCACACTTGTTCTTCTTTAAATTATTACTTAAATGAATAACGTTGCTGCTCACTTGTTATATCTAGGTGGTACCCTGCCTCCAGATCCATGCCAAGACGTACAGGCAAACTGTGAGAGTTTCCAAGACAACATGTGCTACGATTATGCACCATGGGCTAAAGATAACTGTGCAAGATTCTGCGGATTCTGTAAACGTAAGTTGTGATTATTTTGTTTTTAGCAATGGAAAAGTAGATAAGTAAGCTTTTTTTTTAATTATCTAAGCATTTTTGTGAAATATGCTTTATTTTTGAATGGGATTATCTTTAAATATAGATAAACTTATATAGTTACATTTGTTCATTTTATTGTTATTTTTTTGGTGATGTTGTACCCTTTTAGCTGACTGGATAGATAAACTTATTTATATATATCAATATTTCTTTATTTCGGAAACATATATTTACCCTACACCTTCTCGACAAAATTCTCATCGTCTCGTAGAATGACAGAGAAAAATCGTAAATTTTACGTAATGTTTTATTATTCAGCAACCTATTAAACTAGAAAGTTTTTATTTCGGGGTGTTTTTAAGTCAAATATTATTTATCTATTTTTCTTTTCAGTTTATGAATCTTTTCTTGTTTGTGTCTTTTTGAATCTTAATGTTTTAATTTCAAATTTTTTATCCACAGCCCTGTACACCACCGCACCACCACCATGTATTGACGTATTAAACAATTGTGCTAACTATGGACTGTTCGTGTGCCATGATAAGAGATACAAATCTTGGGCTAGTCAAAACTGTAGGAGGTTCTGTGGATTATGTGGTAAGTTTAACAATGCTCTTCAACGAGGGGCGTAAAGGATGGGTATCTGCACGGAAGAACGCGAAATAAAATTGCCATTTTACGATGAACGAACAATTAAAAATTTACTGCATGTTGATCTTTTTACCAATTTCACGAAACATGGAGAATGACAAACATTTTTCACGGCTGCACGTGAAATAAAAATGGCAAAACATATTGCACGAAAATAACCCTTTACCTCTTCAACTTTGTACTTGTTTTGGCTTTCTTACTATCTGAGCGTCACTGATGGGTCTTATGTAGACGAAACGCGCGTCTGGCATATGAAAGTATATATATAATCCTGGTATATTTGATAAGTAATTAATAACTTAGGAGTAAACCTCACTGTCCGACTGTTAAACGGCAAACCTGTGTTAAAAAAAGAGGCGTTTGACTGCGTTGGATTTATAAATACGCAGCCACGTCCAATCAGAAATCGAATGTTAAGCCTGATGTCTTTTTACAAGTTTGTTTCCATTGACTATCTCACTTTTGTTTATATATAAAATTACCAAAATATTTCAAACTTAGATGTTATCGTTAAGTGTAAATGTAATTTTTTTTTTGTTACATTTTGTTTTACTAATTCTTAACTGTTTAGATATATTTCATGCAAAGCTCTGATTCCTTTCATGGATTTGGCTATACTTTTTGGAACTTTTGGATTATAGCTCTTCATCTTTTATATAAGCTTTGGATTTCAAATATTTTGGCAACGAGCATCACTGAAGAGACATGAACTGTCGAAATGCGCATCTGGTGCAGGAAAATTGGTACCGTTAATGTCATTGTACTCAAATAGTAATCAAAAGTAGATCATATTATATGGTTTGCAAGACTGAATGTTCCTTAATTACTTGCTGTATAATGTTAAATCTTTTTCTTTTCCTCAGGCACTGAGAATGGAGCAATCGGATTTTGTAAGTTTTTTTAACTTCTTTACTTTATAGAAAAGCACTTTACGCCCATATGGGCCAATACATATGTCAAAATATGATGTAGAAAATCATAAGCAATCCCCAACAATAAGTTTTACAAATTCATGTATTTTTTATCGCTAATATATTAATATTTATACAAATAAAACAATAAGAGGTAAAAAAAAAAAAAAAAAAAAAAAAACAACACCTTTGAATTTATCAAAGTACCGTTAAACAAGTTGATATCATCCTAGAACTGGTAACCCGGCTTATTTCACCTAACCTCACCTATCCTCTTCATGCCGGTCGGTATTTAAGGCCCTAGATCACCTTTTCACCTCACCTCACCTATCCTCTTCATGCCGGTCGGCATTTAAGGCCCTAGATAACCTTATTTTCATCTCACCTATCCTCATCATGCCGGTCGGTATTTAAGGCCCTAGATAACCTTATTTTCACCTCACCTCACCTATCCTCTTCATGCCGGTCGGCATTTAAGGCCCTAGATAACCTTATTTTCACCTCACCTATCCTCTTCATGCCGGTCGGCATTAAAGGCCCTAGATTACCTTATTTTCACCTCACCTATCCTCTTCATGGCGGTCGGTATTTAAGGCCCTAGATAACCTTACTTTCACCTCACCTCACCTATCCTTTTCATGCCGGTCGGCATCTAAGGCCCTAGATAACCTTATTCAGTCAACGATAAATAGTGTATCTGTGATCTAATAATCTTTACTTTATATTTCAGATGGCAAATGTTATTACAAGGGACAGTCATATCAGCATGGTCAGAAATGGACCGATGGATGTGATTATGAATGTGTCTGCGAAGACGGAAATACTGGACGATACAAGTGTTACAACAAGTCAGTTCTGATAAATGTTTATCACATTTTTTAAATTTATTTTACAGTTTATATTTCAGTCTCGTATTTGATTTTGTAGCAATTTACCCACATTTTGAGTATTTTATTTATTATATCTGTTTAGTTCACGCATCATTGTAAATATAACGGAATTTGATGAGACTGTCAACAAAGTGAGAGGGTTAGCGCTATAAAACCAGGTTTAATCTACCATTTTCTACATTTGAAAATGCCGGTACCAATTCAGGAATATGACAGTTCTTGTCCATTCGTCTTTGATGTGTTTTGTCATTTGATTTTGCCATGTGATTATGAACTTTCCGATTAGATTTTCCTCTGAGTTCAGTATTTTTGTGATTTTACTTTTGCAAAGCAAAAACAAGGGAATGTCATAATCGATAAGAGTTCGCTATTGTTACAGATGAAAGCAACGATTTATTACTGGATCTTTTGTATTTTTATGTTTTTTTTTTTTTTTTTACTTTTTACCATTTACTGTGCTCTGGCTTAAAAGACATTTATCAGCGTGTTTGTGAAATAAGACAATTACTTAAATCATATTTAACATCATTTTGGTATAAAAATCAATCAATAAATATTCAAGAATCATTGACAGTTTTTCTTGCAAAAAATACTAAATAAACTAAACTACAATGTACCCCACTTGTACAGTAATTTCTGCGTTTTGTTATTTCAGATGTCCACTTTACTACAACCTTCCAAATGAATGTACTTTAGTACGAAGTCCATCAAAATGCTGTCAACAACCTGTCTGCAACTTCAACCAAAACATACAAACATTCCAAAGTAACTCAATGGGTCGTACCCCTGCCGGCTTACGTAAGTTTCTATTACCACTTAATAAGAAACTGACGAGGGATCTGTATTATGGGGAAAATTAGATGTTTCGGTAAAAGGTTTTATGAATGTTTGGTCCGCAATGATCTTCATCTTCGTATTTTATAGGCCTATTAACTTCTTTGAATATAATGTAACTGATAAGTTCGTTTGTACACGAAATGTGCGTATGGCGTTCACAATTATAGCAGCCTGGTTTCTTTGATGAGTTTTTAATAAGTTACTCGGAATTATCTATACTTTCATTGTTGAAGATTGGCTCTATTCTCATGCTTTCAACTTTTTACAGTTGACATTTTTTTGTGCATCTTTTCTATGTCTATTTGAATATGAAAAAGAGAGTGCAACTGAATCTCGCTGGATATATTTAGGTTTAATGTCAAATTATTGAATTATTTCTTCCGTTTTCAGCTGTCTGCGCATACAAAGGAAAACAATACATCCAAGGTCAATCTTGGCAAGACGGTTGTGATTATCAGTGCACGTGCACCAATTCTGCCACAGGAGCATACAAATGCCAGGACTTGTAAGTATTTTATGACATAACATTATGTTACTATATCCAAAGTAATGGAACTAATACGTCGACGGTTCCCTGAAAAAAGGTGATTGAATCAGTGACTCAATCACGTGGCTTTTTTCAGGGAACCGGTGATTTACTCAACATAACATTATCTTTGTCTCAAAGAAATTTATTAATGGATTGGTCAGATGTCCCTTTTAAAGGGAAAAAAGAGGAATATAATTTATTGTAACATCTATTAATTGGTTTAAGTCAGAAGGCAGATTGGATTATAAAAATATGAACACCTTGACTTACCAACAGTAACTGTGAGGGTGTCCCATTTGGCTGAGCGGGATGTAAAGATGCACACTATCACAGACTTCCCATCCGATGTCCCATTTCACAATCATGTTGTAAACGCTGAACATTTCCAACTTGAAGAATGCATCAATCGTCACTGGTCAACTCTCTGGTCACTGACGATTGCGTTCAAATTTGATTTAAGGAGTTGTTGATGAATTTATTCTTTGTCCAGAATATACTTGAATACTTTAGATAGAGTAGACTTGTTGACCGTGAACTGATCGCTCGCGTGATCGCACCAACCTTCCAATAAACCGGATCCGCTCTACCAACATGGGTTAGACTGTTAGTTTTGTAACATCCGGTTATGAAAAAAGGTGAAGAAAAAGTTTTTTGCAGCATGAGCATGAATTTGTTTTGAAAAGTTAGTATTTAAACAATGTTTTCGATATTTTGATTGGATTTTTTTTGTAGAAATAATGATTTTTAAAAGATAAACCGATTGTGTTGATTGTTTAAAAAAATGATACGTTTATTAAAACAGAAATTTTAGTTATATTTTTTTTATCAGCCTTTTATTGACTTCCATAATAGTTTACGTATACTCACTATGACCAGTTCCGGATCCAGAAATTTTTCCTAAGTGTGGGCCCACTGACTGTCCAAGGGGAATATAGTTTATAGTTTTACATAAGTTTAATAAAGATATTATAAGCTGTTGTCTATTTAATATAGAAAATTAAAACTGAATAAAAATGGATGTCTAAAAGAACATCTAACCAGAGACAGATATTATTATATGTCTCTGATCAAACTTAATTCTGCCTTATGCTGTATTCTAACTTTTACAATTTGCTATACTAGGTAACTAGATAAACTTTTTATAAGATAGTTTAGACAGCTTTAATACATTATATATATTAGTAACAGTGTATCTCAAACTCTCTCTGACCAAGGATTTGTATGGTAATACAAATCTTTGGTTTGACATTAACTAAATGTCAGACAAAAAGTAATTCGGTCAGACAGAATTTTAAACATTTTTTAGTTGAACATTTAGTAGAAAAGTTAAATTCTTTATTTCGGTCAGACAAACCCTACATGTACATGTACAATAGTTTGCCACAAACTGTTGTAAAGTAAAATGTCTGATTGCACAATCATGTCAGCAGAAGCTAGAGGTAATGTTTTTTTTAAATGCTTTAATTTGACTCTTGACTATTGAACAGATGCCCTGCCTACACCTCAATTCCACCATACTGCCATATGACCAAACAGAATGGAGAATGCTGTTCTAAACCAGTCTGTGATTTTACCACACAACAAGGAAGCTTCTCAGGAACTGGATCAATTAGTGGGAAAGGAGTTGGTAAGATGACAGTTAATATTACTAGTGTTTCCTTTATCTTTTGAAAAGGGCAGGGTATTTTTTCTCAGTGGGCACTCTTAGCGTGAGTGGCTACATTTTAAGGGCACCCTTTGCAGGGAGGACTACACTTTTAGGGCACTCTTTACATAGATATAAAGTCACTGTAATGGATAAGAATTTAATTATTGTTTTATACATTTGTATTTATTGGTAAGAAATGCAGATATGTCTATTACTATTAGGTTGTTAATTTAATTCCTTTAGGTAATGAAATTGTCACTTCTAGACTCATCTACATGTAATAGAATCTTGTTCATGTTCATTGTGCAACTGCCTCATTAAAATCAATAACTCCAGTTATAAACTTTAATACTGGATCACTGAGACTAAGTACCCCCTTAACCTTTGATAGACAATGGACATATTTACCATTTATTTATTATACATGTATGATTATCTTGTTTAAAAGAATAGTTAATGATCATGTAATTATATTGGCAAAAAAATTGTGATTATGTGTAATATGTGATTACTTAGAAACCCCCATAAGGGGCCTCATCTATTTTTATCTTTCTATTTTTTTCAGGTTCCACACCAACAACACCTCCACCATGTACTGATGTAGCTCCAAACTGTGTAAGATATGGAAAGAAAACATGTACAGACTTTGCTGGATGGGCAAGTGACAACTGCAGAAAATATTGTGATATGTGTAGTAAGTACATGTACACTTGACCTTGGCTAGGATAAGATAAATCTTCCATTACAGAGTTCATGAAAATCGTCAATCCTGTCGGTCTTGACTGTCAAAATGAGGCTCGGTAAACTGAATACTTCAAAACAAGCATTCAAGGGCATATACATGTATCCTCGTTCAATATCTTAGTACACTGTATATAAGAATAAAAACAATTATGTAATTTTATGAGATTAGATACATTCCCTTGTGCCCTAAAAACTACATTGAGATTTAAATAATTAGGAAAGTACATGTTTATGTATGTTCAAAGGTTGAATGAACTCGTTGAATTTTTTTTTTTTTTAAATTGAACATGAATGATATATTTTCCTGCTATGAATTGATAGGTATTTTGCATTAAATTACAGTTATCATTTCATGTTTTGTTTAGTTTGATATTTGTTTTATAGACATTTTTTTTACTAACTCTATAGATTTAATATTTGTACCAATTTAAATTACAAAAACCAATGTGAGATTTGATTTATTCTAAATCTTTTTCAGATCTTAAGCCAACACCTGGACCAGATGGTTAGTATTTTACTGGAAGGATTAGAAGGGGCTCCCCCCATCAAAACCAAGATACTTTGTGTAATTTTGCATACATCAAATGGACACTCAACCATAAATGATCTTTTAAAAAAAATTCCTCCCTTCCGTCCTATATAAAATAAGGAGTGGTGGCTTGATTGTCAATGAGAAAACTATTCACCAGAGTTTCATGATGTGGATGAAAGCAATTATATGTTACTTTATAGCCTTCAACAATGAGCAAAAGTCATACTGTTCAGTCAGTTATAAAAGAACAAACTAGGATAACACAAATAAAAAAAAAAAAAATGACAGACAACCACCAAAAATAAACCACTGAATAACAGGCTCATTACTTGGGACAAGCACATGCATAATCATGATAGTGAGGCTGGGTTAAGCTTGTTTGTGAGTGGTCAATCATGTTCTCCCAGACTTTTATATATTCATATACATTTTGATTGAAACGCCTGCAAAGCAAAAAGTTTAGAAAAGAGGTGTCTACATTTATAAATACATGAAGTGCTATATAAGAAATTTCATCTTGAAAATAATAGCCAAAATCATCGCAGGAAAATTTTGCTTCTGATCTGGATTTACTATAAAACAATTTATCAGGCTAAACTTGACAAGGATATGAACATGATGAATGAGTAAGAGTTTTGTTTGTCAACAGAAGCAGTTTAAGAATGGGACAGACAGCCCTAGTTTCCCCCATATGGAACTATGTACTAGTATGTAGTTTAAGTTAATATGTACTGGGTATATCTTTTACATATCCCACTCCTAATGTCGCCTAGTTTGGCAGCCCCTTTTTTCAAAATCCTGGATATGTATGTGTGCAATATACATGTACATGTATATTATGATTTGAAATTCATCATAGATGCATGCTTTTTTTATTCAAAATCCTGCTTTGGCATCTGGGCAATATACATTTACATTATGATTTGATTCTCAACAGTATGTTTTTCTTCAAAATTCTGTTTCGGCATCTGGGCAATATACATGTATATTATGATTTGTTTCTCAACAAATAAATGTATGTTTTTTTCAAAATCCTGTATAATCATCTGTGCAATATTCATGTATAAATATATTTTGGTTTGTTTCTCCACAGAAAAATGTATGTTCAATGGAGAAGAATACAGCCAGGGACAAGGTTGGATGATCAGCTGTGATACACAGTGTGTATGTGAAGATGCTATTTATGGCTACTACAGGTGTACAAATATGTAAGTTTATTTGTAACATAGGATCTAACTGATTGTGTTATTACTTAATTCCAATTTTTCACCTAATGTGACAACCGAGATGATATAAGACAAACAAATATATGTTGGTTCCAACCCCTGGCTTATCTTAGCAAACTAATACACTAACATTTCAAAAAAAGTAGGATAGAAGATTTAAAAAGGGAAAGGTTTTTTAAAGATCATAAAAAAGACAGACTACACCCAAAAAGTTTCTAAAGTTTGTTTAATATTAAGTGGTGCCACCTGTTTAAAGGATTCAAATCTTTATTCAGCTGCCCAAAATACAGCAATTTACCTACTGGTTGTTATGAAACAAAGAAATCTGGTGATTGTTGTGCCTCAGTACAATGTGATTCTGGATCCATACTGACCTCAACTAACAACCTCGGAACAATCGGCAGTGGAGGACTGATCGTAGTTAAAAATCCCAATCAGCCACAGATAATACCCACAGCACCAGGTGGAGCCACTCCACAACCTGGTACCGGAGGAACTGGAATGCAAGCACCTACACTTCGTAAGTAAAATTGATTACATAGGATTACACTGCAAAATGTAATCGATTACAGCTGATTACGATTACTGATTACGATTACCCAATGCCTGATGTAGGATGGATTTTAATGAGTTGAGAACCAGACAATTTAATCAGACTTATATAGACATCTAGAGCTTCTCCTCTTAAAATTTAATTTTGGAAGAATGCTGGTATATTTCCTATGGAAAACAATTGTAGTTAGTATGAATAATATAAAAATAAGAAGATGTGGTATGATTCCTAATAAGACAACTCTCCACCAGAGAGGGTCCACTGTAAGCTTAAGTTTGGTGAATAATTCCTTATTGTTTCCAGCTTTGCCTAAATTTCAAGATATGGGAAGAAAGAAAAGTAGTTTTGAAATAAAAACACTATTTCAACTTTTTATTTTAAAATAATATATATGTGTTTGTATGTATATATATACATGTATATATATCTGACGATTAATTTTAATTGATTTATTTGTGAAAAGAGCAGCTTATACACATTTTTTCATGTTTTCATTTCTTAATTTACACAGGAATTATCAGTATGTAATTTTTTTCTATTTAACAGGTGGTTGTTTGTACAAGGGACAACTTTATCTACAAGACCAGATGTGGGATGATGGGTGCCAGTTCAGTTGTGCTTGTAAGAGTGCTCAAAGTGGATTTTATGAGTGTTCCTCAAAGTGAGATTTTATTTGGTTTTTTTTACTGTATTATAGATATGACATGATTTTATTAATTTTACAGAACCCAAGATACATGAAAATATATATCCCTTTATATTTATATATAAAATAGTATAATTAATTGATTGTTCAAATGCACTTTTTTGAATTTATGGTAATTCATAATTTTGACTTCATTAATGGTAATAAATAGATTGGATTTTTAATTACTGGACAGTAATTCTTTTTATTGTTTCCTTTTACATAATCATAATTGCCATGTATGAACTTTGTATTGCATTTTTTCTCAGTGGCCTATTATCATGGCTTTCTGGAATTTAGAATCAACCTACATTTGAGCATGCTACACTGTGTATACTGTTAGCATACTTAACTGTGTGATGAGTTTTAACATCAATCAATCATCAAATTCCTTTTTATATACAGTAAAACTTGTATAAACCAGCCAGCTACGGGACTATGAAAAAGGGCCGGTTTGGACGGTGAGCCGGTTTATTCAGGTTTCCGTTTTGACCGGAAGTTAATGACTTGTGACGTCCGATATTTTGCATGTAAAAGTTCTCTCTGATTGTAAATTATATCTGATAAATTAAAATACTTCACTTCGTTTTTCATTGTTTGCATTTGCATCATAATGCTCGCCTTTTTGGGATTGTTAGACGAGAGTTTAGATTTACTTCCATGATCATTAATTTGAAATGTTGGAGTGGCCGATTAAAAAGCCAGAATATTATCCAACGTAATTTCATCACTATCGAAACGTTGTCGTACAGCGTACAATACCCATTGATTGTTGTCATCCGGGTGTTTTTCATTATTAAGGTCATTTGTTTAGGGGTTCACAACAGGGAATCCAGAACTTCGAAATCACGATGTAAATTTCTTACTCCGAGATTTAAATTTGTTTATCCAAGTTACAACGTAATTTCACTCCGAGATATATTCGTTGTGTCTTTTCGTTTAATTGACACGTTTATAATGTTTTAATAAATAATACAGCTCACCACTGTACGATTGTAAGTTCACAGTTTAACACCTGACTAATTGATTACCTGAAAAGCCATATTGTATAAACAAATATGTTTTGATTGCATATCGATCATGGAAATTAATTAGACAAACCGGTTTTGACACGTAATAATTAATGTAATTAAGAGTATAATTAGACTGGAATTCGGAATACACAGGGTCAGGTTTACAAAGGGTATTTTAACAAAGACTTTGAAGGGGAAAAATTGGGACTTTCATTTTCGGCCGGAATGGACAGGAAACTGGTTTATTCAGGGTCCGGTTTAATCAGGTTTGACTGTACTATTGAAAATGAAAATGGGGAATGTGTCAAAAAGACAACATTCCAACCAAAGAGTAGAAAATATCCATAGGTCAATTGGTCTTCAACATAGTGTAAAAATCCTGCGCATCCCAGAGGCTGGCATCAGCTGTCCCTTAATTAAATATGTGTACTAATTCAGTGAAAATGGAAACATATTATAGAATACTGAATTTACTGATAGCAGGACTACTGTAAATAAACTTATTTTCGTGGATACTTTATTTTGCATTTTACTCTTTCTATTACACGGCTACTTATAGTTTCGAGATTTAAAAATTTATAAGATGTAGTTTAAGAAGGAAAGATCCAAGTTTAACATTTTCGCGACAATTTATATCTGTGTTATTTTTCTACTCCTGAAGTCGCAAAAAAATTGCTCGCGAAAATAAATTGAATTACAGTATCATTACTTAAATTATGAGTAAAAGCTCAACTTGTTATTGCTAAAATTTCAGATGTCCATCTTACCCTAATCTCCCAGTTGGCTGTCACATGGAAGCAGACGACAGTGAACCATGCTGCCAGAAACCAGTATGCATTGACCCCAAGACTCCAGTGATCCCAATATTTAACCAGGGAACAACAGGACAAGGTGTAGTACGACCACCCAGTATTACTGATCTGTACAACAACACTTACCAGGTTCATTACACCATGTTATATGGTAACCAGACTGTTGCCCCGCCTACTGCCCCATCAGCAACAAATAGACCAGGAATTGGTAAGACATATTGTATATTGTATATTTATGCCCCACCTACGATAGTAGAGGGGCATTGTGTTTTCTGATCTGTGGCTTCGTTCGTGCGTTCGTCCATGCGTCCGTCCATCCGTCCTTTCAGGTTAAAGTTTTTGGTCAAGGTAGTTTTTGATGAAATTGAAGTCCAATCAACTTGAAACTTAGTACATATGTTCCCTATAGTATAATCTTTCTAATTTTAATGCCAAATTAGATTATTACCCAATTTGTACAGTCCATGGAACATGGAAAAGGATAGTGCAAGTGGGGCATCCGTGTACTTTGGACACATTCTTGTTTGTATATATTTATCGCCTTTGTCTGATATGGGAGTTTCAGGATGATACCTGGCATGGACTAATGTAGAAATGACCATGTATTAATCTTTTTCACAATATCTCTTATTGTATTGGATCATAATTTCATATACTGGAAAATGATTGATTTTCATGGAGTTTAAATTTTGCGGACCAGACCTGTTCATGAGAACATTTTTCCAATTTTTGTTTCCCCTATAATGATCTTTTTGTAAAAGTTTTAAGAGTGTGAAAGGCAAACTTCAGTTTAATTCATGAATATTAACCAAATACATAAAGTTAATGCAATGAAATAAAAAAAATAACAACCCACCATAAAATATCACATTTTTCAATTTGCCCCACTAATGAATGGTCAGTTTGATTCAGATTTTTTTTTATAATTTTTTACGCCTTTGACTAATAAGAACTGTTCTTTTCCTTACTTGATTTGTTTTTATCATCTAGGATATTGTGAATATAAAGGAAAGAGATATAACCAAGGACAGAATTGGGATGATGGCTGTGATTATAAATGTGTCTGTGAAGATGCTTCAATTGGAAAATGGAGATGTAGAGAAAGGTGAGCATACAAAAGAGATATCTTATACTGTAGATTTATTCATTTTCTTGGGTACTGATTTTCATGGATTGCTGAAAATTTGCCTTTTCATGGATATGTGATTTCATGATTCTGCCAAAGAATAGAAATTTGTATTTCGTTGAACATTTAAATTCATGGTTTAACTGTAACCATAAAACCCTCGAAAATTGGTATCCAACAATGATAATGAATCCACAGTAAATTTTGTTAAGACAACAGCTGTTTAACTTAAGGGCTATTCCATTAAAATGTATGTGGGAGGGTAGGAAGGGAAGTTTATTAGTAAATGTGGGTCATCAGTCTTTTTTCAGTATGCTTCTATTACCATTATGCAAAATTATCTAAAAAAATGGTTCTTGGTTATAGAGATATTTTGAATGCCCCTTCCTACCCTCCCAGATATATTTTAATGGAATATCCCTAAGATAAGCAAATATAGTCATCTATAGATGTGATATGACCCTCAGAAATATGTATGCACCAAGACAACAAGTTATAAATTGCTTTTAGTTTTTTTAGTTTACACACAGTCACTGATATTGGTCGAGTTTGTGTTGCTCAGTCTTAAGTTTTGTTTGATATACTTTTATTTGTCTTTTGGTTGTTGTTCATTTTTTGCCACGGTGTTGTCAGTTTTTTTTTCGACTTATGAGTTTGAATTATGTATGTTATTTTTTGCCTCTCTTTGCAAAAAGTGAGTGGGAAGGACAGTAGATACACATGTATAAACTTCTGTGCATACATCAGTGTTTGTTTAGGAAGGACAGTAGATACACATGTATAAACTTCTGTGCATACATCCTTGTTTGTTTAGTAACTCTCTTACACATTCTTCTTGTTAAGAGATACTATAAAATTTAGATATTATTGGGGAAATGCGACAGGGTTACAATCCTAATAATTAAAATTCACATTTTGGAATTTTTTATATATGATTAAACAGGCCTTTTCTTAATATTGCAAAAATTAAAATCGCAATCTAGTTTAAAATGACACTTTAACAATAAAAAATGCACGCAATAATTTCTTAATTTACAGTATCTAATACTGGTATAAATGGACATTATGAACCAGAATTTGATTTTGCAGAAGTAGGTATGATTTATCAGATAGGAAACCTAATTAATCTATGATTGATGATAATGTAGTTTTTAATTTAACCAAAATATATTTTGCTGATTTGAACAGATGCAGAAAATATAATAACCTTCCACAGCAATGTATTCTACAACAATCTGTGGCTGATGCATGCTGTATGGAACCACACTGTGATTTCTCAGCTACTGGAAATTCTTTCACTGGTGCTATTACACTTACCATGGCACCAATAACACCACAACCAATCACAACTACACCAAGACCAACATCACCTAAACCTAGTAAGTAAAACACATAAAAGTATCAAAAAAAAAGTTGTTTTTATTCCTGTATTTTCAAAAGTATTTGAACAGAAGGGCAATATTGTCCAAAGTTTTAAATGTAGTGAAGAGAGATATTAAATGTCAAAAGTATTTGTGGGGAAGAAAGATGATGTCAAAAGAATTTGTTGGGAAGGGAGATAATGTCATAATTATTTGTGGGTAAGGGAGGTAATGTCATAATTATTAGTGGGTAAGGGAGGTAATGTCATAATTATTTGTGGGTAAGGGAAATGATGCCAAAAGTTTGTGGGTAAGAGAGATAATCCAAGAAGTATTAGTGGGTAAGGAAGATAATGCAAAAATTATTTGTTGGTAAGGGAGATAATGCAAAAATTATTTGTGGGTAAGGGAGATAATGCAAAAAGTATTTGTGGGTAAGGGAGATAATGCAAAAAAATATTTGTGGGTAAGGGAGATAAAGGAGAATAAAGAGCAAAGACTGGCTTAAAAATAATATGTTCATATGCATTTAATTTTCCACTGAAAAATGGGCGGAGAAAATATTAATTTGGTGTTTGAAGCACTTTTCAGGATTTATATTCATCAGTGATGCTCTCGCCAGAAAATTTAAATGTATGAATAATGAAAATAAAACATTTGCCTACATCTCAAATTTACAGGAATTTGGATGAATAAAAGATAAGATTTTTATGCCCCACTTACGATAGTAGAGGGGCATTATGTTTTCTGGTCTGTGCCTCCGTTTGTCTGTGCGTCCGTCTGTGCGTGCGTCCGTCCGTTAAGGTTTAAGTTTTTGGTCAAGGTAGTTTTTGATGAAACTGAAGTCCAATCAACTTGAAACTTAGTAGACTTGTTGCTTATGATATGATCTTTCTAATTTTAAAGCCAAATTAGACTTTTGACCCCAATTTCACGGTCCACTGAACATAGAAAATGAAAGTGGGAGTTTCAGGTTAAAGTTTTTGGTTAAGGTAGTTTTTGGTGAAGCTGAAGTCCAATCAACTTGAAACTTAGTTAACTTGTTGCTTATGATATAATCTTTTTAATTTTGAAGCCAAATTAGACTTTTGACCCCAATTTCACGGTCCACTAAACATAGAAAATGAAAGTGGGAGTTTCAAGTTAAAGTTTTTGGTCAAGGTAGTTTTTGATAAAATTGAAGTCCAATCAACTTGAAACTTAGTACATATGTTCCCTATAGTATAATCTTTCTAATTTTAATACCAAATTAGATTATTACCCAATTTCACAGTCCATGGAACATGGAAAAGGATAGTGCGAGTGGGGCATTCGTGTACTTTAGACACATTCTTGTTCATACCTAAGTTATTCTATCAGAAATCAGATGCACATTCTTTTTGATTTTAGAAATGTGTGTGTATGGTGGTAAACAATACTCACAAGGTCAGCAGTGGTATGATGGATGTAAATACAGGTGTACATGTGACAATGCACTTCTTGGCTTCTACAGGTGTACAAACAGGTAATGTAGGAATTGGAACATGTGATCTTGTTCGAATAGAAATTGACCTTATGCAAATGAATATCAATACATCTGTTAACTTATTTAGGTTTGACAAAATCTTGATGCAAAGTCTGTAAAAATTCTGCCAAATTGACTTGATATACCGGTAAGAACCTACTAAAAAGGCAAAATTTATCTTTTATTACAAATTGAATGTTCCAAAATCATTAAAAAGTCTTATATATGTACATGTATCTGTGCAGTTGCATAAGATCATTTTCTATTTGAAACTTCTCATGGAATATTTTCTGTTTAACATTATCTCCCTTGTTGATTAGTATGGTATGTTTAAAACATAGCGCTACTGGTAACAATTTTTATTGTAATATTGTTTGATGGAGGTTTGCCATTTTTTATATGAGCTGTTGGAGGATTGAAACCAGTAGTTAATATGTAAAATGATTATTAATACATCTATAAAAAAAACTTTTTATTGTACTTACATGGTTTTATAATTACTTATATATTTTTATGCCCCACCTACGATAGTAGAGGGGCATTATGTTTTCTGGTCTGTGCGTCTGTTCGTTTGTCCGTTCGTTCGTTCGTTCGTCCGTCCGTCTGTCCCGCTTCAGGTTAAAGTTTTTGGTCGAGGTAGTTTTTGATGAAGTTGAAGTCCAATCGACTTCAAACTTGGTACACATGTTCCCTATGATATGATCTTTCTAATTTTAATGCCAAATTAGAGATTTTACCCCAATTTCACGGTCCACTGAACATAGAAAATGATAGTGCGAGTGGGGCATTCGTGTACTGAGGACACATTCTTGTTTTTTCTTATAAAGTTCTAGCTGTAAAAGGGGCTGGTAATTTTCCGCATGCTGGTTGTTTTGGTTTTACAATTTTATACAATACATTTAAATGGATGATGAAATGTGTTACATGAGATAAACTTCCCAGTAAAATGTCTTTTTGCAAATATAGCGAAAATTAAAAATATAAAAAATTCCCAAATATATGGTTTAGCCTGCCATTTAAGAGTTCATAGGGGACAAGTTTCACCATGTATATTGGGTTTTGTATGTATATGTTTAATTGTATTACTTATAGAATATATTGTAGACTTCTTAGGAATGTTTTAAGAGAACAAATAGATATAGGAAGATGTGGTATGAGGGCCAATGACTGATGAGACAACTCTTCATTCAAGTCACAATTTATAAAGTAAACTTTTATTCTAAATTTCAGATGTCCAGAATACCAGAATGTTCCTGATGGTTGTTCTATGGTTCCAGACACACAGGATCCCGTCTGCTGCAAAGTACCACAATGCAATTTTACTCCAGCTCCAGGTGTAAACACAGGAACCGGGGGTGTAGTAACCTTGTCACCAGGATCTTTCCAAGGATCAGGCAATTCAGGAACAAATATTAACATTGGTAAGACTTAGTCTGTTGTATTCTATCAAAACTATAAGTTACTGTGGATTCATTTATTTTCGTGGGTACCAATTTTCATGGATAAAGAAAAACTTGCAAATTCGTAGATATTTAATTTCGTGGTTTTGCCAAAGTCTGCATATAAGCCTAAACAAGTTTATCATTCATTGAATATTTGATTTCGTGGTTCACCTGTACTAAAAAAATCCACGAATATTAGTATATAACTAAGCAGCAAAACTTTCCAAGGAGAGTAATTTTGGGGGTCTAGTAATTTATACAGCCAAGATATTTTTACACTATAACAAAAATAGTAAATATTAGGCATCTTAAGACTGCCATCACAGTGTTCGGACATAACCACTGTTCTTTTCACTTTATCTGGTTTTCCTTTCCATAAAAAATTGAAAAATACATTTTGAATATCCTTCAAAACCCCATCTGGAAGGACAGTCAGAACTTGAACCAAAATGGGAAGTGCTAAAGTTTTAATCACAACAACCCTCCCAATATATGTTAGTTCTCTATAAGTCCAAGTATTAAGAAGTGACTTGATACTGTTTATATTAGCTGAAAAATTACATAGAGTCTTATCCCTTTTAGCAAGCTCAAACCATATACCTAATAGTTTGAACCTCCCAGAAAGGTTCCAAACAAGATTTTTTTCTGGCAAAAGTTTTTCCATACTACCCTTTTTTGACCCAATCCATATGGCCTCAGTTTTGTCAAAATTACACCTAAGTCCAGCACATTCTGAAAATTTAGACATTGATTTAGAGACTTTTGGTCAACATCAAGGAATAGGGAAGAATCATCAGCATATTGACTCAATAAAAATTCTGAGTCATTAATTGTTACCCAGCAACATCAGGGTAATTTTTAAAAGCTGCACTGAGTAGTTCCAAAACTAAAATAAATAGATAAGGAGATAAAGGATCCCCTTGACGAACCCCTCTTTTCAATGAAAAAAATTCTGAAATATATCCGTTGTTTAACACTGCACTAGAGACATCACAATAGCATGCCTTAATCCAACTTATAAATGTATGGTCAAAGCCATAAAACTGAAAAGCCTCTAGTATAAAAGACCATTCGACCGTGTCAAAAGCTTTTTCAAAATCGACTAAAAGTAAAAGTCCAAGAGTGTCGTCTTCCTCCATCTTTTCCATCAGATCATAAATAAATCTAGTACATTCACCTATATACCTACCTTTAAGAAATCCTTTTTGTGTTTGACTAATTATATTTACCAGCACCTTTTTTAGTCTATTTGCTAAACTTGCTGTAGCTATCTTATAGTCTAAACACAAAAGTGTGATAGGTCGCCAGTTCTTAAAAAATAAAATATTGACTTACCCTCCTTTGGTATACGAGTAATGAGTCCCTGCCTTTGTGTGATTGAGAACTTTCCATATTCTAAAGCCTCATTTAAACATCTTACCAGTGGTATCTTAATCTCATTCCAAAAGAATTTATAAAACTCAACAGTAAATCCATCTATACCAGGTGATTTGGAGTTCTTCATAAGTTTAAGAGAAGACAAACATTCCTGCATTGTTAAAGGTCCCTCACAGGAACCCACCTCTTCCTCATTCGGTTTTGTAATAAAAGGATTATCATGTTGAAGAAATGTGTCCCTGTGAGTTTCAAGTAACAATGGTTTACAACTAGTATATAATTTTTTAATCGTCTTTATACTTGACTCTTACTTCTTGATTTTAGGTTATTGTTTGTACAAGGGACAGAAATATTCTCAAGATCAGAAATGGGATGATGGTTGTAATTACCATTGTTATTGTAAAGATGCAAGATCTGGCCTATACCAATGTGATGAAACGTAAGTACTGCAAATTTGTTTATTATGCCCCACCTACGATAGTAGAGGGGCATTATGTTATATGGTCTGTTGGTCCGTTTGTTCGTCTGTCTGTCCTTCTTCAGGTTAAAGTTTTTGGTCACAGTAGTTTTTGATGAAGTTAAAGTTCAATCAACTTGAAACTTAGTAAACATGTTCTCTAAGATATGATCTTTTTAATTTTAATGCCAGATTAAGAGTTTTTACCCCAATTTCACAGTCCACTGAACATAGAAATGATAGTATGAGTAGGGCATCCGTGTACTATGGACACAATCATGTTTTTCATGGCTGTCAAAAATTTGTGGATTCAGTAAAAAATACATTTTCATGGATATTTGATTATGTGGTTTTGCAATGATTTCTTTACAAGCTATTTATATATCATTGAAAATTTGAATTTATATTTTTCAAAAGCTGTGAAATCAGCCAAAAATGGTACTCAACAAATTGTAATGAATCCATAGAATTTTTTTTATTTTTTCTAGACCTGTATTCCCTTATAGCACTTTATTAATAGGGGTACCAGATCCTTTCCTTATTCTGTTTAATGGGAGGAAAGGAAATTATGAAATATTTGATATTTAGATTTATATATTTTCATGTAAGTAGAAATTATTTGAAGAGGGATTTTGTAAATATTCACATGTATTTGGAAAGGTACTTATACATGTTATAGTACTTTATTAATAATATTATGAAATAGGAATCAAAATTTTTAAAATATGAAAATTTTTGAGAATTTATTATAGTTTAAAAAAATCTATTTTGGTGTGGGCTTTAACATATGACCCTAAGGGATGATTGATAGTTTATGTTCGGATTGTCTTTTTCAGTTGTCCTCGATATGGAAATCTGCCATACCCATGCACTCTAATAACAGACTTCAGAAACCCATGCTGTAAAGTACCAGACTGTCAGTTCAATGGAGGTCTTAATGAAATTACTGGAACTTTGACCCCTGCTCCACATCTTGGGCCTACTTTAGTGCCACCAATGCCAGGTCAAAATGGACCATCAACACTAGCCCCAGTCCTGAGTGAGTAGTTAGAAATACACATGTTGATCTTACATAATCATCCAAACTAGCCCCACTTCTGAGTAAGTAGTCACTACTCCACATGTGGGTCTTATATAGAAACTGTAAACATCAGGTCAGAATGCAGATAGGTCCTTCGTCACTTTGTCTAGTAATCACTAACTTGTTAAGTCCTGCTTCACATCTAGGCATAATTGAAATTGAATAAACCTTCAAAACCTTAATTGGAATGGTCCTCTCAATCCTGGCCTAGAAGTCTGTAAGTAGTTTACCCTATTGAACACTGGAATAGCTTAGATTTCAGATAGATGCACATGAGTAAAAAAATTACAAAACACATGGAAATAACCAACATTTCTAATCAATAGCTCTTGTCTTGCAATCAACATAATGAGAGTGGCTGGGAAATTATCCAAGTTTACAACTTGTTATACTAGTATGCATAGAGTACTGTCCATTGCTTAACTTTTAGGTCTTTATGTGATGCTGCCAAAAACACTGTATCAATTTCCTTTTTATAAATTAAAAAGAAAGCACTATTAACCTATTTTATAGAGCCTTTAAATAAAACTTTAATATTCTCGTTAAAAGTTTTGAAATGTTATGATTTGCGCAAGTGTTAACAATAAAAATGAATTTAGGGGAAAGTTTGGCAGATCTTAAATTTAATATCCTATTAAACAAATAATTCTAACTACTTTTCAGATTATTGTCTCTACAGTGGAGTTAGATATTACCAAGGACAGACATGGGATGATGGATGTGATAAGAGATGTAGATGTGATGATGCAACACAAGGATTCTACACTTGTAATGACAGGTAATTATTATTTAACTAGTTATTAAACCAGGTTTAATCCAACCTTTTCTACATAAGGACTTTACCAAGTCTGAAATATGACAGTTGTTTCCCATTTGTTTGATGTGTTGGAGCTTGTGATTTTGCCGTTTGATAAGGAACATTCTGTTTTGGATTTTCCTTGGTGTTTGGTATTTTTGACATTTTACATTTTTCTATATCAACAGACCTTTACAACAGGGGTATAGATATAATGCATTGATCAAAATTTTTACTAAATTTTATCACAATTTTAGAGATTTATTGTTAAAGTATAATTCCACCTGCAGGAATTTGATAACAGGTGGTAATTTGCATCAAGCTTTATATAGAAATATTATTTATTTATATTAGATATTGTGCTGATTGTTGGTATGTGAGTTTACCATGATGAGTTACAGATCAAGTTTAAGTTTCGTTCCGCTCCGCTAATTTTTGCCAAAATTACGATTTGGACTTTGATAAATTGTTGAAAATCAAAGTTATACGGACTTTTTTTCTAAACTCTTTCAGATATTGGGATGATTTTTGGCATGTGAGTTAACAAAGATGAGTTACAGATCAAGATGAAGTTTTGTTCCGCTTGGCTAATTTTTGCCGAAATTACAGGCTATTGACTTTGATAAATTGTTGAAAATCACAGTTATACAGACTTTTTTTCTAAACGCTTTCAGATATTGGTCTGATTTTTGGTTTGTGATTTACTCATGATAAGTTACAGATCAAGTTTAAGTTTTGTTCTGCTTCGCTAATTTTTGCCAAAATTAAGGGTGTACAACTTTCAAAATTGTTATAAATCACAGTTATACAGACTTTTTTTCTATATGCCTCCAGATTTTGAGCTGATTTTTTATATGTGAGACTACCATCATGTTTGTGTCCACATGTGTTATTAAAATTGCAGATTTTTCAACTTTTGAGACAGGGCCATTCGTGTCGTTTTGACACATCTAGTTTCCTCTGCTGTTGTCTGTTCTATGGTCAGGTTGTTGTCTCTTTGACACATTCCCCATTTCCATTCTTTATTAATTTTTTTTATATATAAAAACAGAAGTTCACTTAACATGTATTCTGTAGATATTAAATAAATATTTTATAATGACAAAATCTTTTTAATTTATTTTTTTAGATGTCCAAAATATCCAACTCTTCCAAAGGATTGTACTTTGGTAACAGATCCCACTGATATTTGCTGCCAGAAACCAGAATGTAATTTCCAATCTATCTTGAAAAATATCTCTGGAACAGTTCCCCCTAACTTGATTCCAACTCTCGCTCCACCTGCTATAATTACTGGACAGGTCAACACTCCAGCACCAACACCTGGCCCAGGACCAACACCAAAACCAATTAGTAAGTTTCATAAAATGATTTTTTTTCTTGTAAGTACATGAAGCTATTGTAAAGTAATCAATTATACAGGAATATGCAAAAGATCAAGAAGAAAAGTCACAGTATGGTAAAAACCAATTTAAGGTTGAAAAAACTTAGAATAATTTAAGAAGACCATTGGTTGTCTGCTTCTGCTATTTATCATATAGAGTGATGAGTCCTTAGCCACATGAAGGGAATTTGATTGATTGATTGTTGGTTGCTTAACATCCAGTGGCAAGTATTTCATGCATATTCAGGACGAGAACAAGTTAACAATAAATACAATAGGTAGGACTTGTCATAATAGAGGCCATTTGGGATGATAGTCGGGGAAAGTTAGACTGCCACTGGAGAATGAGGGTATATTGGATAGGGACAGAAATTTTGCCTTGCAACAGGCCACCTACAGACCCCTCAAAGAGTTGTTGCACAGGTTCTTAAGGGAATTTGATAATAGAACATATTTGTTCATTGTTTGAACTATATACAGATATCATAGTGGATTGCATTTTAGTAATTAGTTAGTTAAATAGTTCTTAAGATTTCAAGATTATGTCACAAGTGTAGAAATTGTAAAGATTTTCAATCACTTTTGTCTTGAATAATTGCTCAATAGAATAATCAAAAACACATCAGAAATCAGATTGCACCAATTCTAACACATTTTTTAAAATTTATTTTAGCCAAATGTTTGTACAAGAATGCACAATACTCCCAGGGACAGAGATGGGATGATGGCTGCAAGTACACATGTGTGTGTGACGATGCAATGAAAGGAAAATATACTTGCACTGAAAAGTAAGCTATACTTGATATAAACCTCAGATATTTGGCAGACTGTGTGAGGGCTGTATAGCCAGTCAAATCGTTAAAAACATCCATCATCATACTTGATATTATCAAATATTTTAAACTTTCATCTTTAAGAAAGTTATGTTTTCTTCATAATGTATGATTCATATTTATAAACCTCAGATATCATATCTGATGATTATAATCTAGATCAATCAGAATGCTAGAATTCATTAAAATACCATTTTTTGTAGAACACTTTTTACTAAGATTAAGGATAAAATGAAAAATGGAAATATTGTTTAATGTTTACCATCAGAAACATATTGCGTACCAAATAAAAACCTTTAAGTGTGTTAAATAAAACTGCAAACATTATATGCATAAAGAATAATTGTGTTTACAGTATTTGTTGGCATCAATAATAAGCATTCTATTTAGAAGTGGTAATAATATTAATGTATATTCATTGTTGCTTATAGGTGTCCAAAATGGCCAACCCTGCCACCACAATGTAGCTTACAGAAGGATCCAGCTAACCCATGTTGTTACAAACCAGAGTGTGTTTTCAACCCTAATGTGAATGAATTAACAGGCAAAGGGCCCACACAAGCTCCCCATATTGGACCAACACTTGTACCAACACCCTACACTGGACAACCCACAAGGGCTCCTTATGCTACACCAGCTTTACCTAAAGGTTCGTTTTGTGTCCGCATGAATTATCATTGATATGGTCATACTTATAAATTAACTGTTCACAAAACTTTGAATTTTTAAAAAAATATACTAAGGCTTTTTTTTCTCGCTCAGGAATAGATTACCGATGCTGAATTTGGCAAAACTTTAAGGAATTTTTGGTGGTCAATGCTCTTCAACTTCGTACTTTATTTAGCCTTTTTAACTTTTTTTGGTTTGATGTGCACAGATGAGTCTTTTGTAAACGTAACGTGGGTCTGGAGCAAATTTGTAAATTTTAACCCTGGAATTCTATGATGAGTTTATTATTGAAGAACATGTAATGTGATTCATCAGTTCTTACTAGTTAGAGGTTAAATAAAAATAAAAATTGTGGATTTGTTAGTTTGTAGGGCATAACTTTTAACAGAGTATTTATTTTTATTTATAGGCCATAGGTCCATAGGAATATTTTTCGTGAAAATCAATATACACTAAAAAAAATAAAAATATAGACAGAAAATTAATATCTTGCAGAAATATTTCTGTGTATGAGCATTAATGGTTAGCTTTGTCCAGTTTATAAAGGAAAATAAATGATTCTAAGAATCCCTTTTCTTGAATTAAAGTATGATTCTTATTTATTGTAATTTATAAACTTTGTTATCAAAAAGCTTACTATAAGAAATCTGTGCCAAACTGTTTTAGGGTTTGATTGACTGAAAAAGAAATTTGACCTTTTTACTATATTTTTAACCACTGTAAATTCAGATTTATTGTATTCATTTATTATTGCAATTTTTTCATTCAAGACTAATATACGATTTTAATTTTGGCGATATTGAGAAAAATCCTGTGTTTAATTGTGATATAAAAAGAAATTAAAAGGCAAGTTTAAATTATTGCGATAATAACTCAAAAAATCTAAAAATTTCTGTCTGACATTTTTTCGGTCAGAAAGTGTTGGGAGACCCTGCTATAAGTCATGTAAATATGTCATGGTGTGTTATTTGGCTTACATTTGTGTTAGTGTTATTTTGGATAAAAATATGTTTTATTTAGAGAAAGAAAATTTAATGTTTGTATTTTGTAAAAATTTTATTAATCTGTTTAATTAATTTTACCTATGCTGTGGCATTAGTACTTGAAATGTCACAGTTTGCTCAAAGCACTTTATTTTGAAATACTAATTGTAATTAGCATATGTCACTTTGAAAGTTTAAGATTTTATCAAAACATTATAGGATTAGGCTTTGTTAATTAATGTCTATTTTTTGCTAATGAGAGTATTATTAACGTGTCGGGACATGTTGAGTTATTTTGTGTTTTAGTATAAATATCATTGTGAAATTTTGGAAAAGCAGTCACCTTTCGGAAACCTAACCTTTCACTACTAAAGTCTATTATACTGGATCTGTAAGACTGTCGATCAGTCTACTAGTTGACTTAGTAGTGTTTAGACAAAAATGTATTTTTGACTCACCTTTTATTTTTGAGAATAGTTTTAGAACAGTCAGTGTTTCGGAAGCGTAACCTCACACTACTCATGTCATTATACTGGACCTATAAGACTGTCTACCAGTCTACCAGTTGACTGTGTAGTGTGAGACAAAATTTATCTCTGACTCATAATTTAACTTTAGAAAATAATACTTTTGGAGAATCTTTTTATTTTAAGACTTTACATTCTGAAATTGAGATTAAGTATATTTTATGATTTAGTAATTTTGGCATTTATTTTATATTTTACATTTTAAAGAGAAATAGTTTTACTTTGGATTTGTTATTTTGAATTGATACTTTGTACTTTAATTAGATTATTATTATTTGGCATTGTTTATTGATTGATTTGTTATCATTCATTTAAATCGTTATCGTTAATTAAATTATGAAAACCTTCCTTGCGTTTTAGCTATGCCTATAGAACATTAAGTCTAGCGATAGACTGACCCCCTGTCCCTTGGTTCCAGCACATACGAGTTAGCTCCCCCTTATCTAACAGTGCTCTGGAGTGGACCTTGGTGACAGATATGGTGGATTGACCCGGGCATGATACAAATTAGATTCTGAGACTGCATAGCTAGAATGTAGGTTGACAAAAGTCATTCAAAATTATTTCAAATTTCAAATTTCAAAATTGAGACAACAGCAGGAGAGACAATAAGAGGAAGAGAGAACCAGTAGCAGGAGAGACAAGTTGCAGATTCGACAACACACAACTAAAAGATAAGTACATCTTGCCTATTGTATTACACTTTAATATTTTTAGTGAAAAATAAAGATGTATGTTGATTCTTGGTGTGAATCTGTAATTTATAATATTTGTTTGTGCAAAACTTTACAGAAGTTAAAATTCAGTTCATGAGAAACTGTACTTGTGCAAATAATTTTATACAATCTGGAAATTTGACTCATAGTAGAGAGAAAATAGAAAATAAACAATATACTGACAAAAATTACTTTTAGTTTCAGTTTGGTAATGGGAGTAGAATTATCATGGAGAGAAAGAGAATCTCAAAAGGATGGTGCTGCCAAAAAGACAGATGTGCCAGGCTATCCAGTGTAATACCAGGAACAGCAAGTTTCCAGTTTACTACAACCATGGAGAGGAACTAAATTTGTCGAAATTGGAATAGAGAACCTTCAAGTGAGATGTTTAGTTGACAGTGGGGCTTCTTTTAGCTGTATCAGTCAACATCAGCTGTACTGTCTAAACACCACTACAGCGATACACAGAGATCAACGATCAAGGATGCAATAAGTGTCCGTAGATGTGTGTATGCAATAATCAGAAATATAGTGCTTCAACTTTCTTTTGGACATCTTACAAGAAATTCATAATTTTGAACATTACTTGCTAGAGCGTATTTATAGGATTAAACTTTTTGTGAAACAACAAAGCAAAATTAGACTACAAGAACAGAACTTTGACATTACCAACTTAGATCATTTAGACATCAGTGAATATCATGATGGTGCTTATCATGTTACCATAGCAACCTTCCAAGACAGCAGTACATAGAAAACTTTCGGTTTCTATCTTCTTTTTTGTGGTTCTAGGAACTAGTAGGAGTGCACGCCTGTTGGTTCTTTTCACTACATCAATTTGAATTTTGGATTACAGAAATATTATTCTATTATTCATCTGTTAAACAAGGAATAAAGGTTGCTGGAAGCTAGCAAGTTGGAATAAATTGTTGTTGATATATGTATATATTTTTGGCGCCAGGTTATAAATATAGTTTACAAAGAGTGTATTGAGATATTTTTAGGGTGTTACTACAAAAAATGTATGTAAATGTTTATATCATGTTTGGGGACAAACATATAAGAGTAGGGGGGAATATGTCATGGTGTGTTATTTGGCTTACATTTGTGTTAGTGTTATTTTGGATAAAAATATGTTTTATTTAGAGAAAGAAAATTTAATGTTTGTATTTTGTAAAAATTTTATTAATCTGTTTAATTAATTTTACCTATGCTGTGGCATTAGTACTTGAAATGTCACAGTTTGCTCAAAGCACTTTATTTTGAAATACTAATTGTAATTAGCATATGTCACTTTGAAAGTTTAAGATTTTATCAAAACATTATAGGATTAGGCTTTGTTAATTAATGTCTATTTTTTGCTAATGAGAGTATTATTAACGTGTCGGGACATGTTGAGTTATTTTGTGTTTTAGTATAAATATCATTGTGAAATTTTGGAAAAGCAGTCACCTTTCGGAAACCTAACCTTTCACTACTAAAGTCTATTATACTGGATCTGTAAGACTGTCGATCAGTCTACTAGTTGACTTAGTAGTGTTTAGACAAAAATGTATTTTTGACTCACCTTTTATTTTTGAGAATAGTTTTAGAACAGTCAGTGTTTCGGAAGCGTAACCTCACACTACTCATGTCATTATACTGGACCTATAAGACTGTCTACCAGTCTACCAGTTGACTGTGTAGTGTGAGACAAAATTTATCTCTGACTCATAATTTAACTTTAGAAAATAATACTTTTGGAGAATCTTTTTATTTTAAGACTTTACATTCTGAAATTGAGATTAAGTATATTTTATGATTTAGTAATTTTGGCATTTATTTTATATTTTACATTTTAAAGAGAAATAGTTTTACTTTGGATTTGTTATTTTGAATTGATACTTTGTACTTTAATTAGATTATTATTATTTGGCATTGTTTATTGATTGATTTGTTATCATTCATTTAAATCGTTATCGTTAATTAAATTATGAAAACCTTCCTTGCGTTTTAGCTATGCCTATAGAACATTAAGTCTAGCGATAGACTGACCCCCTGTCCCTTGGTTCCAGCACATACGAGTTAGCTCCCCCTTATCTAACAGTGCTCTGGAGTGGACCTTGGTGACAAATTACTAAGTTTCATCATTTATTGTTTACTAAAAACTGTATTTTCCAATTACCTTTGTAGCTGTATGTGTGTACAAAGGAAAGAGTTATACACAAGGACAGAACTGGTATGATAACTGTGATTACCAATGTACATGTGAAAATGCCATGCAAGGAATCTACAGATGTAGCAGAAGGTTAGTAGATTATATTTTTGTACAATGAGTCAGATTCTGAATGTTTAATCACAATTTTTCAATGGTTTTATAATAATAAACTGAAATTTGCAATTAAGATGTTATGTGTAAAATGTCAATTATATTTGAAAATCAAGCACATGATATTTTATGAGCTACACCTCATTTGACATCTTACAAATTGCTTTAATTCTTCTTCATTTTTTTAGATGTGCAGAGTACACCAATATACCCAAGGAATGTGCCCTAGTCGCTGACGATAGAGATCCACTCTGTTGTAAAGTACCTCAATGTAACATTCCTCCCCAGTATAACAACCAGACTGGATACGTTCCAATCCCCACAGCACAACCAGGAATCCTTACCGGTGGATCTGTCACCAAGGCACCAACCCCAGGAACTACCCAGGTACCAATACCAGGACAACCCAACCCAACACCAGGACCAACACCAGCTCCTAGAGGTAAAGATCAATTTATATTGAGATAAACAGTAAACCTGTTGATTTATTATTATTTGTTTTTATACCAATTGTCGTTGGTACAGGTGAAATACTAGTACCAATGTTCAAAGAATTACAAACTTTCTATAAGCTTGTATGCAGATATTGGAAAAAAGCGAAATCAAATATCCATGGAAGTACAAGTTTTGCACAATTAAAATAAATTTGGTACACATGAAAATAAACGAAATCCACAATAGATATTTTGCATTCTATAATTGTGTAACTTACTGTCAGAATCTCGAGCATTCAAGTTTTTGGATTAAGGTAAATCCAGAATAGTGCTTCAAACGTATAAAAATTATGAAGATATACATTGTATTTTAATTTATCAGACATTTGTTAAATTTCTAGTTTGATCTCATCTTTTATGATACTTTAAGGTGGTACCCAACACTTTCACTAAAATTAATTTGGCTCATATAATTTTCATAAAATTTTGTCAAAGTATTTACTTTTGATCCTTTAATCAAAATATAAAAATTTTGAAAATTTTGAACCAACCGTTTTGTCAGAAATATTACACTGGTTATATAGCAGTTTGGCAAACACCAATTTTGATCATTGAGAAGCTCAATATTCCTTTTACAACACAACGTAATTAAAACGTTTAGCTAACTTTACAGAGTTATCTCACTGTAGTGTTAGGTACCACTTGAAGTAACATTGAATATTCCATTTCAATTGACCTATTTTGAAGTTTAAAGACGTAACAGTAATTACATTGAATTTATTTCAATACAACGGGATCAGAGGAATTTGATATTACACTAAACACACCCCTTGAAATAGTAACTAGACGTTTTATAGCATTGAATTTGTGATTAAGTAAAAATTTCCTGATGAAGAAAGCAAGTCTGTTAGCCTTAAATTTGAGATTTTTAAAAATTGCCCAAAAGAGAAAGCATTATGTTAACATTAGTTTGAGATTGAATTGAATGCCTGTCTATAACCAGTATAAAAGATTGTTCAATGGTCATGAGTTATTTGATTATTTCAGAAATCTGTATCTACAAGGGAAGAAGTTATACACAGGGACAGAAGTGGCAAGATGGCTGTGATTATGATTGTGAATGTGTTAATGCTAAAATGGGTTTCTATAGATGTTCAGAGAAGTAAGTATTTAGTAGGTGGTACATTTTCTTTAAACTTGTTTTCCCATTTTTATATAAATGAACTTTTATGCCTGAGGACGGAATATTTGCAGAGTGGTCAGTGTAAAGAACAAACACTTTTCTTCATTTTAAAAATCTTTGCTTGTTCTACCAACTGCATTCCTCCTCCATTATAAATACTAATATCTTACTTTTCTAAAGAATTTTGATGTTAATTTTTTTAAAATTTTGTTCTATTGTAATTCTTATTTTGTCTGATGGCTTGTTTTTTGTAATTCTTTTTATGCCTCATCTATGATAGAAGGGGGTAAATTGCATCTCAGTCGGTGTCTGTCCATATGCTATTGAACTATTAATATTGTTGTGTTGCTCATATTTTCTATAATTTCTTTCCTTCATGAAATGACAACATTGTACACTTCCTTTGTAGGTGTCCAAAATACACCAACTTACCAGCACAATGTAGATTGGTAGCTGACTATCTTAAGCCATGTTGTAAGAAACCTTACTGTGACTTCACAGGAACCAATGGTCAGATCACTGGAACCCTGACTCTAGCTCCAGGTATGGTAACGACCTTGGCACCACTCGCTCCCGGACAGACAAGGGCACCAACTCCAGCACCTACACCAAAAATGCCTGGTATGATATTGCATATCTTGAGTTTTTTTCGTTATTTTTTTTTTTTCACTATAATTGGTTATGTTGAAGTTAAAGGAGTATTGATATATGAATTGCTATCTATCCAAAACTTTTATTTTCCCTGACAATATTTATTGATTTAAGAGCGACAAAACTGTTTGTAACAAAACGAAATGGTGCAACAACTTAAAAATTAATGCAATCAGAGTGTTTTCAAGTTGGTTTTTCATCTTTTAGTATCAGTATAGTCTGTCTAAACATCTTTGCTGAATGGACAACTTGAAAATTACAAAATTCTTGACCTAGCATTTATGACATCTGGGTGTAGTTTTGCAATCTATATCTATGTAAACAATTCTTTTTATATAATTCCATATTGTTTTGGTAATAATATTCATTTCTAATGGATACATGTGAAATATATGGTTAGATCATATGTTTTCATACACATCTGATAGATACATGTGAAATATATGGTTAGATCATATGTTTACATACGCATATGAATTTGAACTATGTATGCTTAATCATGGGAAATTGTGACGACAAAATACATTCTTAATAGCGCTAAAACCCATGAGATGAGGATAAGTATTTTAGTTTGTCCTGAACATGCATGAACTAATTGCCAATGGATGTTAAGCAACCAAAAAGTAATCAATAATGTAGTCTCTTTTACTTTCGTGTTTGTAGATACCTGTATGTACAATGGTGTACCTTTCAAACAAGGACAGACATGGGACGATGGATGTGATCTTAAATGTGTATGTGAAAATGGAAAGACAGGGTTCTACAGATGTTCAGACATGTAAATAATCAACACTAATAAATGTGAAATGGTTAATTCATACATGAAAAAAAGATAATAGGATTGACCTAATATATTTGACAATGCAACATCTACCATCAACAACTAATTAAGAAAATAAACAACAAAGCATGGTTCAGATAGACTAACTCTGTTTAGGCACAATTTTTTTGTAGGGCTTAAACTAGTTTGAATTGTACAGAAACTTGCCATCAGGCTTCCTAGATTACATGTCAAAAAAATAATGCAAGCAATAAATTAATCTGCACTGTCCAGCTACCAACGGTATGACCATTGAATTGAAAAAAAAATTACAAATAGCACATAATTATAAGTTATGTGTACTATCTGGTGTTGTAAGTTGTTGTTTTATTTTATATTCAAAATTTTAAAGGATACTCCATATCTCATTTTATTCTCATTTGCTTAAAAGTTTAAGCATTTTAACTAAGAGTTTTGTGAACCAAGAAATTATTATTGATGATTAAAAAACCAATGGGGAATTTATATGTGTATTGATATTAAAAACTAATGTTAAGATTGAATCAAAACGTTTTTTCTCTGAAGCATGTTTGAAAAGCCAATAATTGAAATTGAAGGCTTGTTCCTGAAGCAATGTACGAATTTATAGTTATCATTTGAATTAATTTTTTTAGATGTGCTAAATACCCAAGTGTACCTCAAGGATGTGTTTTAGTTACCGATCCATCAGACAGCTGCTGTCGCGTACCAAGTTGCAGTCCTCAGACACCACAACCAGGACAAACACCTTCACTTGGCCCAGGAATGACACCAAATCCCAACCCAACACTGGTACCACCAATGATACCTACCGTACCTGCTGTTATTATTGGTGTGGGTGTGACACCAACACCACGCCCAGGAATGCCAACCCCTGCTACAAACAGTCCACCAATTCCAGTCTGTATGTACAAGGGAGTGACTTACACTCAAGGACAGAAATTTGATGACGGATGCGATCTTCATTGTGAATGTTTTGATGCCGTCAACGGAAGATATAAATGTACAAAACGGTATGTAATATATATTGTTAGCCGTTATAAAATTTGTAGAATATTTTAAAATTTTATATATAAACAATGATAAAGACACATACAAATGTTTTTTTTTTATTTTTCAAATTTTCTTGCTACATCTGAAGTACAATTGAAAAATCTTTTCAATGTGTTATTTAGTGACAACCAAATTTGAGATTTCTAACTTTGGACTGACTGATTAACATTGGGAATGTGGAACTAGTTTTGTGAGAACTTAATTATGCTGTTTTGTCTTCATAATATACATTAACTTATACATCCAAAAGTTGAAATAATAATGTTAACTATGATAACAAGATAATTGTAAAAACTTATTCCTATTTTTTTGAAATTTTGAAATTTTTGCTAATATAGTTATCTCCCCTGAACACAATTTGTCACATGACTATTTTATTTTTCAGTTGTCAGACCTATGTCAATCTACCTGCTAACTGCAGACTATCTGTTGATCCAAATGATGCCTGCTGTAAGATTGCCACCTGTGCACCAACACCTGCACCAAACATGACACCTAATCCTATGAATACACTGGTTCCAAACCCAGGAAATACTGGTGGCCCAACTATTGCACCAAATCTTAAGACTACTCTTGTACCAAACCCCTACACCGGAGTACCAACTTTAGCACCACAACCTAAAAGTAAGTCCTCATTTAGTAATTATTCATTTTAAGTTTTTTCATTTTCGTACTCATTTACTTTTAAATGTAATGGCATATCATACAATATTTCGTCCTGAATATAATTGAAACATGTTTTGTAGGATCTCAACACCCTTCTATACCTCTAGCCAAAAATGTGTTCAGTATATACAAATGTTTATATTTAATTTGTCTTTGAGTTATAAATGCTTTGCTAAACCAGTTCCAATGCATGTATTAAAAGGACAAATATTTTACAATCTGTCTTTTTTGTAGATGTCTGTGTAATGAAAGGTCGTCAGTATACTCAAGGTCAGACTTGGTATGATGGCTGTGACAAGATATGTGTCTGTGAAGACGGTCAAACTGGATTCTATAGATGTAGCGACAGGTAATATTAATTTTACAGCAAGAACCAGTCATCTGTGCATCAATTTTCTTGAAAATCAATTTTTCTATTCTGAAAAAAAAAGAAAAAACTATTTGCTGTTGAATTCAAAGTTGTTGAAATAAGAAAAATTCTTCTGGTAACTTTATCTGAGATTTACCTGATGTCAGCTTATCAATTTGGTTTCAATAGTTGTCAATTTTTTTTTAATGTTTTATACATGATCGGTAACCTAGAAGTTAATGGGAAAAGGATTACAATACATCTGTATAAAAATAAGTAGAAAAAAGTAGAAAAAAGTTTTGAGAATTTGGATAAGACTCAAAATTGCTGAAAAAATTGTATTCCTGAAAAGGATAATCTGTTTTATTTATATGTTAATGCTTATTTTACCTCCTACCTGGGTTTTTTTTCTTCAATTGTTTAAAAAAAAATTTTGATAAAAGGTATATATATTTTTTTTTATCAGATGTCGATCATACAAGAATGTTCCTCCTACCTGTACCATGGTACCAGATCCAAAAGACCCACAATGTTGTCAACTTCCTCAATGTATCCCAGGAGTCAACGGTTACCCAACCCCCGTACCACAAGTCACACCACGTCCAGGAATGACTCAAGCACCACAGCTTGTGACAGGACAGCCATTAGGTAGTGTAACGGGATTTGCACCAAGCCCTACACCAACACCTATGATTACTCTAGCACCTATTCCAGGCCAGCCAACACCATCCAGACAACCCACACCAGCTCCTAAAAGTAGGTTATAGTTTACACCAGCATTTATTAAAGTGTGCAGTAACGTTCTTGCCTATAATCACTTCAGTTCATTTTTAATTAGAAAAATTTAAGCATTTTTTTTATATTGAGGTTAATTCTGTTAATTCAGAAATTATTGTGGAATTTATTATTACAATCTTTGAAAATTAATTATTTTGATTTCAGATAAATCAAAAATTGAAATTGTCTAGTCATCATTATAAATATCTAAACTGATTAAATAACCTGAATGTTTTTCCATGAACATTGTAATTGTTAAAGTCATTATGATAATTAATAAGTAAAATGATTATATTTTAGTGGTATGTGTATACAAGGGTAAAGCTTATGGACAAGGTCAGAGATGGCAGGATGGATGTGACTACAACTGTGAATGTACTGATGGTATGACAGGACATTATGAATGTACTGAAAGGTAATAAAATTAAGTCACTAATGTCTACTGTGGATTCATTTATTTTCATGGGTACATATTTTTGATATTGATAAAAACTTGTATTTTTGTTGTTTTGTCAAAGTCTAAAAAAGAAGATGTGGTATGATTGCCAATGAGACAACTATCCACAAAAGACCAAAATGACACAGACATTAACAACTAAAGGTCACCGTACATCCTTCAACAATGAGCAAAGCCCATACCGCATAGTCAGAAAGATAAGACAATGTAAAACAATTCAAACGAGAAAACTAACGGCCTTATTTATATAAAAAAATGAACGAAAAAAAAATATGTAACACATTAACAAACAACAAACGACAACCACTGAATTACAGGCTCCTGACTTGGGACAGGCACATACATAAATAATGTGGCGGGGTTAAACATGTTAGCGGGATCCCAACCCTCCCCCTAACCTGGGACAGTGGTATAACAGTACAACATAAGAACGAACTATAAAAATCAGTTGAAAAAGGCTTCACTCATCAGATGGACAAAAATACAAGTGGACGTGGATACTACCATATAATTACTGTGCCATTCATTGAACACTCAAATTCTTGATTCACCTGTACACATGAAATTCACAAAAAAATCAGTATCCAAAGAATAATAATGATTCCACTGTATTATTAGACTCAATTAGACTGTTCAATGACAAAATAATTTTAATGCAATAGAAATATTTTGTGTATAGTCTAACTTTATCAAATATGCAGAAAATTGATAATAATAAAGCACTTTTAAAGAAAAAATATATTGAAGGTTATCATATGCAAGTAAAAATGAGATGTGTAGTGTATGTGATTAAAAGAGCAACCCAGTCAAACAAAAATCTAGATTCTCAGTGGAATGGTTAAAAAGTTTTGGAAATTTTGTAGCAATTTGTTTTTCTGACAAATTATTGAGTTTGTTTAAATACGGACCAAAAAGAGACAATTATCTACCAGTGACAAAATGACTTAGATGTTAGCAACTATAGGCCTCCAACTGACCTTCATTAATGAACAAAAACATAAATTATAAATATTTCTGGAATCCTGCATACAAATGAAGAAACATGTACCAATATCATAATTGCGAATTTTTATTTTTGCAATATCTATTCAGTCGCCATTTTTGCAATGGTGAGTAATAAAATCATTGAAAAACTTGTAAAATTTGCAATAGAAAGAGATTGATACTTGTGTAATTTACTTTTTCGTTAGACGTCCATGTACTTATACTGGGTACTAAAAACATTGAAAAGAATTGTGAGTTTTAAGAGATTAAAATGTGTGTGGGTTTCCTATTCTTTTAGATGCCCATCTTATCCAGCTATTCCTCCATATTGTACCCTGGAGACCGATCCTAAAGATTTCTGTTGTCAGAGACCAGTTTGTAACTATGATAAACCAGTAATCATACCAACACCAGGACCAAACAAACCAGTCACATTAGCTCCTAAACCAGGACAACCCACATTGGTACCTACACCAGGACAGCCTGGTACCCAGACAACACAAGCACCTGTTCTAGGTAAGATAAAATTTATACACCTATTATGTGCATAGGGATGGGTATATTAAGATAGTGTACAACAGCATCAAAATTAAATATAGATTAATATTAACTAATTGATAAAAATTATATTTTGACAAAAATTTCTGTCATCAGTATGAACTGACCATTACTGAAGTTCAAACATTTATGCGAAGAAGACATGGTTTGGTTATAAAAAAAAACATTCTGTTAACTTAAAACTTAATTACAATACATCAAACCCTAGTGTTTGTTTTTAACCTAAATAAGTTGAATTCATTTCACAAAATTTGGTATCATGTCACATTTGAAGCTAAAGGTGGCACCAAACAAACACCTTGATTAAAATTAATTAATTTTTGGCTTGTTTGATTTTCATAAAATTTTGACAAATATTTACTTTGACCCTTTAACAAAAATATAAAAATTTCAAAAAACTTGAACCATACTTTATCAGATAAATTTCATTGGACATGTAGCAGTTTGACAAAGACCAATTTTGATCATTCAGAAGCTTAATATTTCCTTTACATTATAGAACATGATAAAACTTTCAGCTGATTTTTACAGACTGAGTTATTTCCCTATAGTGTTTTGGACAGAACTCCATTCAAAAATAAAAGTATTTTGCAAAACAGTTTACTTATTATATCTTTATTACAGCATTCTGTATATACCAAGGTGTAGCATATAAACAAGGTCAGAGCTGGCAAGTCGGTTGTGACAAGAATTGTAGATGTGATGATGCTTCCAGAAATATTTACAACTGCATGGATAGGTATGGATCTCTGCTTGTCTGAATTTGTACAAATGTAATGTGTAACAATTTTTGTTTTTATTTTATATTGAAAGAAACCTTATCACTGGTTTTTTTTGGCCCTTACATAATTTAGTAATTTTATTAAAAATGTTGATGCAAAAAATGACGTCATTTGGGTCAAATATTGTAGAATCCCTTACAAGTTTCATTGACTACAACAGGGGTGTAAAAAGACCTTGTTTATTGAGGGTCAAGTCTCACAGAGTCAGTCAAAATAAAAAAAAAAATATGATAAATAGGTCATTGTAGACTGCATGAATTACTTTTTTTACCCAGTCTTTTAACTTATGGGTTTTGATTCATCCTTTTTTTATAAAAATAATGAGACATGGTATGATTATCAATAAGACAACTATCCATCAAATTTCAAATGAAGTTGATATAAGTAATAGGCTGTTTCATGATTGAAGTTAATTCTTCAAGCTAATATTAAAATATTATTTCAATATTTTAGATGCCCAAGTTACCAGTTACAACCAGGATGTAGTTACGTAACAGACCCAGCAGATCCATGTTGTCAAGTACCCAGATGTCTCTCTACTCCTACACCTAAACCATATCTTACTCCAGGACCAGGACAACCAGGACAACCCACACCACAACCAGGACAACCAACATTACAACCAGGACTTAACCCCACCGTTGGACCTAACTTCACACCTACTGTCACACCCTACCCACAACCTCTGGGTGTTACAGGGTCTGTCATTGGAAAACCACAAGTACCAAGTCTCCGAGGTAAGATTGCTGATCTCTGGTTAGTGGTTATGTTTTACAAAAAACAGGGGTCTCTCTCATGAAACTTTACTCAATACCCAGGGTACAAGATTTGTGCTGGAATACAAAATCCAGTATTTTGATTGGTTGATTTCTGAGTCTAAGTACTTCAATTGTGCTCAAAAGTTTTACCTCACAGGACCAGATTTTGACAAGTTTTGATTATTTGGGATCCATTTATCCAACTTTATGATTATTTAAAATTCAGCAATTATTCTATACATGTTTTATTGCAATAGTTGGATAATCAACACAAATAAAAGTTTAAATTATTGCGATATTAGAAAATGGTGCATCCAAATAAGGCAATCAAATTTTATTTTTTTAATTTAATTATCAATTTTTGCAATAATAAAGACATAACAAAGACTTCTGAATTTGCAGAATATGAAAAGTAGACACAATTCATGACTGAATTTTGTAATTTTCTGTACTAATTAAAACCTTTACTCTGAATCAGTATGACAGCAGATCATCAGTTTTTTGTTTGCTTACAGCTGAACTTTCATGTCTTGCTTTTGATATCCTGAATTGTTTCACTTGAATGATGATATTTTTACAGGAACATGTGAATACATGGGTAAACAATATACCACAGGCCAGAAATGGGACGATGGTTGTAGATACCACTGTGTATGTACTGATGGAATGAGTGGTCAGTACAAATGTGACGAAAGGTGAGTTCTCTTCTTGAAAACCACTGAACCATGTTAGGACTATTCCATTAAAAGGTATGTGGGAGGGTAGGAAGGGAAGTTTGATTATTGATTGTGGGTTGACATGGGTCTTTTTTCAGTATGTTTATAAACATGCAAAATTTTCTAAAAAATGGTTCTTGGTTGCAGGGATATTTTGAAGGTCCCTTCTTAACCTCCCACATACATTTTAAGGGAAAAACCCTTAGATATAGTAAACTGAGCAGGACAAAAATGTTCCTATTGCCATTATCTATTAAATTAGCTAGTAAATCCATCAAATGTTTTAGTCAAATGATATTGGATGTATGGCCTTAGTTGAGATTGTCCATTCGTTTTTGATGCGTTTTGTTATTTGATTTTGCCATGTGATTATGGACTTTCCGAATTGATTTTCCTCTAAGTTCAGTATTTTTGTGATTTTACTTTTTGCTAGTTTAAGGATTTTTGTCTTTTATGTGTGTAAAGAATTAAGTTGAAAGTCTTTAGAATTTCGTATTGATGGCTCTCTTCAGGTACACAAAATTCCTCCATCAGTTAAAACTGGATGCCACAATGTAACCAAGAGTGATGAAAGTGGCATTAAACACCAATATTTATAATCCATCTGATTTTAGTATCAAAAGTCAACAACAGCAGCATTTCAACACACATGAATTAAATCTGTCAGAATCAGTCATAAATGTATTGTTTTCATTGTTTTATTTCAGATGCCCAAGATACCCACAGATCCCATCATACTGTGTTTTGGTACAGGATAAGAACGATCAGTGTTGTAAAGTTCCATCATGCAGTATCTTAGCACCAACACCAAATCCACCATTCAGCCCATCACCAAAACCAGGACAGCCCACTTTAGTACCAGGCATGGGAACCACATTGTCACCAATTATGACTCCACCAACACAAGCTCCACAACCTGTTGTTAAAGGTGAGTTGTAATGTCTCCTGAAAGATGTTGTTATCTGTTGAGAAATGATTAAAAGATGTATTTGTTTTCAAAGCCAATTAAGCTACATGCTTTGTATTCGTATAAAAATTAATAGTTTTTGCTAATGATAAAAAAGATCCTTGAATAATATATATAACATTGCTATGAAGTCCTGACAGTAAATTAATAAATGTTTTTTTCATCTTATCCAGGACTGTTTAAAATATTTTAGGTTTGAATATATTGATCTCGGAATTTTTATGAATTGTCCCATTTGGTCCTTTTTTGGGACATTTTATCAAAAGTCAAGTCGTTTGGGAATGAAATGAATACTTATTTTATCTTTGCTTTGAAGGTGTCATTTAACAGGAACCTAGGGATCAATTGTATTTTTTGTCTTTTAGATGTTTGTATCATGAGTGGAAAAGCTTACACTCAAGGACAGAAATGGGACGATGGATGTGACAGACTTTGTGTTTGTGACGATGGTAAAACTGGACATTACTCATGTAAACAAAGGTCAGTTTGGACTTTATTTACATTTATTATAAAATTGAGAATGGAAATCGGGAATGTGTCAAAGAGACAATGTTTATTTTTTTAACTTTTTTATTAATAAATATTTTCATTAAAAAAATTTATTGGTTATTTATTACCAGTATTCATTTAGGTTTTTTTTTTAATAGTAAGACATAGAATAAAAGTCTTCTGAAATCATTATAAATAGCAATTGTTCTGAAAGTCTACATCATTTAAAAATAGAGAAAGAAAAAAGAAAAAAAAATGGTTAATATTTCACAGGTTTAAACTTTTTTAACAAGAATAACTTGCTTAATTGGTTTTATTTAATTCCTTGTTTAGATGTCCAACCTACACAAACATCTCACCAACATGTATAATGGTAGCTGATCCATCAGACCCTGTCTGCTGCAAGATCCCACAATGCACCAATCCAAACAATTCCACCATTCCACCTGGAGTATTTGGACAAGTCACTGGACTCAACCCAACACCAATTCCAAACTTGCAACCAACACCAGGAGGAATGAACACACCAGTGCCGCAGCCAAACCTTAACCCCACACCATACCCAGGAGGCACCTATGCACCAGGCATGATTCCATCACAGATTCCAACACTTGTACCAAATCCAAATTTGACACCAAACCCTAATCCAACTCCAATGCCACAACCAAGTAAGTTTGTATTTGAAAACTGCGCTCATTATTTACATATCAAACAACTTGGAACTTTGTTATTGCATCATTGAAAATTTCACAAAATATCAATAAACTTATCATAGATACCAGGATTAAAGTTTTGTATTTGCTTAAAAAGGCCCAATAAAGTACAAAGTTGGAGAACATTGAGGACAACAAATTCCTATCATTATACTGTCAAGATGGTTTATTTGTTGATTTTAGTTTTTGGTCCTAGTGAAAACGTAACATATACATGGTTGGTTTTTTAATTTGTTTTTTGTAAAAAACAACTCAAAATAAAAAAATTAAAAAAGTCATTTTAGTGTGTGTTAAAATTCCTAATTTTGATTTACTAACATGACTAAGGAATCAATCAAAAAATATAGTCCATGAATGATTTAGTTTCATTATGAGCTAAATGTGTTTTTTTTTAAATTTGTTTACAGAAGTGTGCGTCTACAATGGCCAACAATATACCCAGGGACAAAGATGGAGAGACGGTTGTAAATATAACTGTGTATGTGAAAATGGCATGACTGGAAAATACACATGTACTGATATGTAAGTACAATTACAAAGATGTCTTATTAATTTTGATTAAGTTTGATTTTATGTTGGGTGATATAACTGGAAAAATTTAGACTTTCAAAATTTTTTGGGGTAAAGATTTCATGCAATCAAAATCCTTATTTGAAAGTTAGTAAGACTTCATCACTACTTTTGACAAATACAAAACATAGTGCATTAATAGGCACACATTCTACACATCTTATCCATGAACATTTCAGCAAACTGTATCAATGAACATAAACTCAGATATTCTCAGACAAAAGTTTTCAAGAAAATTACTTAAATTTTGCATTGTGCATTTATCTAGTATCTGTTGTAAAAATATTGATTGTGAAAGCAAGATTTTAAATTGGAGTTATCTTTCTTTGTTCATAAAAAAAATAATGGATTAACTTGTTCCAGTGGGATCAGAATGAAAGTAAGAGTTAAGATTTAATCCTGACATCTGTTTTCTATCTAAATGATTCTGTTCATCAACTGTTTTACATGAGCAGTTTATTTACTTCGCTACACAGTTGCCAGATAAACTCTATTTGTGACAGTAAAATCTATGTTTTACGATGGTCAAGCTTAAAATGCAGTACAGTTATCTCTGAAATTTCATTGAAATTTGATAAAGAAAATTGGAAAGAACATATGTTCTGAACAATGGAACATAAAAAATATGCCTGTTTTCAATTTATGATTTAATATTTTCAGATGTGCAAGATACCCACCACTACCAGCCAACTGTAGAATGGTTTATGATGCTTCCAATCCATGTTGTAAGAAACCTGATTGCTCCAACCCAACACCAAATCCTCTGACACCATCACCAGGACCTAATGCTACTCCTAATCCACTACCAACATTGGCTCCAAAACTTGGTAATATAAATATCAGAATTTGACTTAGTGCATAAATAATTTGTTTGATAAGAAAAGGTGTTATGATTGCTAATGAGGCAACTCTCCACCAGAGACCAAATGATGCAGAATTTAGAAACTATAGGGCATGGTAGTGCATTCAACAATGAGCAAAGCCACTACTGCATAGCAATCTATGAAAGGCCCAAAAATGACATATGAATAAGCTCATTGGTGTAAACTCCCCAGGTGTAAAAGGGTGCCATTGATTGTTTTCTCTAAAAAAAATCTTCTAAAGCCTGCCGAGAACAAGGTCAAAGCTCTTTCTTTACCCTCTTTAAACATGTAGCTGCTTGTCCAGTTAAAAAAAAAGACAAATTCAAGGCATTGTTAATGTCGGCAAATAAGCTAGTGAAGATTTTTGTTTTATAATGTTTGAATTTTTTATTTAAGATTTTTTTGGCCATAAGTTATTAAATGATACAATATCATAGATAATTAAATATGAAATGGGTTCTGCAAAAGATATTCTGCCATTACTCATGAAAAGATTGTCTCCCCTGTCATCATTAAATCAAAAAGCAATGGAAAAAAACTTGATAATAAATTGTCTCTCATGTTATTTATTCAGATTGTGTATAGACACAGGAATAATATTAATGTATACCTATGATTTCAGAGTTCTGTATTTACAATGGTATACCCTACAGGCAGGGACAGAGTTGGCAGGATGGCTGTAGTAAGGTCTGTAGATGTGAAGATGCTGCTGCTAAACAAGTCACATGTAATGACAGGTAGGATCAAGATTCTTTATTGTCAAGGGGGATAATTCTTGGGTTTTATGTAGTCCTGTATGGTCAAGCAAGGCAAATAATTCAAAGTTTGAAAAGAATACATTTTATTTTCATTTCTGTCAAATACTATAAAGTTTTTTTATGTTGAGCTGATCATTTGACACTGTGCGTGATGTATTAGGTTAACAGAGATAGTCCCTTCTGTAATAATGACAAAAATAGGAAAAGTTCGTGATTTTAACATTTTTATGACAAATATTTTAGGAAAAATTTGAGAGAAAAAATGTGAATAAATTTATCAGAGGCATTCAATGATGTCCAATTAGAATTTAATCCTTAAGGACAAAACATTAAGGTAGACTGTCTAAGACCCTGTACTTTTCCTTTTTTCAGATGTTCAACATACCCACAACTTCAACCCGGATGTACATACATCACTGACCCAAGTGACCCCTGTTGTCAAGTACCTAGATGTGTACCAACCACCAATACTTCTGTTGTTGTCACTGGACCAAAGGGTACCATTGATGGATCTAATATTGTTAAACCAAATCAACCAAACACAGGAATTACTGGTAGATCTAGTAAGTTATTGGGATTTAAATTTGGGTCAATATGCACAATTCATTTCAGGTAAGAAATGATGTTTGCCATTTGTTCTATTCCTCTGTGCATTTCAGAAACATGGATATTTAGGATGGCTCATTTCGAAGCTGAGACATTTTCATGTGTTTAATTGTCACAATACGAAAAGGAGATATTATTACATATTTAAGATTAAAAAAACAAATATCTTGATTTCAGCAGTAACTCTTTTCTAAATGGTGGCTGAACAAACCAATACTACCCCTGACAGTCTATGTCAAAATATTTTATAGATACTAGCCAAAAACTAATTTTAAGAAAATACTTCTACTAGGTGTATGACAGAATTTTCACTAGTCATCACCATTTTTTACTAGACACAGGCTAAAACTTTGATAATTCCAGTATTGGAAGTTTACTATTGAGGACCTATAAGTATATAAATTCTGATGTAAATATATTTTGTATGAAAAGATTATTATTCTGTTATTTCAGACGTATGTTTGTATAATGGTAAGATCTATACCCAGGGTCAACAATGGGACGATGGATGTTCCTACCACTGTGTGTGTCTCGATGCTTCAACAGGACATTATCAATGTACAGACAGGTCAGTGTATAATCTTTAACTTAGTCTTAAGATACATTATCTAAGAGATTTATTCAGGTCGAATTCTGGATGTATGAATATGATCATGATTTATTGTTTTTGTTTTTAATTATTTTATTTTTCACTCAAATAAGCTAAATCATAATTATTATAGTAATAAACCAATTTTCCAGACATTTGGCCATTGCCATTGGCTTTCTTCAGTTTCTGTATTTTTCTTCTCAACTACATGGTAGACATTTTTACTTTCACAATCATTTTAGATGTTATAGATGGAATGTCATTAACAATATCTTTAAGACATCTATTGTTTAAGGATGCCAGAGGAGTAGAAATTCAGGATTTATTTCACATGTGAAACTAATGTCTTTTGTTAATGAAGTGTCCTTCCATGTGTCTTTCAATCACAAATTATCTCATATGAGTTAATGCTGTGGATAGGTATGAAGACCTTTTCTGTAATCTAACTTTAAAACCCCTTTCGACTCGACTTGTTTGAGATTGGATATCTTGATGTTGTAGTGGGTCTCATTGGGGTCTAAGCGTGGCGCGGGATTGACAATTTTTCGTAGGGGTGACACGGGAAAGTCAAATTATTGTGCCGTGAAATTGGGAATTAAGGTCTAGCAGGACACGGGTAATTACAAAAAAATGAGAATTGCTTAGGTACATAGTATAAGCGGGATACGTGAATCTGACAAAACAGTAAGCGGGATCCAGGATCAGAACCCCCCAATGAGACCCCCATTGTAAACATAGATTTAATGTTTTCTTTTCAGATGTTTCAAGGTACCCAAGCTTCCACCATACTGTACTATGATCAGTGATCCAAAAGATCAGTGTTGTCAACTTCCTTACTGCCAGAACCCACAACCAACACCTAATCCAAACATGCAACCCACACCAGGAGTTACACTTGTACCAAACCCTAACAATGTACCAACCATAGCACCTAAACCAAAGAGTAAGTTTTACTTTCAGATGGAAAGATTTAGATTGGTTGCACTAGTTTTGTTTTTTTAATAAAAAAAACATGAAAAAATAAATTTTGTGCTTATATTTCATATCACTCTCTAAATTTTTCTACATTTCACTTTGGAATTGGAATTGTAGGTTAGCTTTTTGTTGTTTTTTCAATTGCTGCTGTCATATGTACCTTAGAATTGTTATGAATTGGAATTTATTTTCTGACTGATTTTATCTTCTCCATGCAATTGCCAAATAAATATATGAATAATTGGTCTATAAATAAGAAAATTTTCTAAGGGCCAGCTGAAGCCTTCCTCTGGGTGGGGGATTTTCCTCCCTTTGTTGAAGACCCATTGGCGCCCTATGGCTGTTTTCTGCTCTTTGGTTAAGTTGTTGTCTCTTTGACACATTTCCTATTTCAATTCTCAGTTCATGATACTTTTATGCATTTATAACTTTTGTAGATGTATGTGTGTACAAAGGAAACATGTACCAAGAAAACCAAGTTTGGTATGATGGATGTAATGCTAAATGTAGATGTGAGAACTCTAACACAGGATACTACAGGTGTCAAGAAAGGTAGGGTTTATAACATATTCTATCAAGAGATTGCTGATATTAAAGGCTTTGCTCATTGTTGAAGGCAGTACAGTGACCTATATTTGTTAATTTCTGTTTCATTTGGTCTCTTATGAAAATCTGTCTCATTGTCAATCATACCACATCTTCTTTTTAATATCAGTAATTTTCATGAGATACTTCATTTGTACTTATAGATTATCGTTGATCATCTCAACGAGATTGATTTTCTCGCTTGAGCCAGTATGGCAAAAGCGAGAAAAGCAATTGAGTTGAGATGACCAATGATAATCTGTTTAACGCTATTTTACCTATGAAGACGTTGTCAATTTCATGTTAATTTCATTAGCAACGCCACGTGCCTACTTAGTTTCTAGCGATAATTTTCCATCTCAAACGAGTAGCATGGTATGAAAAAATTATCATAAAAAAAGATCAAAGGAAAAATGCACAAAATAGCGATAATTATAAGTTATAGAATGACTAATTGAAGAATTTGAATATAGACAAAATAAATAAGTGACTCACCAGCACATCAATTCATTTAATTAAAATATCAGTTTTGTTTTGTCAAAAGTAAAATATTTGTTAAATTTCAAATATTTAAAACACTTGGCAAGCGTCAATTTTGAAATTTGAAAATTTAACTGTCAAGAGTGGATTAATATATCACACTCTACACAGTAGTAGAAATATAGATTTCATAACTGTAACGAGTGTGTTACGATATTTCTTCTCTCGAGACAGTTAAATTTTAATATTTAAAGTGCAAGGCTTGCCGAGCTTTTTAAATAAGCAAAATTTTGCTGTTAGGAAATTTAGAAGAAATCCGAATAATTCGACATCATAATTTAATTTCGTCCAATCATTTGCTGATAACAGATATTTCACTAGTGATGCGAAATATTTTCGCACACTACTCAGAAAATGTGAAAATAGCACAAATAATTGAATATTTCAGATGTGCAAGATACACTGCTATTCCATCAAGCTGCGTATTGGTAGCTGATCCTGCAGATCCAACATGTTGTAAGGTTCCAGAATGTCCTGTCGTACCAACCGGTGGACCTACACCAACACCAGGATTTATTCCAACCCCAATGACTCCTCAACCTGGTGTTCTTACAGGTCTTGCTCCAGTCATAACACCAACTCCAGGTATCACTCTTAGACCTCCTCAACTTGATGGAAGGACCACCTTAGCTCCTCAACCCAAAACAGGTATACTAAAAATCAAATTGGATTGATGAAATTTTTAGTTTGACGATTGTCAACGCAGTATTTATTTGAGAGTGTGTTCTACTGTGGAAACAAGAAATCAAAAATGCATATAAATACAACTTTTCCTCAATCCAAGAATTTATGTACCTTTAAAAATATTTGAATCCAGGGTATTCATTCAAAATTGAGTCTCATGAAATTTTTTATAAGTAATCTTAAAAATGAAATGTGAAATTTTTTGAAAGATGTTGAAATCAGGTTTATTTTCAGATTTTCACCGTTTTCTGTATGATTTTTTATAATGTACAAATACTTTATTCAACATTTTTATAATACCAATTACTTTGTGTTTATACAGGATGTTCCTACAAAGGAGTTGTTTACCAGAAAGGTGCCCAATGGGATGACGGATGTACATATGAATGTGAATGTTTGGATGATATGACTGGTCAATACAGATGTGTTGAAAAGTAGGTCACTGTTTCTCATTTGTAACCCTTAGTATTTGGCGGATATGACAAGACAATAAAGATATGTTGTACTCGAGCCTTATGTTTTTAATTTTGTAAAACATTTAATAATTTGTGCTAAACATGAGATTAATACATTTGTACTTGATTTATTTCAATGTATCCCATTTACATGTTTTCATTTTTTTTTAACAAATTTTTGTTTATGATTTTCTATAATGAGGACCTCAGAAAATATAAGTAAATGAATAACTGAGTAACCCTCTGAAATATTTTTGATTGTTTTTGTTACCTATTGAACATAATTGATTTCAACAGAATTTTATTACAGATATAATATTATGTATTCCATTATAGGTGTTCTAAGTTCCCCAACTTGGATAGCAGATGTGTTCTCATTCAAGATCCACAAGAACCATGTTGTCAGAAACCATATTGTGATTTCGTCAATCCAACACCATTCCCCAACGGTATCCCAACACCAAGACCAAATAATGCTCCCACTCCACGACCAGGACAGAACACAGTTGTTCCAACACCAATGCCCTCCCCCACCCCGGGTAAATGTGTGTACAAAGGTGTGTTCTACTCGCAAGGACAAACATGGAATGATGGATGTGACTACTCGTGTCAGTGTGATGACGCCATGAATAACCGATACTCTTGTCATCAAAGGTAATTAAATTTGTTAATCATGAAAATTGGCATCATCTTGTTGGCTGTTTTAGATTCTAAAGGACTGTGGGTAATTTCATTATTCCTTCCCACAAATTAGAATAATGTCATTGATTGGTTGAATTTCCTGAGGTTTTTTTTATGCCCCACCTACGATAGTTTTACAAAGGTGTGTTCTACTCCCAAGGACAAACATGGAATGATGGATGTGAGTACTTATGTCAGTGTGATGATGCCATGAATAACCGATACTCTTGTCATCAAAGGTAATTATGTTTGAGGGGGGATAGGACCTTTATCAGGACTCCGTGATTGGGTGTTTTTAAGCTCGGGATTTCTGGATTGAGCCTTTCGGGATCCGGGAATTCTTTTTCCTTGTTGTGATGATTTTCGGTTTCACAAGTGTGTATTTTCCAGTAAAATGCTTATATTATGACGTCGGCTATCTCATTCATAAAAAACATATGACGTGAGAGTAAGATCGGAACAGCCCAAACAATATATTCATATTTTACCACGGGTGTGCACTCAAAGCGTTTGAAGGACGTCATGTTAGAATTAACATTATGCTTCTTGTGAGGTAGAAATCTAGATATTTTTGAAAAGTTCAAATGCATTGTTGTTGAAGTCTGAATGAAAATATCAGAGAAAGATATATAATAAAAATATTGTAATTAATAGGTTTTTATGCAGAGTGTGGCAAAACTATGAAAATACATTTTTTTCTCTGAAAATACAAACATTGGTATTTGCAAATATAAATAATAAAATTAGATGCCTGTTTCATTATAATACGTTATTCCGATTGGCTACACGGCAATCTCACGTTGTTCCTTAATCAACTTCATTACACAATAAAATTTATCATTCCTGATGACACTAGGTCCCACAATAAAGTGCACAGGTAAATTAAATAAAAACTTGATAAAAAAATCGTGTTTTCATGATCCTAGCTAAAAAATGTAATTACCGGTATAAGTATTGAATGCTTCTTTTTGTAACTTCATAGGGTTGTAAAAGTTTTTAGAATGTGAAGCCCAGAGAAATGAATGTACTTCAGTCAATGCTTTTACACCCCAATGAAGTAACAAAAAGAAGCATTCAATTCTTAAATGAATTCACAGTATATTTAATTTATTGATGATTTTAGATGTAAAGCCTATAGCCAAGTACCAGCTGGATGTAAACTAAGCACAGATCCAAATGACCAGTGCTGCTTGGTCCCTAACTGTAACATCAACTTGTTCCCCAACACCCCCGGAACAGTTGTCGGAGGTACCACACCTAAAGGTTATACCCTCAATCCTCAATACAACACAGGTCCATCTGGAACTGGTCCACAATATGTCTATCCAACACCAATCCAACCAGGATCCTTTGTTGGTCAAGGTGGAACTGGAGGACAAAATCCATTGATGCCTAACTCAGGAAACAGCTTCACAGGAAGTGGCAATAGTACGTTTTATAAGAGTGAATTGAATAGTTACACAAACATTCAGAAATGAGAACAAACTCATAGCTAAATCAAACTGTGAACGAACAAGAAATGAATACATATTTATTACTGAGAGCATGATAAATTATCAGAATGAACATCAATTACATTTAAACAAACAATCATCTATTCATGAAGGGATCACTTAAAGGACGATAGTTCCTGGATTTTACATTGATTTTATGAGAGATGTTTGATATATGCCATGAGTCTTTTAAATAGGTCAAATTAAATTGTCTTTATATAATAAAAAAAAATAGTGCTTAATGTACAGGCCCTCCTCCTTCAATAGAAGCTTGTATGATCAAGTCAAGGCAATGTGAAAACTAAATAATTTGAAATGCTGTAAACATGGAAAATTTGCACAGGACATTTATTCGTATTTTCCAATCATGTGTATCATTTAAACATAATCTCATTACAGATTGTAGTAATCTATTATGCAAGTGTGAAATTAGCAATTATTGTTGAAATGCAAATTGAATCCTTGCAGGAAAGGTTTATGCCTCATAATTATGATAATATCGCTGTTTACATTTTTGATAACACTTTTACTTTATAAAAAAGTAGTACCTCCTGTTTCCGAATCTGTAATACTACTATGATATTTATTTTTTGAATTCTAGATATGTGTATATACAAGGGAGTTGCCTACCAACAAGGTGCAACTTGGGATGATGGTTGTTCATTACGATGTGAATGTTTTGATGCATCAAGAAGACAGTATAGATGTACTGACAGGTAAATACACTGATTAAATTGATTTTGTGGTATATAGCATTAAGTGCACAGAGTCATCAATTTGAATTCAGCTACTGTAAAGTTGTGATGTTTTTATAAGGATGAAAACTGTGATTTGATTGGTGCGACAAAAAATAAAGATTACATTTAAATTATAAATCTATGATGGCAATATTTGTATGCAGAAATTTTTGAAATCACAATCTAATTTTTGTACATTATTCAACAATCACCCAAGTAAATGCTTGAACAAATTTCTGAATTTACAGTTTCAATATGGCCACTTAGAAGGTTAGAGATTTGGACCACTTAGATTTAACATGATCAGTTAACCTTATTAGCATATGTTTCATGGTTAGAGTTAATTTATATTATGACTTGAGAAAAATCAAGATTGATACAATAATTTAATAACACTAAATTATTTGCTTATACCATAAGTAAAAACATGCACACAATTTTCATATTTAAAAAAAAAAAGAAAATGGATTTTTTTAAAACTTGATTTAAATTCAATTTTTTTCTGACAAGCACATGGTACATAGTTATTTATAAATTGCAGATGTCCATCCTATCCATTCTTGCCACCACAGTGTAAATTTGTACAGGATCCTAAAGACCAGTGTTGCCAGATGGCCAGATGTGACTCTACCTTCTACACACCAGTGCCTAATCCTGCAGTCACACCAACACTTCAACCAAACACTCCCACATTTAAACCAAACACACCACAGCCACAGACACCACAGCCTCAGACAACACACAAACAGATTGTCGTCTCACCAGGACAGAATACTGGACCAGTCGGTACCAATAATCCACCTACACCAAGTGTTAACACAATAACAGGAAAACCAGGTATCAGTCTGATTATTCATATTTTGTTAGGATTAAACATTTTACTGTGTTATATATTTTTTTCTCCATACCAAAAATATCCCATATCCTTTGTTTTTATATTGTAGTAATAATTTGATATATTTCAACAGGTTATTGTCTTTACAAGAACCAATTGTATGCTAGAGGTCAGAGATGGCAGGATGGATGTGACTTGAATTGTATCTGTCAAAATCCTGTAGGAAACGTCTTAAAATGTACTGCTAGGTAAATGATAATACTCTAGAATCATTTATTTTTTTTTATTTATTATTTTTTTTTTTCGGGAAATTGATGAAAACTGTTTTTTTGGTTGATATTGGATTTTTTTGTTTTTCAAAGTTTTTCATACAAGCCTATAAAAACAGAAAATTAAAAATTAAACCTATTTGGTAAAATGCAGGAGTTTGTATCTCATATGCATTTTGTCAGTGATTTCACTCTTATGTCAAGACATTTTAATGGATCCTTCATGCAGCTGAACAAACTACTAATTTTCTAATAGGTTTTATATACTTTTTCTTGTGTGTATATTTCAAATATAAGTCTGTAAGATATCTACAAGCACTAGAGAAGAAATAAAACTAACTTTGATATTTTTTCCAGATGTAAAGCCTACTCCAGTATCCCAAGCTTCTGCACACTGAAAAAAGATCCTAATGACCAGTGTTGTATGACAGTCACATGTATGGCTAACGGTCAACAATTGACACCACTGATCCCTGATGGAAGACCAACACCTTCACCAACTCTGTCACCAAGCATGATTAATGTTGTACCCCTAGGTACCCATTCTGTCGTCACAGGATCTGGTCTACCACCAGGACAGACACCAGGCATGACAGGAGGAAGAAGTAGGTTATCTTCTAATCAGATACCTGTATCCAGAGGGTTGGGGAACACTCAATGTGCACATGGCTAAAATTACTATGATCTTTACAATATTTTATTTTTGAAAATCACAAACTTTAATTGTTTGGTTGTTTTAAAACATGGTTTAAGCCCCACCTTAGCTAGTATAGAAGCTTCATGTTTTTTTACAGCATGTTCGTCCATTTGATAGTACAATGTACATTCTTTCTTTCATCAATTACATATCAGGTTCACATTTTAGTTTAAGATTTTTTTTTGTCACATCAAATTAAAGTTAATTTGAAATTGAAAGTAAGTTCACATGTTCGGTATGAAGTGAATGATTTAGATATATGCAAAATTAGGAATTTAACACAGATTTCATGATTTACTGAACATGGAAATATGTAGTGCAAGTTTAGCATGGTATCCTATGGACACATATTCTTGTTTTTTAAAGATTTAGTAAACAGGTAAGTGAAGTAGGCAGAGTAAGATTTTCTCGATGTGTTGAAGACCTATTGGTGGCCTCCAGCTGTTTTCTGCTCTTTGGTCTGATTTTGGTGGCCTTCAGCTGTTTTCTGCTCTTTAGTCTGGTTGTCTTTTTGACATATTCCCCATTCCATTTTGATTAATTTGGTTTCATCCACATCATATTTTTTGTTATTTACAGGTGTGTGTTTGTACCATGGTAAATTGTACAACCAGGGAGAGTCTTGGGATGATGGATGTAAATATGTCTGTACGTGTGAAGATGGAAGTACAGGAATGTACAAGTGTACATCAAAGTAAGTATGGGAATTTACAAGTCTACTTCAAAGAAAGTATATTAATGTACAAGTGTACATCAAAGTAAGTATATTAGTGTACATTGAAGTAAGTACAGGATTGTACAAGTGTACATCAAAGTCAATACAGAAATGCACAAGTGTACATCAGAATAAGTACAAGAGTGTACAAGTGTACAGCAAAGTAAGTACAGGAATGTACAAGTGTACAGCAAAGTAAGTACAAGAATGTACAAGTGTACAGCAAAGTAAGTACAGGATTGTACAAGTCTACATGAAAGTAAGTATGGGAATGTACAAGTGTACATCAAAATAAGTACAGATGGTTTGATGGAAATAAGCTTTTTACATGAAAAAAATATGGACAAGAAAAAATTGTAGTGTTTATGTTATTACTACCACTGGGTCGATGCCTCTGCTGAAGGACTGATAGTCCCAGAGGGTATCACCTGATGTGGATGTAAGCAACTATATAACATAAACGTGTTGCCTTCAACAATTAGCAAAAATTGTACTGTGAAGTAAATTATAAAAAGCACAGACATAACAAACTATGCAACCATTCAAACAAGAAAACTTTTCTATTACAATATAGTAAGCAAGAAAAATGGCAGACAGCAACTAGCTAACAACAATCCCTGAATTACAGGGTCTTCTCACCTTGAGAAGTCACCTGGTTTAAGCCCCACCTTAGCTAGTAGAGGGGTCATATCAGAATTTATGATAGAAATACAAAAATTATATAATATTTCATATTTTTCAGATGTCCATCCTATCCAGCTATACCATCCTACTGTTCCTTCACCCAGGTACCAGGTCAATGTTGCCCTTCACTTCATTGTAACAGTCCAACCTTTGGTAACTACAACCCTATTCCTCAACTGATACCCACACCACGACCAAATATTGCACCAACAGCTACCAACCCATACTTAATTGTACAACCTGGACAGCAATCGGTCACCAATGGTCAAGGAACAGTTGTCGTACCTGGTCAACCTCTCACCTCATTCACTGGAAATACTAACAGTAAGTTAATATTCTAAGATTGAAATGGCCTTCTTTTTTTTTAGTTTCAAACAAAGTGGTTACTTTTTGTGCTTTCAGTTTTGTGAAGGCCACTATTTTAAGTGCAATTTACTGTAAATCCAGAGAATTTTGGGATGTTTATTTTATTTTAAAAATTATTGCCACTTGATAGATGTAACAAAAATAAGGTTTAATCAAAATAAAAGCTCACATTTTGTTTGCATTATTTACATTAAGCATATCCTGAAATTTGATGAAAACAATGTTGGAAAATTTACCAAAACAGTGATATGTAATTAGTGACAAAAGGAGGTATTTTTTTTATTTTGAATTAATGCATATCGTCGCTGGGCTTCTAAAATGTTGTAAATTACAAATTTTTCAAGAAAAAAATTTCTCACAAACAGGCTTTGAAAATTTTGGCAAAATGCATGCTTCCAAAATGTTGTATGTGGACTTGAACATTTTTTTAAATAGCAGTGAAATAAAAACGTTGACATTTCTGGATTATCCAAGAACTTAAATTATTTTCACAGAAATAAAGAAATGTACAATTATCTTTTTCCCAAAGCCATTCTACAACGATTTTCAAGTTTTCATACAACATTTTGGAAGCAAACTTTACAAACAACTGACATTGGCAATTTTGTAATATGTCTTATTTCACACATTTTGATTGGTCTAACTTATGCTATTTTGTGATAACAAAGATTTCCTCCCGCCCAGACCATTGGTGTCAAAAAGTATTTTTAGCCAAAAAAGTCATATCTGACATTTTAGAAGCCCAGCGACGATATTCAAGTTGATAGATTTGCAAGGGTATATTGACAAGGGAGATAATTTTGGTATTTCAGATTTATGTATCTACAAGGGTAAAGTATATAACAAGGGAGACAAATGGGACGATGGATGTGACTTCTCTTGTGAGTGTCAAGAAGGACAAAGTGGATTGTATCAATGCAAAGCTAAGTAAGTGGAACGTTATAAATACATATACATGTCTTGTTGATTTATTTACTTATTATTGAAACTTTTTTTAATGACCTTAATGCAAGGGTTGATTATGTCAGTTCCAGTACTATTCATTCCATTTCTAGTATATCTCAAATTTAAATAAACACATATACTATATTTGTCGCTATGTGCTTGAGAGGAATTAAGTTTCTGGAAATGATTTTACCAATCAGATTTCCTTTTTAAATTGTGAAGAAGAAAAATAAAGAGGAAAAAAAAGTAATTTTTGCACAAACTTTTTTTTGCCTAAGAAAAATCTGAATTGTAAATTTTAATTTACTAAATTTTTTTTTTTTTACCAGTATATCCAATTAAATGAAAGTTACAATTTAAAATACATAATATCAAAATATACACCCAAAATATCACTATTTTTCCAGCCTATACCAAAAATGGCAGAATGAAAACTAGATAACTTATGGAGAATTAAATAATCTCTATTATTTCATTATTTTGTAACACTATTTTCTCATCCAACAGATGTCCAACCTATCCCAAGATGCCAGCTCAGTGCTACATGACCAAACAAAATGGCGACTGTTGCTCTAAACCAATGTGTACAGGTCCTGATGGTAGCCAGATTAATCCTCTCTTACCCGGAAGTAAATACCCGGTTTACGGTAGCTTTGGAGGAGGATATACTGGATTCAGACCAAATTACACCCCAGGCCAAAACAGTGTCACAGGAAATAGAGCCAGTGAGTATATTATGATTCAAAAGTCTAGAACATTTACAGACATTGAGGTAGTGGTCATGATAATCAGAAATATTAAGGTGTACAAAATGGGATAGTATTATAATGATTCATTTTGTTTGTTTGAAAATGTTTATTTTTAGTTTTGCTTTTGTTGCTGAAAGTGAAAGCAGGTCTAGTAACTGTCCTACTATGTCTTACCACCAGAAAGAGATGTCAAAGTTTTCATGGCTTCTATGAAAGGCAATCGTTAAACACTATGTGTAACATCCATGACATTAACATGTTCTTGTCCAATGATATGCATCTAATATTTGCCACTGGACATTAAACACCTGTTCATCATCATCAAGATATTTTCAAGTCTTTTGTGAATTACAGATGTATGTATATACAAAGGACATGTTTACCAACAGAACCAAAGATGGGAAGATGGATGTGACTTCACATGTGTGTGTACAGACTCTACTAATGGACAATATAGATGTTCATCCAAGTAAGTATTCCATGGATTGTAAGTGTATTCCATGGATTGTAAGTGTATTCCATAGATTGTAATTGTATTCCATGGAGTGTAAGTGTATTCCATGGAGTGTAAGTGTATTCCATAGATTGTAAGTGTGTGTACAGATTCCACTAATGGACAATATAGATGTTTATCCAAGTAAGTATTCCATAGATTGTAAATGTATTCCATGGATTGTAAGTGTATTCCATGGATTGTAAGTGTATTCAATATATTGTAAGTGTGTGTACAGATTCCACTAATGGACAATATAGATGTTCATCCAAGTAAGTATTCCATAGATCGTAAACAGTAGACAAAAAAGTAATAAAATATCTACGAATTTGACATATCTGCTCGAACCGTTTAGAAATACTGTAAATTCAGTATTGTGAGCATTGATTATTTCGAAAAGACAATAGTATGTATAAATTATTGTTTTTTTCTGGAAAATCTGCATACAGCCAGATGCATGCATGCATATATCAGAATGTGACTTCTTAATATTTGTATCTCCACACATTCATATTTATAAAAACCATGCTATAATTGATGAATTTACAGTACTTTAATTGTAAGTAAATACTTTACAAGCAAGTCAAAATGATATTTGTCATAATCACCAATTGATATATTCCATAAAATTTATATATGAATTTATGTTTTAGGTGTCCAACTTACAACGCACTTCCATCACAATGTAGAATGTACGATGTACCGGGAGACTGTTGTAAGGAGGTCCGCTGCGACATGAGCCAAGTACCACCAACACCAAAGGTCCCAACACCACAACCAAATACACCTGCTCCACATGTAGATCCTAACTGTTTTGATGTCCTCGATAACTGTAAGGCCTTTGGAAAGCAAGCATGTAGCTCCACATATGAGACCTGGGCTAGAAAGAACTGTAACTTGTATTGTGGATTCTGTAGTAAGTTTTCGGCTGATTTTTTACAGAGCTTTGTTAATGTGGATTGATTTATTTTTTGTGGATTGATTTTATTGTGTGGATACCAATTTTTGTATATTTTAAATAAATTGTATTTTCATGGATATAAGATTTCGTGTTTCTGCAAAAGTCTGCATACAATTATATAGATTTTTTTTACTTCGTTAAACATTGAAAGTTGTGGTTCATGTAGACTTGCCAGAATTTTTCAGATTTTTTGTCACATTGAAATCACACCATTTAAGGTTAAAAGAAAGGCATACTTCTCTGTTTTTAAAATGCAGTGCAATTCAACACTTTAGGAAAATGCAAAAATGCTTTTTGAAAACAAAACACCCAAAAAATATTCTAAATTTAAATTGATTATTACAATAATGCTGTTTACTATATATCCTTCCCATAAACCCCAAAATAAAGCATTCTTGTTTATAATATATTCTGATATGTAATCTTTTTATTTATTCTAGCATCATCATTTACAAATGCTCCAACAACATGTTCAGATAAACTATCAAATTGTCCCGCTTTTGGAAAATCAGCATGTCAAGGACAATACAGACCATGGGCTCAAGACAACTGTGCACAATATTGTGGATTTTGTACCGGTAAGTACTATTTAGATCACACATGTCAACTTTTGAATCCCCCAATATTTCGTGTTTTTTTTTTTGTTTTTTTTTGTTTTTATCTCCAACAATTAATGCAAATACTTGACTCATATATTATAATACAATTTGCCATTTGACGATCAATGCTTTTGAATGAGGATATATGGTTGGAACCCAACCCCCCTCTTCCACTTTATGCTGGGTTTGGAACCCCCACTTTTATAAAATGGCTTGGTCTGCCCCAGATACAATATAATACATTTAAGATTTTTATTAAAACATCATAATTGGAAATTTTAAACATTTTCTACTGAACAGATCAAAAGAAAAAAGTTTCATGTAGGCTTTTATCCAGGGAGTTTATGTAGAGGGGGTTGGGGGTTGTTCCTGTAAATAAATTAGATAATCAACAAATATTGGCTGAATAAAGTTATAATTGCTTAATAAATAATAATTTTATCACAGTTGTATAAAGATGAGAAATAATATGTGTTTAATAAACTCTCTGGTTTCAATACTCACTTAAAATTCATTCTGAATGGAAGAGTATTGTCAGTTTTTCTGTCAAAGGTGGGTGTTTTTCTTTAGGCACTATTGCTTCCTTTACCATACAAAACTGACAGCCATGAAATAGCTTAGCAATATTATTTATGAATAAAGATAAAATTGCAGTATTTTTTAAAATAACCATAATTTAATGTTATTTTTTCACCATAATTAAAATAATTTAACATTATTTTTTCACCATAATTAAAATAATTTAATGTTTTTTTTTCACCATAATTTAATGTTATTTTTTCACCATAATTTAATGTTATTTTTTCACCATAATTTAATGTTATTTTTTTCAACAGGTTCTGGAACAGGTTCAGGAACAGTACAACCTCAAACTGGCCAGTGTGTGGATAAACTTACCAACTGTAATGAATTCGGAGCTTACGCATGCAAACAACCATACCTCGCCTGGGCTCAAGATAAGTGCCCAAGATACTGCAACTTCTGTAGTAAGTTTGATGTATTGATAAATTATGCATGTTGTTTAATCTAGGATAATTTAAATACTGTTGATTTATTTTAATTATTGGATAAAAAAATCCTGCATTACAGATACAGAGCATCAGTGAAGGAACAAAATAAGCTAATATTATAGATAGATTATGGAAAAAAAAACAGGGCATAAGGGCTGGCTGAGATTTTGCCTTTTATTTACATCAGCATTATTTGCATTTCAAATCAAAGGAAAATAAATCTAGAAATTGCTTAAATTTCGGTTATGACCTTTTATGAGCTTTTGGAGTCTTCCATGAAAACAAAAGTGGATGGGTGATATGAGGCATAATGTTTACCCTGTATCTTAGAAAAAAAACTAAGAAGTCAGAACATCTGACAAAAATTTATAAACCTGACATTACCACATCCTTAGTCAGATTAGATATAGGTTCTAGTATGATATTCCTATGTTAAACAATTTAATTCATGGTTCACCTATACCCTGACAGTCTTCATGCTTAACCACAAGTCCTATGGCATTGGCTTGTAAAATTGCTTACAGGCTTGTAAAATTCTTCTGTACAAGCCAACAGAATCCAACTAAAATTTCCAAAAATTAAGCGTGAACCCACAAAATACACAAAAATTGGTATACCAAAAATATCAATACATGCACAGTATTCAATGTAACCCATGAAAACTGATATTAAAAAAATGCACTATTGTTAAATATATGTTAAATTGTATTGTTAAAAGTGCATGCAATGATTTTTTTTATGAACTATTTAAATCTGCTTTGAGAAAATACCCTTGAATTACAAAAGACATTAAGATTCAGAAAATCAAAAATCATAAAACAATGTTGATAGAATTAAATCATAGAAACCAAACAAAAACTGCTTTGTATAGTTTAGTTTAACTGAAACAATTTCTAATGTAACTTTAATACCTAGTTTGTCCTCAATATTAAGGAGGTAGACCTAGGTTAAGGGAAATAACTCTAAAAATCATCAGTATGTTTGTGTCAGCCATTTTCATAAATATGTTCTAAGCTTCTTGGATACATAGATTATTTTCAATCTGTTTCAGGTAAATGCTTAAAATTCATTGACAAAACTTGACTTTTACAAATGCATAACTGATTTAAAGAGTTATCTCCCTGAACCAAGGTCTACCCCCCTTAAACCAAACAAAACATATATACTAACATAAACTTCTCTCCAGGTTTCAGGTAGTTGAATTCTGCAGGAAAATGAAATGAAAATATAGATATTATCAAAGTTTATACTGAGTATCATTCCTTACTTTTTTGTGTCTTTTGCAGGTGGCACAGGTACTGTTGTAACATCCCAACCACAAGTGGCACTTCCAGGTCAAGGTAAAACATTGAATTAACTTACTTATATTCAATTATGTGTATTATTGTAAAAGGAGGAGGGCATTATAAACAAGTTTTTTAAACTTTTGAACTTTCATGGGTTATCTCCCATTTGCATGCAGGAGGGCATGACAGACTATTATTTTATCTTCTCAACTTTCATGGGTTATCTCCCATTTTCATGCAGGAGGGCATTACAGACTATTATTTTATCTTCTCAACTTTCATGGGTTATCTCCCATTTTCATGCAGGAGGGCATTACAGACTATTATTTTATCTTCTCAACTTTCATGGGTTATCTCCCATTTTCATGCAGGAAGGCATTACAGACTATTATTTTATCTTCTCAACTTTCATGGGTTATCTCCCCTTTTCATGCAGGAGGGCATTACAGACTATTATTTTATCTTCTCAACTTTCATGGGTTATCTCCCATTTTCATGCAGGAGGGCATTACAGACTATTATTTTATCTTCTCAACTTTCATGGGTTATCTTCCATTTTCATGCAGGAGGGCATTACAGATTATTATTTTATCTTCTCAACTTTCATGGATTATCTCCCATTTTCATGCAGGTGGGCATTACAGATTATTATTTTATCTTCTCAACTTTCATGGGTTATCTCCCTTTTTCATGCAGGAGGGCATTACAGACTATTATTTTATCTTCTCAACTTTCATGGGTTATCTCCCTTTTTCATGCAGGAGGGCATTACAGACTATTATTTTATCTTTTCAACTTTCATGGGTTATCTCCCATTTTCATGCAGGAGGGCATTACAGACTATTATTTTATCTTTTCAACTTTCATGGGTTAACTCCCATTTTCATGCAGGAGGGCATTACAGACTATTATTTTATCTTCTCAACTTTCATGGGTTATCTCTCATTTTCATGCAGGAGGGCATTAGAGACTATTATTTTAACTTCTCAACTTTCATGGGTTATCTCCCATTTGCATGCAGGAGGGCATGACAGACTATTATTTTATCTTCTCAACTTTCATGGGTTATCTCCCATTTTCATGCATTCTCTCCAACTTTCAAGACTTATCTTTTATTTGTGCATATTTATTACATTTAATAGCTGTAACAGACAAAAGTTAAAAGATTTTTCAGTATAAGTCATCTATTGTATTGGTATAATTAAAATTTTGTATATTGAATATATTAATAATAAGATGTGCTATGATTTCCAAAGAGACAACTTCCCATCAAAGACCAAATGGCGTAGATGTCAGCTACTAAACGTCTCAGTATTTCTATAATTTATATATGATTACAGGCTGGATGATCATGATGAAGGGTGTAGCTGGTGTACCAGGTAACTTGTACCAGATGTGGCAGAGCCCAACAACAGTGAACGAGAATGTACCACAAGCCATGTATCTTACTGCTCAATACCCAGGACACTACAAACCAGACTTGGCTAATCACTGGTCACAACTCTGTATAGATAAAGTATATAACTTTCTCCTCATAACTTTAAATGATGTTGTATCGTGTAATTTAGTTTTTCACACGAAAATAGTAGCAAACATTGTAAGGTCACCTGGCCTGAAGTGCCTGTGTTCTTGTTGTCCACTCATCAATTCATTACTAAAAACTCTTAAAAATATGTTCTGCTCTAAGAATAGTTGGTCACATATAAACTTGACTTTACCTAAATGTTCTTTAGGATTTTTATGCCCCATTAATGGGCATTATGTTTTCTGGTCTGTGCATGCATTTGTTTGTCCGTTCATCCGTCGATTCAATCGTTTGTCCATCTGTTTGTTAGTCTGTCTGTCCTGCTTCAGGTTAAAGTTTTTGGTTAATGTAGTTTTTGATGAAGTTGAAGTCCAATCAACTTGAAACTTAGTACACATGTTCCCTATGATCATATGAACTTTCTAATTTTAATGCCAAATTAGAGATTTTAACCGATTTTAACGGTCCACTGAACATAGAAAATGATAGTAAGGGGGCATCTGTGTACTATGGACACATTCTTTGTTTTTTTTCAAATTTTAAGATTTTATTCATCACCAAACATGGCCGCTGTTGATAAAAATAGAACAAAAAAAGTAAAATTCAGTTTTAATACGACCGCAAAAATTAAAAAAATTTTGGTTGTATATTGGTATCACGTTGTCATCAGCGTCGTCTGTACTAATTGAAATCATTGAATAAGGAAATATCCTCTCTGCTTTGGTAATTTCTATGATTTGATGACAGTTGATTTATGATATGTATGGGGGTACCAATTTTCTTGCTGGTAAAAGTTACCTATTGACCATGAAAATCAATACACAAACCGGAAACAGTTGGAAATTCAAAACAAATTGACAGAAAAATGTCAACAGAGAACAAATAAAACACAAAGACAGTATTGTAGTCATTTATTTTCAACAAAAACTTTTAATTTAGGAATTTATGTAGGTTTGGCAATCACCGACGTAGTTTTGACCAGGAAATTTACTCCTGACCACTGTTCTCGAGCTTGGATTTTTCCTCTGGTCGCTGGATCTCTCTTATAAGTCGGTACCCCTCTCTGGATTCTGAATTTTACTCCCAAACTTCCGACTTATAAGCGAGTATCTACGGTACAAGTCTAAGTGTGAAATAAAAATTTCTTTTGAAAATTTTGTCACACCAAAAAATCAAGTGTCAAGTTTTTCCTAGATCCATGATAGAAAATTTGAAACCATGAAATAAATGAGCTCACGGTTGTACAAATTGAAAACATTTCATGTTGTATTGAACCATTATGACATTTGAACACATAATGGCAACTAACAGATGTTTATTTGACTTTTAAGTAATTGATAAATAAAAATGAAATAGGGGCATATGTTAATGGGACAGCAAATCAATTAAAACAACCAATGGATGTTTGGAGGTGAACATACAATCTTTGATAATACAACAGTGTCTTTTCAAAATGCTCAGCTCAAAATTTTTCTAAAGTCCATTTTTTGTTGATCAAACATGAGTAAGAAATGCATAAAATCATTAAAAAAAAGACTAATTGTATGTATTGGTTTTATAGGTGAAAGTTGCAATTTACAACAATGGTGTAGAGAAGGCAAACATTGTATTCAACGCTGTTGGTGCTGACAAGAATAATTGGTTTGACAAGAGCAGAGTCATCTCCTCTACATACACAGATATACAGAATGCTCCTTCTGAATTCTTCAGCATGATTGGGTAAATATCTTTGATATCAGTGAAATAAAATTTCTTGTTGTTTGGAAAGACAAGAAAACCAAGTATATATAAAGATAAAAGTTTTCTGTATCCATGAAAATTGGAATCCACATATTTTATATTATTCTTTATTGGTATTTATAATACCGACTTTTGACTCCAGAGTTCATATCAATTAACTTTTATTTTTTATCTATACATAACAAAATCAACAAAAAACAGTAAAATTCTTCCTTAATTGCATCAATTAAATGTTTGAATATACTTCCTTTGATTGCTCTTACCTAACTGATGTCCTAACACAGAGCAGGTAACCTGTTTAAAAATTTCAAAATCCAGAGTCAAAAGTTGGTACATGTTTGTTTTTTTATATGAAAATAGTCTATAACAGGAGGTCAGTGGCGGACTGCCTTAAGGGGGGGGGGGGGTCCATTATTCCCTATATAACCAACCAAAATTTTTCTGAAAAAGGGCCCCCCCCCCCCCCCCCCACTAAATCCCTCATATGTTATGCTAACTTTCTTACCCTTCTCCATATACTATTATTTTCTAATTGCCAAGGATGTTTTGTTAAACTGGTTCTTACTAAGAATTTGCCAAGGGACGTTAAATAAGCAATAGTCATATTTTAAACATATAACCCTTGAGGATACAGATTACATTGTTGATAATTTATTTCTTTCCACTTGGAAAAAATGACCTTGCAATTTCGATTGCAGAATTTTTGTTTTTAATATTTTTGAATATTCCCTTTCTCTTTCTACATTTTCTGTTTTCTATTTTCTTCAGAGATCAAACAAGTGGAAGACAATTTTACATGAGTAGTAGTTCTAACAATAAATGTGATTCTAATGGTTGGATGATGGTATCTACTCAGAATGGCTGTTCATATGAGACCACTAGTGGAGCCAAACCAGCTTTCTTATATGCACCTGGACAAACCATGACACACTGGAGTCAGAGTAAGAATTTTTATTTAATATTAAAACCTGATATACTTTCTGAAGCTGTTTGAGAGAGATTTCTGCATCTACATAGTCTGATGAATAAGATTAAAAATATTATTAATTTTTCCATAATGACAGGTTTAACTGGATAGTAGCTACGATTTTCATTAAAATTACTTTTTTAATCTATATGCCAGATTTTGTACAAAAAGTAAAATAATTATGATTAAAACAATTACTAGTTACGTTCCATTAAGCATTTAAAAGCTTTTTAACGTTAAACACCTACATTTATTTATTGTCTATAGATAATAATTCGATGTTAAGCCCAACCCTTATTCATATGACCTTTACTCTTCAGTTCCCAATGCGCAATCGCACATTGTGCCTCAAAGGGAAAATGGTTGAACAGGGGAATGTTATCGCGGAAATGGTACGCGAATTTACAGTTTCAGCAAGAAAAGAAACAAAAAAGAGTTGCAGACAAGTTTATTGTAAATTAAAAATAAAAAACGTTGATGAGATCGGTCATTAAAATCACTCAAAACTCCTGCGACGCAGGCAAAATCAAACAGAAGTAGCCGACGGTTTGTGTAATGTTTACATTTCTTAAATTTTCCAGATCACATGAAAAAAAATCTCAACGTGTTCATAATTGTCAAAAATATGTTTATAAATTTACGGGCAGTAATCTCCCACCTTAGAAGAAATTAGAAATCAACTTCCTAAACTTTAGTATTATTCTTCAAGTGTATCCTTCATGGAGGCCCCGCTTTAACACACAAACAAGTGTATACATTATCGGCATGGTTTGGTCATACAAATGTAATAACAAGTGTATAATATCGCCATTGTTAGAGAATCTTGGGTTGGAATAATATGCCGGTATTTGTTATATTTTTTATTTACATAATTTGATAAATGGCGTCAAATTTGTACGTTTAATAAAGAGTAATTATCAAATATGTAAGAAAACAAAAAGCACGTGTTTGTATCTATATATATCTTGGTTAGCTCACTCGCTATGTCGGCAAAGTTCGGGAAGTAAACCCGATGCATAATTAATGAGATGAATAGGAACACAACAGGATATGAATTATCAATTATTAACACTTCTGTAGTTTATGAAAACATTCTAGCGATCTTATTGGTTATATTTAGTACATATCTTTGATTTTGGCAGCTTTAAAACTTGTTCATAATTTTGTCAAGATCGTAGCTACTATCCCTTTAAGCATAACCTAAATAATAAGAACGATTTAAGTAAAGGACAGAAATTCAACGTTCATTTTGTCAATTACATCTCAGCAGCCTAGTTTGTAACCTCGTGCATTTTTGTCATTTCTGAACTTGAATGTATGGATTCAGTGAAGTGTTTCAGTGGCTTTTTTGAGCATTTACCTAATTAAGTTCTGTATTTACCCACCTGTAGAAGTAAGGTTTTTTGGTTATTTTTGTTGTCACCACAAATAAAGACATCTGACCTTACAATAAAACAGCAATTTCTTCATGACACAGGCACATAATCTTATGGTTTACTAGTTTCTAAAAAAAAGACTAAGTTACATTCAATCATAATATTGCTAAAAAACTAAATATTTAGAATTGTATATTTCAAAATTGAATGTTTAACCTTTAATATGGCCTTTTTCTCTCCACTTTCTTTAAATTTTCAACAATTTTGATATATAAATATGTATCTGTATCTTCAACAAAATGGCAAAAATCTACATTTTTCCTTTTTTGCCCCTTCAAATGGATTTTTAAGAGGTAATTTCATTTTCTTTTACAGCCAGTGCAGGCAAAGGAGATGTGTTTGCCATTCTTGCCCATCAAGATTGTTCTATCAGATCTACACCACAACCCACAGGAATGATTGGAACGAGTAAGTACATGTTTCACCAGGGAGAGAAGAAAAATGTCAAAGAGACAACAACCCGACCAATGAGCAGATTAAAGCCAAAGGCCACCAATGAATCTTCAACGCAGCGAGAAAATCCTACAAGGTGGTCCTCAGCTGGCCCCTAAATAAACATGTTTACTAGTGCAGTAAAAAAGCATAGCTTTACATATATCAGCAAAAAGAACAATTTTTATGCCCCATTTATTATGCCCAATTTATGGGCATTATGTTTCCTGGTCTATGGGTCCATTCGTCCGTCCGTATGTTCATCCCGCTTCAGGTTAAGGTTTGTTAAAGTTTTTGGTCAAGGTAGTTTTTGATGAAGTTGAAGTCCAATCAACTTGAAACTTAGTATACAATTTCCTTATGATATGATCTTTCTAATTTTAATGCCAAATTAGAGTTTTTCCCCTATTTTCACGGTCCACTGAACATAGAAAATGATAATGTGGATTGGGCATCCTAGTCTTGGGACACATTCTTGTTTTTCTCATGCTATTTTTAAATAGTTCACTATTAAAAAATCTGTATTCTGCAGATATCAATTTATTTTTCACAGCATACTTTAGTTTCCCAAAACAATGATAATTTGAACAATTTACATAAATTATTGTTCAGGACTCATTCAAGCAATAAAGGACCCCAAAAAGACTATTGTAAAACCATTCAAATGGGAAAACTAATGGTCTAAGCTATATAAAAAACGAGAAACGTTTGATCCACATCAACAAATTAAAACCACTGAACATCAGGTTTCTGACTGGTGCAAACAGATGCAGCAGGTTTAAACGTTTTCATAGGTACCAACCTTCACCCATACTTAAAAGTCTATATTTGAATTGTTTGTTTCAGCTCATGCCTGTATTTACAAACAAAAGATTTACAGACAAGGAGAACACTGGGTAGATGGTTGTGATTATAACTGCACATGTGTTGATGAGGACGCTGGACGTTATATCTGCAACAGTTTGTAAGTTTTTACACTAGTTAATGAGATTATATCTGCACGTGTTGATGAGGACGCTGGACGTTATTTCTGCAACAATTTGTAAGTTTTTAGCTCACCTGGCACAAAGGGCCAAATGAGCTTTTCTCATCACTTGGCATCCATCGTCCGTTGTCCGTTGTCGTTAACTTTTACAAAAATCTTCTCCTCTGAAACTACTGAGCCAAATTAAACCAAACTTAGCCACAATCATCATTAGGGTATCTAGTTTAAAAAATGTGTCTGGTGAGCCGGCCAACCAACCAAGATGGCCGCCAAGGCTCAAAATAGAACATAGGGGTAAAATGCAGTTTTTGGCTTATTATATCTCAAAAACCAAAGCATTTAAAGCAAATCTGACATTGGGTAAAATTGTTTATCAGGTCAAGATCTATCTGCCCTGAAATTTTCAGATGAATTTGACAACCCGTTGTTAGGTTGCTGCCCCTGAATTGGTAATTTTAAGGAAATTTTGCTGTTTTTGGTTATTATCTTGAATATTATTATAGATAGAGATAAACTGTAAACAGCAATAATGTACAGCAAAGTAAGACCTAAAAATAGTCACTAGTTAACATGATTATAACTGCACTTCAAAAAATTTGAACCAACCATTTGATGCAAGCTATACTTTATTCCCTTTTTTTGTTTGTAACAAACAAACAACTGGCAATGTGATTTTTCAGAGGGAGGATTTTGAACAGCCAGCATGAGTGGTTGTCGTATCTAGGTCAGATATGTCAATTTCAAATTGCAACACAATACAGTCATAATAAATGAATTAGTAACAACATGTGTATATCATTTAAGAATTTGGAAGTGTTTCAAGTGAATGAAACATATAAAATGCATGTCAATTTGATAAAATTTATTATTCTGCAGTACTCAATATATGCATGTGCAAACAAATTTTAGAGCATGGGTTTATTCACAAAGCAAAGAAGCGCATCATATTAGAATATTCCCTTAACAACACAACGTTATTAAAACGTTAATCTGATTTTACAGAGTTATCTCCCTGTAGTGTTAGGTACCACCTTAATAAAGGATTTTTTTTTCAGATGTGCAACATACAACAATTTACCACCAGGTTGTACTTTGAAGAAACAACCAGGACAATGTTGTTCAGTACCAGATTGTGGTCCCGGTGGTACAATCATAAATGGACAGCTTACAGGTATACTTTACAAATTAATATGTCATTTAGAATCTTTCTGAATTTTGGGTCCTCAATTTTCAACTTCATACTTTATTTGGTCTTTTTAACTTTTTCAATTGGAGCCTCACTGATGAGTCTTTTGTAGACGAATGGTGTGTCTGGCATACTAAATTTTAATTCTAGTATGTAAGATGAGTTTATTTCAAAAGGAAGAAATTCAAGCACTTTTCTAGATCAAAATTCATTGAAGTCTGTTATAGCAAATACAGTGTTAACTGTGTCTTCATCTCCAAATGTTTCTTCATCTCCAAATGTGTCTTCATCTCCAAATGTTTCTCCATCTCCTAACTTGTTTTATTTTCTTCATCTCCCAACTTGTTTCTTAATGTAAACTTAACAACCAGTTATACAGAATGTCAGAAATTGTAGCAATATTTGCATTTAGACTCACTGGGTACTTGTTCTCTTCTATGGAAATTGTTTGTGTCAGAATTGCTAGCAATATTGTATATTTTTTGTATTTTTAGGAATCTGTGTGTACAAGAACAAGACATATTCAGAAGGTCAGAAATGGTCAGATGGATGTAAATATAACTGTGAATGTGTAGATGGCAGCGCTGGAAAATATGTTTGTAAAGAAAAGTGAGTATCATTATCACCATTTTACGAAATTTTCCTTTGATCTTGCTTCTCTACCGATATTGAGTGATATGGAAATTATCGCTATAAATTAAGGGAGCATGAAGAATTTTTGATACCTGCATATTGAAATATATTACAGTGTAACCTGGGTTATCCGACACACTGGGGGGCCAGAAAAAATGTCCCATTAAGCAGGGTGTCGACATGCTCAGGTTTTTTCTGCAATGATATACATATTTTGGGACCAATTAAAATGTTTCGGTTAAAACAGTATGTCGGAATACTCAGGTGTCGGATTATATATTTAATCCATTAGTTTGCCTCTTAGGGGGAACTGATATTTTATATTTTGTTATGTTGGCAGGAGATATCTGTATTTAATTGGATTTTTTTCTGTTAAAATGTGGTCTATAAATGCAAAAATGGTTATTTTTTAAATCTCAAGAAGAGATTTTATATGAATTAATAGGGTTAAATATACTTACCACATATTGTATATTATTCTCAGTATTATAAAGGAAAAGCTGTTGTATACAGTGGCGGATCCAGAGGTTGGAACCCACCTTTTTTTTTTTAACAATCAATGCATTTGAATGGAGACATATGGTTGGGTTGGTACAAAAATGACATAATTACTAAAGGTCACAGTACATTCTTCAACAATGAGCAAAATCCATAATGCATAGCAAGGTATAAAATGAAAAATGTTAAACAAATCAAATGAGAAATTTTGTTTCTTAATTGTATTTCAAAGGTATTGCTTGACCTAGGTCCACAAAATTACTCTTCTGTCAATAGTCGTTTGATTCTAAATGTTTGCAGATTATAGAATCAATATATGCAAACAACAAAACATATTGTAGACAGATATATGCCATTACCATATTACATATTTGTATAGTAAAAAATAAGAGTTTCATTTATTTTCTAAGTACCAATTTTTATGCCCCACCTACGATAGTAGAGGGGCATTATGTTTTCTGGTCTGTGCGTCCGTTCGTCCGTTCGTCCGTCTGTCCCGCTCCAGGTTAAAGTTTTTGGTCAAGGTAGTTTTTGATGAAGTTGAAGTCCAATCGACTTCAAACTTAGTACACATGTTCCCTATGATATGATCTTTCTAATTTTAATGCCAAATTAAAGTTTTTACCCCAATTTCACGGTCCACTGAACATGGAAAATGATGGTGCGAGTGGGGCATTCGTGTACTGAGGACACATTCTTGTTATCTATTAAGGAAAAATTGGATTTAAACTGATGCTTGATTCAATGGTTTTACTGAATTCTGCAAACAAGCCTTTAGAAAATTTGTAATTTTGGTTTTACCGAATTCTGCATACAAAACTTTAGAAAATTTGTAATTTTGGTTTTACTGAATTCTGCATACAAACCTTTAGAAAATTTGTAATTTTGGTTTTACTGAATTCTGCATACAAACCTTTAGAAAATTTGTAATTTTGGTTTTACTGAATTCTGCATACAAACCTTTAGAAAATTTGTAATTTTGGTTTTACTGAATTCTGCATACAAACCTTTTGAAAATTTGTAATTTTGGTTTTACCGAATTCTGCTTACAAACCTTTAGAAAATTTGTAATTTTGGTTTTACCGAATTTTTCATACAAACCTTTAGAAAATTTTTAATTTTGGTTTTACTGAATTCTGCATACAAACCTTTAGAAAATTTGTAATTTTGGTTTTACCGAATTCTGCGTACAAACCTTTAGAAAATTTGTAATTTGTAAAACACTTTCTGTAAATTCCTGGTATTAAACCTTGATGCAAAATTTTTTAGAAAATTGGTACATCACAAATAATAATGAATAATACACTGTATGTAACTGATTGAAGAATCATTCCAATCTTATTTTTCAGATGTTATACATGGAATTTACCAAACGTATGTTCATTGGATCCACCAGCGGCAGGATTTTGTTGTTCTACACCGAACTGTCCGAGCTATGTACAAATAACATACCCACAAGGTTATGTCAAACAATAGTGTAGTGTTAGCACGTAGAATCTTAACTTATTAGAACAACTCATTAAAATCCCATTGTTATCATTTTCTTTTGTTTTGTTTTAATTGAAGTTGCCCTTATCTCTGTACAATGGAGGAGAGAAAAAAAACTTATCTGTAATACAACAAATGTACAATGCAATGTAATGTTAATTAATATGTTTTTCTGTTTACCTTTGTTCAACTTAGGTGATACCAGATTAAAATGATTTACAACAAAAACTGATATTACTGTAACTTCAGAAATTATTGCCTTCATTTATGACCTATTAGTGACATTGTGTCAATATAATTTAATTTGATGCAATTGTCATACATGCGAGAGGTTTAGCGTTATAAAACCAGGTTCAATTCACTATTTTCTACATTTGAAAATGCCTGTTGTCCATTTGTTTGATGTGTTTATCATTTAATTTTGGACTTTCCGTTTTGAATTTTCCTAGTTCAGTATTTTTGTGAGTATTTGAAAAATGGACAAAAGTGTGAGATAGATTATTGTGATTGTTGAAAAATCTCTATACAAATATATGTATCAGATTTCAGAATGTGATTTTGTATTATTGCAAAAGTCACACAGTTGCATCAATAAAAACCTTACAATTTCCAATTTTACAGTACTTAAATTTTACTTCATTAAAATTTATTCACTAGTGTTCAAGAACTCAAATGAGCACAGTTTTTTAGTTGTAGGTTTATTTTCATCGTGATTTATAAAAAGTATCAGTGATCCTATCGATAAAACTGTTATGTCCGTTCAAGTTGGTCATAATTTGTGATGCAACTTACAACCAGAAAAATTTCACATATTTTACCAATTCGCCAATTCAAAATCTAATGCATTTTGAGTAATAGTTTTACTCACTGTACACCAAAACATTGTGGTTGGTTTAAGACATTCTAAATAATGGAATTTCGACCAATGACGTAACGTTATTTTCATTTTGGTGTATGAACAATAGGTTTACCCATAGTCCTTTAGGTTCTGAAAAGGCGAATGTGGACCTGTATGAGAAAAGTATGCTCGTTATCTGTTTTAGACACTGAATATGTTAGATGAAATCCAGGGAAATATACTCATTCTAGAAATTTAATCTACCAGTATGGCAAATGCTCCTCTTTTATACTTGTGATAAGATTGTCTGTTTAAATCTTCTTTGCATTTAAAAACATTGTGCTAGCGATTCATTCTAGAAATTTAATCTAAGCTAATGCTCTTCTTTTACCTTTGTTACAATAACATATTTAACTATGATCTGTTGTAATCTTCATTGCATTTAAAGAACATTGTATGAACATTTTCACAATCCAGGCCACAGCATTTTATCAACTCCCATTCTGATATCTGATACATATATCTGTTGTAGCTTTTAATTAAACTCTGTTTTGTTTGTTCTTCAAATATAGCAATTATAAATGCATGCAATGATTACTGAATTTACAGTACTTCATATCAAGAGATGTCCAACAAATTACCATAGTTACATTTGTAATAGAAACACAAAGAAAATCTGGTATCCATCCATGACTCAAATCTACATGCACAGAAAAAAATACAAAAAGCATAGGAACAGTGCTTTTATTGATGTTCTATATCTTAAATTCACAAAGAGGACTTCAAAAAGCTCACCTAATAGCAAGTTTGAGATGGCCCATAGCACCAATTTGGACCTCTCATTATATTTGACTTACTGGCCTAGTTGACATCTGGGCAATATTATTGGTGTTGCGTGTAAAGCAGTATGTCTTTATAAACATAAGGTGATGTAGCACGATTGCCAATTAGACCAGACTAAATGATGTAGGTGTTAGCAACTATAGGTCACTGTATAACCTTCAACAATTAGCAAAACCTGTACTGTAAAAACAGCTTTAAAAGACCCTGGCACAACAAATGTACCACAATTCTAAACATAACATAAACAGCATGATATATGGAAATAATTTTAATTATAAAGGCAGACAGCAACCAGTTTTACCTATTTAAATCATGCACATGATTTAACATCAGTCTTTCAACTTGGTTTATATACTTTAAATCACTTCCAAATTAGACATTTCATTTTGTCTTAAGCTTAAAATGTTAATGTTTGTAATGGGTATTTTGCTAACCTTACGGGGCTTGGCCTAGGTGGCTGAGTAGTCTTAATAGTTACTAGTGTAATCACTAGCCAGTTAACACTGAGGTTGTGATTTTTAACCCCACTCGTGAGGGTGCAATCGACTCTCCAATCTTAATTGACTAGGATTGTCAATTTTCCTATAGACGGTCGTGGTTTTCTCTGGGCACTCTGGCTACCTCCACCAATAAAAACTGACCGCCACTAAATAGCCTAAAAGTGGTGCTTAGAAATGGCTTACAAAAACACTAAAAACCAATCAATTAAAAAATGTTTGCCTTTACACTTGGATAATTTTTCTAAATTCTTACTATTGTAAAGTTTGTGAATTGTTCCATAGATTGGGAATTTTTATTCTCCTTTCATATGTACATGTTGTTGGTTTGGTATTTTCTACCTTTTATTCTTCAAATAATTTTTGTAATAGCATATTCTCAGTACTTGTATGCATCTTCAAATTGGGTGTGCATTCAACAAAAAATTCTATTGGTAAAATGTTTTAACCAAACATTTCATAATGGCAAGTTCGCAGTATTAGTAATGTAAGAATTGACGTCCATTTCACTGAACTAGTACACATATGTATTGGGGCCAGGTTAGACCACCTCCATGTGCAGGATTTTCTTGCTGCTTTAAAGAACCATTTGTGGACTGTGGCTATTATCTGCTTTTTGGTCAGGTTGTTCTCTTTGACATATTCCCCATTTCCATTCTCAATTTTAAGAAATTATATCACAACATTTGATATGTACACTAGTTTTGTTTGTTTACAAGAAATAACAGATGGGCAAGGGTAACATTTAATGCCTCCTTCCCTTGTGCTTAAAAATCTAATATTTGAATAAAAGATGTGGGGCAATGATGCAGATCAACAAAAACATCTTTTATGTCTAAACAAGAATGTGTAAACGGATGACACACTTGTATTTCATTTTCTATGTTCACTAGACTGTGAAATTGGGGACTTTAAATTGGTATTAAAACTTAACTCATATTATAGCAAACATATGTACTAAATTTCAAAGTAATTGGACTTCTGACCAAACCACTCATATTCATAAAAATAAGAGTGAATATGCTGTCGAAAAAGCAAGACATAGCGATCCTACATTCTGGCGGTGGTGTCCACAAATATTCACTCTGTGGTTAAAGTTTTTGAAATTTTAATTACTTTCTTAAACTATCCTGGATCCAAGATGGTTGCCAGTGGGGGACTTAGTTTAACATAGGACCCTATGGGAAATACATACAAATGTCTTCTTTTAGTGAACCACTGAATGGAATGAAACCAAACATAGCATGAATGTTCCTAATGAGATACTGACCAAGTGTTGTTACTTTGATGTCATTGCAACATCCAAGATGGCCACCAGTGGGGGGACTTAGTTTAACATAGGACCCTATGGGAAATTCATACAAAAGTCTTCTTCTACAGAACCACTGAATTGAATGAAACCAAACATAGCATGAATGTTCCTTTTCTTATGAGGTGCTGGCCAAGTGTTGTTACTTTTAGCCAAATTTTATATTTTTTTATATGATTTCAAAAACCCAAGTAGAATCAGGTGAGCGATACAGGCTCTTGAGAGCCTCTATTTGTTGAACTTGCAATTAACAACAAAAGTAGGCGAGACACTGGGTTCCGTGTAAACCTTTACAATTTTTTGTTATATTGAAACATTTTGAGATAAAGGTTTTACTTCAAGTGTTAATAATAATGCACCTTATTAATCAGAAACATGGTCAAGGTCAGATAAAACTGTCAGACGAATATGTACTCTTATCAAACAAATATGGCAGACCAAAAAAAACAGTAGTATATAAGAGTCTGATGTGATAATTACAATTAAATTATGACCAATGAACCATGAAAATGAGGTCATGGCCAGGTGATTTAAGCAAGTGGGATATTTTCATTTTAGAATTATTCTGTACACCAAATATAGTTAACCTATTACAACAGAATACCATAAATTAGAATACCATAAATTGGCACAATACTGTAAATACTTCCCGTAAATAGGTCTATAAAAATTACATGACAAAAATATTTTTTTGTGGTTATTTAACCATGAAAATTCGTAAGGGTTCCACGGAACCCAGTGTCTCGCTCACTTTTGCTGTTAATCGCAGACTCAACAAAAATGAGGAAAAACATCAATAAAAATTTCCCTCTCGATACTGTCTTTTGATTGAAAGAAGCTTCCAAGTTTGGTAAAAAATCCAGGATAGTTTATGAATCTAATAAATGTTTTATAAACTTTAACTGCAGCCTGTATGTAATGTTAACTGGAAGAAAAACTAATAATATCTTATGATCAGAAACAAGCTTTTGTCTAAGTTTGGTAGAAATCCAGGATAGTTTAAGAACATTATAAAAATTTCATAAATTTTAACCACAGAGTGAATGTTTTGTTTCTGGCAAAAAAAGTCCATTTATAAGTAAAATACGGAAAAGTGGAAATTTATTTTTACAAAATTTTCTTCTTGATACTATCTTATGATCATAAACAAGCTTCTGTCCAAGTTTGGTACAAATCAAAGATAGTTTATGAAAGTTATTAAAATTTTTAAAAACTTTGACCACAGAGTGAATGTAATGTTTCCTCGCAGAAAAACTAAGTCCATTTATAAGTAAAATACAGAAAAATGGAAATTTATTTTTACAAAATTTTCTTCTTGATACTATCTTATGATCATAAACAAGCTTCTGTCCAAGTTTGGTACAAATCAAGGATAGTTTATGAAAGTTATTAAAATTTTAAAAACTTTAACCACAGAGTGAATGTAATGTTTCCTCGCAGAAAAACTAAGTCCATTTATAAGTAAAATACGGAAAAAATGGAATTTTATTTTTACAAAATTTACTTCTGGATACTTTCTTATGATCATAAACAAGCTTCTGTCCAAGTTTGGTAGAAATTCAGTATAGTTTAAGAAAGTTATTAAAATTTCAAAAACTTTAACCACAGAGTGAATATTTGTGGACGCCGCTGCCGACGACGGAATGTAGGATCGCTTAGTCTCGCTTTTTCGACTAAAGTCAAAGGCTCAACAAAAATGAGTTCAAAAACAACAGAAAATTCAGACCATGCAGTATTTGTTTTCAAGAAAGGGATTTTAAAGCTCCTCTGCCTTTAACTTTACACAAAAAGTCTACAATGGCTGCTTCTGGATTCCTTAGGCATTTGTTGTAGGCAAATAAAATTCAAGAATAGCACTGTCAAATTGATATCAAACAAGGTTTTCTGTATTTTGAAAGAACTGTCACTGTCAGGCTTGTTTGAACTGCCACATTCTGGGCCTATTTTAAAATCTATCAAGGACAATAGCTGCTGTAGAGCAAAAGTGAAATATACCACCAAAATCTTTACGGTTCATTTAAGGAATGACTGTATTATTTTTTCTGTCTATGAAGAAATAACATAAAAAATTTGGTGCACGCTCAATAACGCGTGTAGCGGGTTATTTAACAGTGTGCACCACATTTTTTATGTTATTTCGAATAGACAGAAAAAATATTACAGTCATTTCTTATAATTTAATTCTCAATTCCATTTTAAACCGTAAAAACCTTGAAAAAACGTTGATGACGTCACAGTCACATGACTAAATTATGTCTATGGTCTGATAACAAAATAACGTCGGCCAATCAGAAGACGCATTACATCCAAAATTAAATTATATATATATATATAAACAAGAATGTGTCCCCAGTATACGGATGTCCCATCCACACTATCATTTTCTATGTTCAGTGGACCGTGAAAATGGAAGAAAATCTCTAATTTACCATTAAAAAGAAAGATCATGTTATAGGGAACAGGTATACTAAGTTTCAAGTTGATTGGACTTCAACTTCATCAAAAACTACCTTGACCAAAAACTTTAACCTGAAACGGGAAAGACAGATGGACGGACGGACGAAAGAACGAAAGAACAGATGGACACACTGACCAGAAAACATAATGCCCATAAATGGGGCATAAAAAGAAGACTCCATGAATTTTTTCTTCTATAATTTTTACGTTTTATAAAAATTCACAAATAATATGCAGTTTCATCCTAGAAACAATCAAGTTGACAGATCAATACAACTTGTGTACAACAATTCAAAGATAACAAATCTACCAGAATTTCACAGGTGGAAAACTTGAAGAAAACATACAGTATTGGAAACTGTCACAGATATGGACGTGAAATACTTGTAGGAAACATATACCAATAGGCATTGTTTCAGATATTGACAAAAACTGTTTTTAGGTTTTTATTTTCTTCTTTGGAGGTTCATCTTTAGATTCTTCTTTAATGTCTTGTTTTGGCGCAGGTGGTACACTGAAGCCAGATATCTACAATTTATAAATTAAAAAGTTTCAATAAAATCTATCTTTTATCATTCTTTGTATGTTCTTTTTAGTTATATTGACTAAACATTTACACATCCTTGGCTTTGGTGTGTTTCTGATGAAGGAAATTCAATAAAACTCTTTGAATGCACAAAATTTATAATGCATTCTTTTCATTCATCTCAATCACACTGAAAAGAAGTGTCAATTTAAAATGAACAACTCTGCATTCAGACAACTAGTACACAATGTTTTAGAAAATACTACTACTTTTCCAATAAATACTTTACAAATATGTCTGTTAGAATACAAATGAGCCTGTAGTGCAAACAATTAAAATCAGAAGAGTAAATGAGTGCAGAATTGAAGATGATTAAATATTCATCCGTGCAATTTTTCGTTTAAATAAAGTTGATTTGAAAAACTTTCCTGTTTTTCCAGTCTTTCTGGAAAAAAACCCAGAGATGACATCGCAAAATCAGATAATCCCATACTACATGGATAAATATGAGATTAGAATAATGTGACATATAAAACACGGTAACTTCCATTTCATTTTCACTTATAGAGAATTACTACAATATAAGTTCTGTAATTAATGTCATTAATTGTCAGTTTTTAAAGATACCTAACAATGAATGCACATGACAATCTAATACATTTTGAAAACAAGTCCACATTTTTTACTCTTGCCCAAAAATGTTTTTCCCTCTTCAAAGACAATGCAGAAAATATTCATTTTTATTCCTATGTACCTTCTACATCAATGGAAAAATTTATATTCTATGTAAATGATGGTAAGCTGACAGACTCCTGGTCACTGAGAAGATTAACCTTATGTATTCACCTTAAACCTCGACATATTCACATAAAACAACCAACTTACCTCAGGTTTAACAAGTTTAAGACAAAGTTTTAAATGTTGGACATTAGATCGGTCAATACTAATCTGTATCACAACTCTATCAAACACATGTAGAGTAACATCACCACATGACTGGGTGTTTTCCTGAAAGAAATTAAAAGAACATAACATTGAAAAACTCATATGATGATCTGACTTGAAAATAAAACTACTTTCTAAGAAAAAAATTGTGTAAAAAAAAGAGGTGAAAATTGATAAATATTTTCAGGCAAATATTTCACAGGCTTAATGGATGTCAAATGAGCATTGAAAATTCTTATAAATGTAAATAACTTTTTACGCAAAAAAAACCTTGCAGATGATAGACCAGTTTCATGTGTTGTCCGTGATGTTCAAATAGGGTCCTTAATAAAACATACCTTCTTACTTATCGCATTTTACATAGGTTCAAACCAGGGCTTCCAAAAAATATTTGAGCCAGCCAGACATTTTATATCTGATCCCGATTTTAATCCCTTAAGACTTAGTCACAAAAGGCAATTATGGTAATCAGATGGCCATTCCAATGATTGACATTACATTAAAAAAAAAACGATTTTAAACTTTACTTTGATATGATATGAATTTGATGTTCGGATGTAAACTGTTAAATTGGCAGTGCATCATTCAAAGTGTGCACATCAGCGTGCTCATATCTGCCTTAGACTCTTTATTTGTGCAAAATGACATTGTCAAAAAATTTACTTTCGGTTGTAAAATCACATTTTTCTAACCGGATGTTGACTTGACAATGGTAAAACATGGACCATAAACTGATATGTAAAATCTGTGTACGTTTACAAAGCACGACTGAGTGAAGAAGCTCTTTCCACATGATTTCTTCAATAAAATACTTGAAATGAAAGTTAGATACAGGTATCAATGATAATTTTAGCATTTTTGAAGAAATGTAGGATGCATAATTAAATTTCCCACCTGTGCACATGCGCACACGTGTTCTAGTTCATGTGACGTAGTTCTGACGATTTTTCATTTAAAACCTTTTTAAATTTTTCATCAAATCATGTTGATAAACTAATTTCTTATAATTTTAATCTTTTGGACTAAATCAATTAGATACAAACCACTGAAATGTAAGAAAATAATTGTGAATAAACCGATCAATTTATACAATGTCCGGTACTACTAATAAGCCTTGATTAAAATTAGAAAGTATTTTAGTAGGTGTTGTTTTGATAGTAATTAATCATCATGGCACATTTATGACCGGAAATGTGTTGATGTTAAAGGCAAAAGGTTGGGTAAAAAAAAATCGTGAATTATGTTAAAATGACCGAAAAAGCCTTGAAAACTAAAAGGTATATGACCGTTTCATGCTTTGCCCAGTCGGACTTTTACCGGACATTATACAAATGTCCGGAATATATGACCGTTTTGGAAGCCCTGGTTCAAACAAAAGTTACAAAATCAATAAACAACTGAGCAAATAATGCATAATACACTCTTATTGTGCAAGTTGAAATTGTTGCAAAATTAATTTGGATCTTAAAGCATTTCATCAACAATAACAAACAAACCTCTTCATTGAAGGTAAATGTAACACCTGACTTCTCTTTGTTGATGTAAAGCGTTCCTTCTAATCCATACTTAGGGATCAATATCTGCAGAGCATTTTTACGTATAAATAATACATAGCCCTCTTCATCAACAGCTCTGTTCTTAAAGAAAATCTGCAGAAGAATAAACAAGAGTTATTGATAATAAAAATAATAATAATAATTATCCAGCAATAAAACTACTCAATATCGTACATCTGCATTAAAAATATTTTTTTTCAAATCTCACTGGTGACATTTATTGAATTAAAAAATAGTTGAAAAAGTTATTGTTGTGAGGAGAGTAACTTAGAAATACTGTTGAAGTAACTAAAATATTTGCTCCTTTTAAATGATTAAAAAAATATGTGATTCTTTATGACAGAAATACAAATGTAGAATTTGTTCATGCAAATAAAATAACAAATGAGAATTTCAAAGCAATTATGACTTATAAAATTTGTTTAAATTACAAAATTCATTACTTTGGAAAAATATAAATTGGCAAAAAGTTAAGTAAAAGTAAAAGATCATTAAAACCTTCTTTTCATCACTGCATTATTCAAATAAAAACATATGCCTTGTAATTGTACAAATGTTTTTAACATAAGCCATTTGTAACTGTTGTGTGAATTTTTTTCTGGGTTGTTGTTCTTCGTTAAATGTGTTTCATTTGAAATTTTTCTTTGAAATTGTTTTAGATTTGTGTCTTGTTTTCTTCTTTTTTTTTTTGTTTCTTTTGCATTAAATCTGCATTTTTATCAGTTGGAAATAATTCATTTTGAAATTTCATGAAATTTTATTATGAATTTTTGGTAATATAAAATAAACTAGATATCGTCTGGTGATTTTCATGTATTTTCTTTTAACTAAATTTATAATCAACTCACATGTGTATGAAGATTGACAGAAGCTCTCCCTGCATACTGTGCCATCTTATGTCTGTAGTTCAGATTATTGCTTAGTAACTGTAAAAAAGATTAAGAAGACATTTATTTTCCAATATAAAAAACAAATAAAAATTATAATGCTAATTTACTTTTAACTTACATTCATTCTAAGGCAGAAAAAAATATATGTAGTAATATCTATGCCAGGGGGTTCAGTCATAAAACAATACTCATTCCATTGAGAACAAAATTTGTTCTTACAATACCTATTACAGTATTTTAAAATTTGTTGAATTCCATGTCTGAGCATGATAATCATAATGGAAATTTTCAAGGTCTGTAAAAAGAGTGAAATCACCAGCCACAGATGCTCTATATTGATGAAAAAAATCAAGTCATTCATTGAGATAGTTTACTTGTTAAGGCTCAGGTTGATTAAGAGTTTTGTATGACTTGTGGGCAGTTGTCAATTAACCCTTTCGCCGATGAGTCCCGGTTTACCGGGATTCACGCTTCAGACAACTGACGATGAGTCCCGTTTTACCGGGATCGGAATACATCTTTTATGTTTCCCGCTCAAAACAGTGCAAACATGAGTTATCTTTCTTTGATGATACCCGGATGAAAGTGTAAAAATGGCGCTTCCGTTTGTTGAAAACCGTGTCAAAATCAGACGAAATTTACGGAATTTACGAGAATTTGAAATGAGGGAACATTTTTTTTGAAAGAATATGGAAGAATTGAACCCAAACTAGTATACTTTTTTGACATAAAATGTCGTTTTATGTACAAAACACTTGGAATGGACATCGTTCAGTGTGAGGAATTTGTACAGCCTCAAAAAATTTTTCAAAAGTTTGTCGTTTTGGGTTAAAAAATTACGATTTGGGGTCAAAGAGCAGAATTTTGAGAATTTCACCTAGATAATGTCGAAAATTTGAAAATATGAATATTTAATGAGGAAAAAATTATCAAAACATGAATAAAACTGTGAACATGGTGTTAGAGAATGAAATAAATACACAAATAACTACAAACAAGTTTTTATTGACATTTATTATGAAGATCTCCCACTTGAGCAATAGTAGCCAGGGAAGCCATCGTCTCAGAGTAGCTTCTGTCTGGGCAGCAATCGGTGAAAGGGTTAAAGATTGTAGAGTAACCTCTATATATTTTTCTGTTAAACTTAAGATTGCTATAATTCTTTCTTATAACATTTATCAAACATCTTGTTAAATGTATATATGTATGTGTATGTTATAACCCAAAACAAAAAGCTTTAAAATTGGTATTTGCTGCTCCTCCATCAAATCCAGTACTGTGAAAGAACTTTTATTCGTGGGGAATCAATTTTCGAGGTTTTCATGGATGACTATATCCACGAATTTAAGTGCCCAATGAAATAAAACAACTGTTGTCCAAATCAAGACATTGAAAGATCCCCATGTAGGTTTGACTACTGATCTGAGTTGGAGAACATATTGAATATTGCCAAATCTGAGAATACTATAATAGAAGTCACAGAGCAAACACACTATGAACTACAACTGCAGGCAGGATTATACCCGTTTAATCCTAAAAAACTAAACTGTACAACTTTTGATTTTTTAATTCTCATAAAAAAAAAAATGTTGTTTAATGAAAGTCAGATTTCCAATTTTGATATGCTATGATAAAGTGTTCATTTTATATCCTCATAGTTCTCGTATGTGTTGGAAATAATAATATTAAAATCATGCTGGCCTTGCTTTTGATAAGAATAGTTTTACAATTCAAGATATGTTTATAGGTTTATAGCATTTGTTTTTGTTACTGTTTTATGTACCGGGTAGGTGCCATGTTTATGGCCTAATTAACACCTTTGATGATCTTTAATCTGTTGATCACTTTATCTTGGGTTAATTAGTGTAATCACTACGATTTACACGGGTCAATGTTTACCTTACATTTCTTTCAATCCAGACAATTTGTAACCTTCGTTTCTAATGGCTTCACTTTTTCACTTTTTTTTAAGAAAACTAAAATCCACGAATTTAAAAACCCACGAACATGTAAATGTGGCTCAAACCACGAAAATTGATACCCACGAATTAAAGTACTTTCACAGTATATAAGATGTGAGAGCAAATGACTGGTGAGTTAAGATTTAGAATTATGTGTATTATTAGAAAATTGACATGTCTTCCAAAGAGCTAGAAAAGTACACATCTAATTCAACATGGCAATCTATTACAAGGCAGGCTCATTACCATATCATATAAACATATCAAAGCCATACAGTTGCATGTTATATTTGATGCAGGGTATTTTCATTTATATTCGTTGGATACCAATTTCCGTGGGTTTTGTTGAAACAGGGGAAGCACAAATTTTTTGATCAACGAATTACAAATTTTCAAAAGAAATGTTTGCAGACTTTGCCAAAACAACAAATTTAATATACACGAAAAATACAAGTTTTCTTCAATCAACAACAATTGGTACCCACGAAGATAAATGAATCCACAGTACATGATTTCCATCAAAATATTTTTTTCAAATCAAGTGGCAATCGAATGACTTTAGAAAATATTTCCTATATTTTCTTATGTTACTAAATATGCATTTAAGTGTTTACCTGACTTTTATGTTTTTCTAATAAGTCTGGATAAGACGTATCTGCTCCAATACAAACAGCTAACAATCTGTGTACAATTATATCAGAATATCTGGAAAATAATTTACTAAGAATTATCTCCCTTTGTCCAGCATTAATCTCCTCATGTCTTCAGCTTTTGTGTAAATTTTTGTAGTTTCATTATATTGTAATATTATTTATCTAACAGAATTTTTCAAATTGTGGAAGTTTTTCATGCTGAGATAAGGACTTTTTAACAATACATTTTGTACTACAAATGTATAACACTGAAGAAAATGCAACGAATCTTAAAATTCATAATTCATCATAATTCAGAAAAATCAATATTTTCGTCGAGAAAAGTTCCTTCACAATCTGCATATGCATAATAAAGATATGCAATGTTTTAATATTTTGTTTGTATGACTTTATGTGTTATATAATTGCCTTCAGTAAAGAGGAAGATGTGTATTATCATAAAAATCATTATTATACATATTTATTCTCTTTTTAAACATATATCATCTGATTGGGGAGGTATGTGTCCTATTTTTAAACATTATGTATTATCTTGGAACAGCATATCTAAAGGGAAATGAATCTGATAGGCTTTTCAGTATAAAATTGATAAAACCCAAATCTAACCAGACTTCGAGAGATTTACAGATTCAATCAAAACGGCTCAATAAATTAACCAAATTATTCCAAATGTTCAACAAATACAATGATTAGTAAGTTTTATCGTAAAACAGATACATTTTGTCATATAAAATGACAAAATTAAGTGTTATTAATTAGATGTGAAGCTTTTAAATATGGTTTGAGAAACTTGTGGTTACTGGGAAAGCCGTCTACGCCCTTTTTGTATACCCTGTTTGCCTACCCTTGTGTAACGAAATGAGTGCAATTATGACAAATTTGAAGAGACAGATTACAAGTTTGATACACTGGCAACACTTCTTATCATACTCAGTTTGAATAACATTTTATTGATATTATCCTAAAGTATTAAGATAATAGCAAGTACGCATCTCACACATGTCTTTTTTCATATCATGTTATTTATTAACTATGACCCAAAGATAAAATCTGCTATATTTAGGTACTACTGTATGTCTCATCAATATATGTTCCTGGTAATATGTATCTTCTAATTGGAGAGTTCTGTAGTCTCTTTTTAAACATTATGTAATATGTATCTTCTAATTGGAGAGGTCTGTATTCTCTTTTTAAACATTATATAATATGTACCTTCTAATTACAGAGTTCTGTATTCTCAATTTAAACATTATGTAATATGCTATAATTACCTTCTAATTGGAGAGGTAAAATGAGTATAAATAGGAGCTGCTAAACCATAATGGAAATATTCTGATTCTGGTAACATCCCACTACAGAAATAAACAGCCTGCATCATACATCGTGTGGCCATCATACGTAACATAGTGTTAAAGTATGGATCATTTGGAATCACTGCACCTTTTATACTGTCGGCAAATGTTTTTCCTTTAGACACATCTAATTTAAAACCCTGTAGAAATGAATTAAAGCAGAAGTGTATATTGAATATTAAATTAATGAAGCTTATGGCAGTTTTAGAATTAAACAGAGGCGGGAGGGGGCACTTTTTTTTAATACATGACCACTCAAAAAATAAAGTTTCAATTTACTTATGATTGTAACAAAATTGTAAGTAAAATTCAACCGCATATATCTAACTAATGTGTTTACCAGAACTCCCCCATCTGATAAATTTTGGAACAGCTCTAACAACAGTGCATTTAAACTAACCAACACAAATTATTAGCTTCAACCATTTTTTTATGCTATGCCATATGCAAGGTATTAAACATCAGGGGAGGTTTTTGGCCAAGCAAACATGTTTCTGCCACATTCTGTATGTGCCTGTCCCTAATCTTGAGTCTGTAAAGCAGTGGTTGTTGTTATTTTTTGCTGTATATCATATTTGTTTTTTGTCTTGCACATAAATCACGCCGTTAGTTTTCTTGTTAAAATTGTTTTACATTTGTCACTGAAGGGTCTTTTAAAGCTGACTATACAGTATGTTTTTTGCTCATGGTTTAAGACTATACAGTAATACAGTAATTTTCTAAAGGTTGTATGCTGACTTTGGCAAAAAAATCTAAATAGAATATTCACAAAAAATGTAAATAATTTCTCAATCCAAGAAAATAAATGAATCCGAAGTATTTTACCTTTGATTCTGCTGCTTTTATTAAAGGTTCAAAGTTAGAGGGAGGTGGTGCAGGATGTCTACGTAACATGGCACAGTTGGGGAATTCCCTTAACGTCTTCTCTGCTGTGGCAACATTAGCTAACAACATGAACTCCTCTACCATTGAATTTGTATCTCTGAAAAAGTTAGCTTAAAAAGTTGAACTCAGTTTGACATGTGATTAGCATATTCACTTTTCTTATGCAAAGCTATCCATCTTTAATCTAAACAAGATTATGTTTCTATAGGACACTCAGTTCATCCATGCTCTACTCACATTATCACATTCAATGTAAACCCCAAAATCTTGGTCAAAACCTTAATTTTGGATATTCTACTAAAAATTCCAATCATAATGAACTAATTTTCAAGTTGATGTTCCAACATGGTTAAAAATCAAAGAGCAGAATGCTCTGAGGGATACGATTGCCATAGTTTTCATTGACACATGTATAGCAGTTCTGTCAAATTTTCATTAAACAAATGCATGAGATTTGGCCAAAATTGAAAAGATCAAAGAGGAAAAAAATAGATCCAAGAATACTGCCGCAAAATAATATGAACATGCGGGAGTCTCAAGCATTTTTGGCCAGTAACCTGGTACAGCTGGATAGTATTAATCTCTAAACTAATTCAACTGCACATGCAAAATGTAACAATTTGAATAGTCACTCAACTTAAAGAATAGCCAATCCCCGTTACAAGTGTATGTGAGCCAAAATTTGTTCCTGTGAAAAAAGTTCCAGTGGAACTAATTTCACATGAAATTTGTTCTGGGAGAACTTTTTTCACAGACACTTTCCATATAATTTGTTCCATCTCTATGAAATAAGTTCCACACTCTACCTTGTGGAATAAGTTCTGGGTTGGTGAAATTTGTTCCTTACCTAGTGAAATAAGTTCCATGTTTGTGAGATTTGTTCCTTACCTGGTGAAAAAAGAGTTCTGGATTTGTGAAACTTGTTCCTTACCTGGTGAAATAAGTTCCTCGTCTATGAAATATGTTCCACTGGTTAAACAAGTTATCTTATATACTGAGCACTTGTCATCAGTGAGTTTAAAGTCATTATAAAAAACATGTATTATATAAATAATAAGTGTAAACATTCAATTTGGATCATGTTGAGTAAATCAAAAGTCTAATAACATTCTCAATTAATAAGACTAAAAATGACACTTATGAACCAGGAAAGAATAGAATAAAAAGTAATCTCGAAAAAAAGTATTATAGTAAAAGTTGAACATTTGTACTAATTTGAAAAGGACAATATAACTGATCAATCATTTTAAAGGCATAAAGAAACAAAATACACACTCTTTTAAAACTCTTGTACATGTATGATTAGAACACCCATGACAGATCAACAGGAAACAAGGAGGTTGAATACCACATAAATGATAAAACATACATTGTAGATACAAATAAGGATACATTATCATCGCTTTTATTTCTTATCTTCATCCTACAGTCATGCCTTAATTGCAAATGTACCCCATGCAAGCATAGTACAGCATCCAGCTTGCATTTATATAATTTTTTAGTGTAACAAGAAAATGTTTCGCTGTGCAATAGGTCAAAGGTACTTATTTTCTGTGAAATAGGTCCGAGCAGAACATTTTCATTGATTCCTGAAAAATAATTTCGTGAAAAACTAATATCACAGGAACTTATTTCCCTTTTTTTTTTCAAATTTTAATATTGGAACAAAACTCATGGAGCTGTGATTTTTGTTCCGGAACGTATTTTACATTAAGTTAAAAAATTAGTTCCGGAACAAATTTTATAGTGCTGGAACAAATTTTCTGTGATATAAGTTCCGATGGAACATATTTCATATGAAATTTGTTCCGACGGAACAAATGTCACGCCGGAACAAATTTTTTGTTACATATGAGCCATGTACTTATTGTGTTTTATCGAATTATAGTTATCCTGTACCATTGTAAACTCGTACCACTAAAAAAAACTTGTACCAATGCAAACTCGTACCATTGCTAACTCGTAACAACTTATTTAAATGCATTCAAATGGTGTTAAATGATGAATATACATAATATACGTTACTTTCACCCAATACCTCTTAAGTCTGCAAAATGTATATAATTTGAAAGTACAATGACCAATTTGTAGCTAATGTTCCTTGTATATTGGATAGAAAATACTGTGGCAGATGTAGATAATTAAAGTATTAACAGTTTCACCCGAAGAAAATTTTTCATGAATAATTAAATCTTAGCAGTTAGTCAAAATGATTGCCAAAATTATTTTTACTGTCTATAGATAACAATGAAATGTAACTGATTCCTGTTAAGGGGGTCCGCATTTTCCCCGCAAAAAAAGCACATGGCTTTCAACAATTGTAAACATAGCATTCAATTTGTGATCATGGATTACAGCTTTAATTAACTTAAATTGGATATATATATATTCAACATGTTCAATTTTAATAAAGTACAGTTAAAGCAATGTTTTAACTTTCCTCTGGATTAAGTTCTACAGTGGCGGATCCAGAACTTTTCCTAAGGGGGAGCCCGCTGACTGACCTAAGAGGGGGCTCGCTCCAGGCATGCTTCAATGATTCCCTTTATAATCAACCAATTTTTTTCCACGAAAAAAGGGGGGGGGGGGGGCCTGGATCCGCCTATGTTCTAGTTTGAAAGATCAGTTAAAACAGTAATGCTTTAACACATTCTTTATTTTTGTCTAAGTTTTCATTTAACTCCTGTGTAAAATTCAAGTAATTCAACTTTATTTCTATTAAGTTTTTTTTAATATATTTTTCTGAATGGTACGACTTCCCAGTAGTACAAGTTAACTTTTTTGGTTCCAATGCCGCGGTACGAGTTAACTTGCTTCCGTATCTTATCACCGTAATTCTAGGAGGAACCCTAAACTGGACCCCTGTTGTGTTCACTTATCGTTACACTGACCTTCGGTGCGAAGCTATATATAGAACGGCGGACCAGTTTAGGAGGAACCCCATTTCTTACTCTTTAGTTATTGAAGTTCCTTTGGGTCAGAATTGAAGTTCCTTTGGGTCAGATGGCATGACTCCTTTCCGTACACACTCCTCTGTTTACATTGAGATCGTTCTTAATATAATACGACGTTTATCGGCATTAACGAGTTAATTCTTCTTGACCAATACTTCGAAAAGGGAGACAACTCGAAACGATAATATGGAAGATTCCATTTCTGCTGAAGGGGTGTTATAGGAAATTTTTACGATGAAACATTTATTTTAATTTAAATTATGCATATGATTTAAAATTGTGCAACAACAATAGCCCTCCATATGCAGACAGACATAGAAAGAATCCCATGAGTTTCAAATTAATCAATGAAGCGGGGAATCACTCAATCTGATACCCCTTGAAATCAGGAAAACTCTCACTAATTAGCGACAAAAATCGTCAAGAAGCGACAAGAAGAAAAAAAAATAGTGACAAAAAGCAACAAGAAGCTATTTAGCGACAAGAATACATTTTGTTATCACATACATCAAAATATTTTTTTAGGATTATATTGAAAGATGAAGAAATAAAAAAATTTCGAGGAAGAGATTGTGTACTTTTTATATGAAGAAATTAAACATGTGTAAGAGCAAAGGAAATGTAAACGCTATAAAATGAAAATAAAAACAAAGATTTGTCACCTTCCTTTTGAAGGATTTAATAAAAAAAAAACATGAAATATTATTTCCTTCCTAACTGTACAATTAATTTTTCCTGATAGGACCAACATTAGCTGTGGCTTCACTCTAAGGTAATACACAATTCAGAGCATCAAATGAGATTAACTAGGTGCGTGTCCTTTGTTTAATTGCTACAATAACATCCATTAACACCTTCATCTATTACATGCACCAGAATATACAATTATTGTACCGAATAGTGAACACCTGACTGTTGAAAACTCAAGATTGTCATCAGTTTCCTTTAATCTTCAATCTATATGCATAAACATGATAAATATCGTTAAATGAGACAATACACTAAATAAAATGATGAAAAATATTCACGTTTTAGTTATGTTTTCCTCTTGTTTGATTTCAGTTCTTAATTTGTATTTCACAATTTGTGTATGTATTTTCTGGACAATTATGCACAAATAATGCATTTTGCAAGTTAATTATATATTGTACAAAAATAGTTTTAAAAACAAATAAAAATCAAAATATATTATTGTTCTAAAACACAAGTAAAAGTAATACCATAAAACGACAGGGTAAAGGTAATACTTCCTGTGATACCTTATATAAAATATCATGTAAATAAATGTAGCAACTGAATTAGATTTACAAGTTTAATTTTTTCCCCTATCAAAATTAATTTTCCTGTCGTTGAAATTGTTTTCTTTTGCATATCTTTTTAATATTTATTTCGAATAAGTATAAATATAAATAAAAAAATGTTTTCTTGTCGCTAAATAGTTTCTTGTTGCTAATATTATTCTTCTTGTCGCTTCTTGACGCTTTTTGTCTCTACAATTCTTTTTGTCTCTAATTAGTGAGACCACGCATGGGCATTAATACATAAACAAACCGCGACTTGCGATTTGGAACAAGAACGTTTATTAAATGATATGATGAATGGTTCTCCAATTCTTTATGAGAGTACAGTATCAAATATCAGTTTCATAACGGTAAAATATAGAAATACTCCACTTCAGTTCTTGTGACAGAAATAGAATTATCGATCGGCTTTCAGAGAACTCTCGCAAGTTATCAAAATTTGGGAATTCCCTCTGACGTGTTTCTAAATTTATAAAAACACTAAATATAAATACTGTTTAATTCTGATTTTCCGTATTGTTAAAAACACGCATATAAGTCAAGGAAAATATCACACATGAAGATTATGAGTAAAACATTACAGGAAAGTTGTTTATGTTCAATTGTTTTGCTTGTTTTTACCTTTTAAAGCAAGACAATCATAAGAATCTGAGATGTTGCTGAATGTTTAGAATAAAACGAATGACGTGAGGGAGTGTATCATAGGGTCAATGGTAAAAGTCTACAGATTGCTTGACAGCAATCGTATCCCAAAAAATCACCTAAATCTTACACCTGATACAGAAGTGACAAACGAACATATTTACAGACTATTAACATAATACCCTCCCACTATAATGCAGGTATAAATCTATCAATATATTAAATCTATATTTCACTTTAAAAAAAACAATTCTATTTATAGTAGACATTACCAAACTTAAGGAAGCTGGCTTGTCATGTTTTGCAATTTTTTGTCAGATTTTCGGAATCCTCTGATTTTATCCATTTGAATGCCTTGAAAAAAATTGCCAGGTGACGCCCATTTTTCTTTTTGAAAATCTTTTACATGTATAATGATAAGCCATCTGTAAAAGTCTTATAAAATTTTAATTACTTTTTAACAGTGTTTTAGAACTTCAACTTGTCAATGATATAGCTATGAAAAGACAGGAGAGAATATTTTCCCGCCAAAATTTCAATGGCTCATATCTCAAAAACAAGCACGGTGAACTATATATTTTTGTTGCTTTGGATTCCTTTATTAAGTCCCTATCAATATAAACTAGTGTTTTGAAAAATTAATTACTTTGAAACAGAGAAGCGAACTCCCTTAAATACAATAACTGATTAAATAGAATTATGATAATAAATGAATCCACAGTAAAAAATTAAATTTTAAATTCAAGGTCCAACTGGCAGAAGGCCTTCTTTTTCACTTTCCCTTTATGATACCATACCGGATTTGTTTTGTCTGTACATCAATTGGATCATGGGTTTCACTGTCAATGTTAAATCTGACTTCAGATGAGGCCAATGTCAAGGCTCTGGATAAGAAAAGAATCAAACATTTTAACTATATTCAGAATTTTTCAACCCTTCTTGACTATTGGTTTCAATGATGCTGTTCAATGTAAAAAATAAAACTCATTTCAAATAATTATTTGTTACAAAATTTATTAGTAAAATCTTTCAATCCTTTTCAATATATTTCAAGAAAAATAAGTTACAATTGACTGAAACACAAATGTTTTAGGTGCTTATTCCTTGCTTAATTACCCATTATCAATTCTTCTTTGTTTCAGTATCTTTGCCAGTTTATTTAACCACCGTAAACTTTTCGTTGTGTTATCTGTCATGGCAGGATCATCTATCCTCATTTGGGCTTCTGCATAGGTAAGGGATGCCTGAAATGTTAAAATGTTATTTAAGAATTGAATGCTTCTTTTTGTAACTTCATTGGGGTGTAAAAGCGTTGACCGAAGTACATTTTGTATGAAGCGCGGAAGCGCTTCATACTAAAAATGTGCGCACGGTCAACGCTTTTACAACGCTATGAAGTTACAAAAAGAAGCATTTAATACTTATAATTACATTTTTTTAGCAATGATCATGAAAACACGAATTTTACTATTGTTTTATTTAATACACCTGTGCACTTGATTGTGGGACCACATGTTATCATGAATGAAAAGTTTTATTGAGCAATGCAATTGATTACGGAATAACATGTGATGTGCAGTTAGCCAATCAGAATAAAGTATCACAATGAAACATACATCTAATGTTGTTATATTTAAATAACCTGATGCTTGTTAATTATGCTTATCAATATTATTTTTGTCAAATTATATAAAGTCACATGACAGTTATAAGTATATTATTTTAATGCTCAACAAAATAAAGTAATAAATATTTATGTCTGAAACCAAGAAATGCAGATACTCCAGCTGAACTAAAGTAGACCCTATCCAAATCAATCAATCAAAAAAATGCTGACATGTATGAAAATAAAGATTCTTTTTAATTCTTTAAATGAACTTAAAACTCTAGCTTTATATTTTTTTTTTTTTTATTTTTTTATTTGGATCTCAGATCAATCAAGTTTTATTTTTTTTTCTTTCTATACTTTTGGTGCGGTGTATAATTCTTCGCATTAATAGACTGAATTTTTTTTTTCACAATTTCTCGATAATGAGGATTCATTTATTTTTCATGGGTATTAATTTTCATGGATTGAGGAAATCTGTCATTTTTGTTGATATTTAATTTTGTGGTCATGCAAATGTCTCCATACAAACCAATAGGAAAGGAGTATGTTCGATAAGGTCCTAAAATGGCCCTTTTTTTAGCGTAAATTTCAAATTCAGATTTATTGACCGATATCACGATAAATTATAGCAAATACATTGACTAGATAGGATATAAGCCATTTTGTTGAAAATTTTACGTTTCTGCGTTTCATTTTGACGTCACAAGTTGTACTCATATTGATTTTTCACGAAAAAATCAATGAAAATGGGTAAATTTCCAAAGATTATTTGACAGGAAACATAGAGCGCATACGTCGACAACAAAGATCTTTTAAAATAATGTTCGTGAAGACATTTAACATGTCTTATTTGAATATTAAGCTTGTCGACGCCTGCGCTCTATGTTTCCTGGTCCTTTGTTTGGTTGAAATCCAGCTGATTTTGTCAAATTTCACCAAAATCCCTTATCTTGACCTTTTTGGGATGTAAAAATCAACGTGTTAGAATTAAACTTTGACAAAAACAGCTCTGTTTAACTTTCTCACATGTCTTTAAGGCAACTTAAAACAATTATTGTCTTGTAACCATGAACTTTATAATTGGGGCCAAATATGGCACTTACCGAACTTACTCCTTTGAAAATCGTTGAACATTTAAAACTGTTGGTTTACCTGTACCCATAAAACCTCCTAAAGTTTGTATCCCCAGATAATGATTAGTCTACAGTAGTCAAAAACACTTTTTCGCATAATTTGAGTTACTGCCTTTTCTATCCTCTCCGCTTAATACTGCATCAGTTTTGATAGTAATGTACTTTTTGATATGCCAGTTGCTGTTAAACAATTTATTGTAATACAAAGTTGAATTACAAACTGTTGCATTCATTGTATGTGCTCTTTGAAACCAAATTATATAACTCTTTAATAACATGTAAAATAACACTTACTTTAGACAATATTATACTCTTTGTAAAATCTATCTTAACTATTTCTGCTTCTTTTGTCATTTCCCATAACACTGAGAAGGCAAATCTAAAAATATAAAGTTTTTTTTTAAAACATCTAAAAATTTACTTTTACAAAAAAAAATATATTCCTTTGGTGTTGTTAGGTTTTTGTCTTATTGAATTTTACCATCACATCTCTCTTAAAGGCTGAAATAATCAATCATGCATTACTGACCCTAACAAAATAAAACAAAAAAGATGGTTCATTCATCAGAGCAATTTTGAAATTTATGGGGAGGTTGTGATTTAAAACAAAGAGGTTACAAGATTCAGTTGAGGTTTATTAAGACAAATTCTTAAGATTTCTTACTTAACTGAACTATTAATTTCATCCCATCTTGTCTCCAAAAGAACAGATTAAATTTAGGTAACACTTTCAATAGATTTGATGAGACAAAAAGTAAAATAACAAAAATACCAAGGGAAATTAAGACGGAAAGTTCCTAATTAAAGGAGACTAGAATATAAAAATGCGTTTTTTCTTTCAAAAGTTCTAATACTGAGTTATACTGCTTTTCTTTTATCACATATTCATACACTTCTAAAATGTTGTTAAACCTACCTTTCCACATTAGATCTCAATGAATGTTGTTAAACCTACCTTTCCACATTAGATCTAAATGAATGTTGTTAAACCTACCTTTCCACATTAGATCTCAATGAATGTTGTTAAACCTACCTTTCCACATTAGATCTCAATGAATGTTGTTAAACCTACCTTTCCACATTAGATCTCAATGAATGTTGTTAAACCTACCTTTCCACATTAGATCTCAATGAATGTTGTTAAACCTACCTTTTCACATTAGATCTCAATGAATGTTGTTAAACTTACCTTTCCACATTAGATCTCAATGAACACAAGTTAGAGCTGAGTAATTCTGGAACCATATCTATTCTCTGCAAGAAAGCAAAAATCATGAAATTTTAATTTTGTTTTCTGAACAAGTGTAATACATACACCTTATCTCTATTTGTAAATCTGTCCTGCATGAACTTTTGAAGTCATACAACAATCAATTTTCTATTGTGGCATCAGATATTTTCTATTATGATGTTAAAAAATGTTCTCCAACTTTTGTGATGTCCAGTTATGGTGGACAAATAGCGATAAGGTGTATTCTAATGACATGATGAAGAGCAGCAATAAACAGATTTTTCTCAGGTCAAGATTTTCATTTTATTTTTTGTCAGATATTACCTACTTCCATCTGTTACCTTTTTTGCTCAATTGCGATGACCAAAAAGATAGATGGCAATGCTGATGACCAAAGTTCATAATGTTATACATAACTATTGCTATACATGGTAAGAAAATGTCAATGTATGGTGGCATACTTAGATTAATCAGTGACTGATGTTATTTATTTAAGAATTGAATGCTTCTTTTTGTAACTTCATTGGGGTGTAAAAGCGTTGACCGAAGTACATTTTGTATGAAGCGTGGAAGCACTTCATACTAAAAATGTGTGCACGGTCAACGCTTTTACAACCCTATGAAGTTACAAAAAGAAGCATTTAATATTTATAATTACATTTTTTTAGCAATGACCATGAAAACACGAATTTTATTATTGTTTTATTTAATTCACCTGTGCACTTTATTGTGGGACCACGTGTTATCATGAATGGAAAGTTTTATTGAGCAATGCAATTGTATACGGAATAACATGTGATGTGCAGTTAGCCAATCAGAATAAAGTATCATAATGAAACATACATCTAATGTAATTATTTTATTTCAGTTACAAGTCAGTAATGAAAGTATTAAATTTTGTGTATCTTATTTCGGACATTCATTGTGGTATAGTTATTATAATTTTTTTTATTGGTTAAGTGTTTATTATGAATTTTTCAATATCTTTAAGACATTTATTTTAATCTATCATTTTCTATTTGATTCTGCAGTTTGCATAGAAAGATTGAGCAAACAATTTTATTCATAAATAAGCATTCTGTATAAGTTTCATAACATTTAGTTGAGGCAAACTACAGTTAAAGAACAGAAACCAACATTGAGACGTACAGACATACGTACAGACAGACAAGGGTAAAACTTAATGTCCCCTCCCCTACGTAGGGGCCATAAAAATGCTGTAACTCACATTATCAACTAAATAAACTGTGGTCCCTCTCTTGGCAGCTTCTTTATCCATGGCATTTCCTGGTCGGATAAAATGTGAAACATCTGCTATATGTACTCCTACCTGAATAATTTGACAAAAATACAAAATCCATTGCTCAGTATGCCTGCAGTATTTTTATGTATATTGTTTTAACAAATCTTACTTCTATGTAAAGCTTGATTTTACATGGTTTAATTTAATAGTTTTCAGCCAATCAAAATTAGATTTTAATGAAACATGCATGTAACATATCAATCATTCACTAAAGGACAAGGTTCACTAATGGCACAAAATGGCCTAAAACATCAACTTTATCATAAAACACCAAAAAAGTCTCAATTTGGTTGGTAAATGGGTATATTTCCAAAGTATAAATGCTAAAAATATCAGTTCTTTTCATAAGACTACAATATATTCGCCAAAGTAAGCCCATTTTGGACATTTTGTCAAAATATGATGATTTGTGCATTTTTCAGACCTAAAAGCTTCTGAAACACCTTGGCCGCCACCTACGATCCAGAATGTGTTGTAACCAAAGATTCCAATTTTGATATAGATTTCATCAATATAAAAACTTTTTGGATCGTTGATGGAGGCCAAAGTTAATTATGCCAAAAACAATTAAAATTATGGACAAAAAGTACCAAAATTAACCTTTTAATACAATTATGCCAATTTAAGGGGTCATTGCTCCATAAATAGTAAAGGAAAGTGCCAGAAAAAATATTTTTGTCTTAGTAGTATTATCACAAGTATTTCTATGTGAAATTTGTAATTTTTTGCCCAAATTTAAAAAAACATAAAAAAATCAGGGCCAATTTTAACCCTTCGCGAACCTTCTCCTTTATAATATTCTAAAAATGTCCCGTATCAGTAAGACATACTTGCTACCAAACATCATAGAAGCCCCAAAAAAATAATAAAAGTGATAGCATATCTACCATTAAGGCAAAAAGGGCAAAAAGATATTACAAAATAATGTCAATTTTAAACAGCTCATGTCAAATACCGCCTCCTCTTTCCTTTTTAAGAACAATATTTTTCTACAACTTTCTTCTACTATGAAAATCTGTACTTTGAACCTACCTCAAGATAACCATTGTCCAGTTCTCTACAGTGTAAAGCATCTGTACTTTGAACCTACCTCAAGATAACCATTGTCCAGTTCTCTACAGTGTAAAGCATCTGTACTTTGAACTTACCTCAAGATAACCATTGTCCAGTTCTCTACAGTGTAAAGCATCTGTACTTTGAACCTACCTCAAGATAACCATTGTCCAGTTCTCTACAGTGTAAAGCATCTGTACTTTGAACCTACCTCAAGATTACCATTGTCCAGTTCTCTACAGTGTAAAGCATCTGTACTTTGAACCTACCTCAAGATAACCATTGTCCAGTTCTCTACAGTGTAAAGCATCTGTACTTTGAACCTACCTCAAGACTACCATTGTCCAGTTCTCTACATTGTAAAGCATCTGTAATTTGAACCTACCTCAAGATTACCATTGTCCAGTTCTCTACAGTGTAAAGCATCATCTATGTCAGTACAACCAGGTGGGTCCACGCTACAAATATCTATATGTCGTAAATCTCGTCTTTTCTTCCTGTCCTGTTAAAATAGAAATTAGATTTATCTAAGAGTCAGAATAGTTTGGTGACATGTCTTATCTGCTAAAAAGCACATTAAAAATCTGGCTCGGTATAAAAATTAAGAGAATGGGTGTGATTGACAATTTTACACCTGTCCAATTCATGTGGACCAACCAGTGATGTTTTTGTCCAGTGATATTGTTGGCTTTTTTCAAAACTGCCTCTACCCTTTTATAATGGGAAAATATGCATAATTTTCATCAAATTGGGAAATTTATAATAAACAATGAATTTGAGTGAAACTTCAATTTACAGACCCCCTTTCAAGAGTCAAACCCTGCTTTGAAATAAGACCCCTTTTTGTCAGTGATGATACATGTTTAGACCCTCAAATCTGCACATATTAGGCATGAAAATGTATAAATGAGTGTTTTTTCAGTTTGTATTCATGCACAATTACTTCTGAGACTGTACTGTTTAGGAAAAAAAGTTGTCTTTTTGGGAATAATTTTAAGCCATTTTTTTTCAAATTGGGATTCTTCTCCAGGGGAAAAAGCCTTTATTCTCCAATTATTTAAGGCAAACAAAATCAATGTAATTGTACAAAGCAAAGATCACATTCCTAACAAATCAACATGTTCATTGTCCTCAATAGGTATGTAACATCTACTTATGGAAGTTAAAAATCTGACCATTCTATAAGATAGTTAACATGGTTGTGTTCAAAATTAAAAACATTTTGCAGCATAAAATCTTGAAAATATTAAAGGAAAAATGTCAATGTGAGGCAATTTTGTCAATTATTCTTAAAAATTCAAAACTATCAAACAAAAATGAGTGAAAAAATATCACATGAATATCTGAAGCCCATCAACTGGTGAAGTAATAACACTTTGAAACCTTATTCTTTAAATTCAGATATTAATGCTTGTATTTATCATTGCTAATCCATAACTTCTGGAAAGATGCCAAAATCTCAATAATGTGATTACATAAATTTAATGAAGGGAAATTCCCACTGAAATTATGAATGTGAGTTTTTATGGTTGCTAACCTGATGCTGTCGTATTTTTCACATTAAAAAAAAACAACATTGGAATAATTTCTGATTTTACAGTAATTCAGAGGGCTAAGAAATAGTGGCTTTCATGTATCTCCTACAATATCTAAAATGGAAAACATTTTGTAATGATATTTTTTTTTACCTCATCTGTGATAGACCATGGCATTTTTGGCAGAAAGCTCAATACTGCTTCAGAAAATTTACTATGTGGAACATCATGTTCTAGTAACAAAACTTCATTTTCTGTATCTTTATCTCCTATGTTACCTAGCTTCCTCACAAAATGACCCTACAAAGGAAAATACATAACTAAAAAAATTTCGTATGAAAGTGTTGTTTGATTGCTGTTTATAACTTTTTTGTACTTTTTAAATTTTTGTTTTTAAGTCATTTTCTCATGGCTGTGTTTTTATTAAAATATGTCTTCTACTGTTTGATTTCTGTTTATATCTTTTTTGGACTTTTAAAGTTATATTTTATTCATTTTCTGTGAGAAATTGATTGAATATTTTCCAAATCTTTAAAAATTACTCTTATATGAAACACAATGCAGATTTTACCTTAAAAAAATAGTAAATAATATATAAGATGAACCTTATTACATGAATGACTTCACATATTACCAATTACCAATTAAATTTAAGGGCTATTAAAAAAGTCTTTTCAACAAGTGAAGATTAAAGTTTTAACATATTTGAAAAGATTTTAATTTGTTATATGTTTCAATTCCTGCAAATGACTTGCTTACAAAAACTAGTTATTTGAGTTGAATATAACATGATAAACTATTGATCAGTGTTCTGAATTTAAAAAATAGTCTTTTCAAAGAAACATATGACAGTAAAGTGCTTAGGGTCAATACAGTCTACCTGCAGTGGTACTAACTCTCCTACTTTATAAATACTTAGACAAAAGCTTTACCTGAGGATATCTTGAATTCCTTGGCCAGTTATCAATGGCTACTACAATTCTTTGACTTGCTAGATCATGTGCTTGTCTGGTTTCTATCCTAATCCTAGGAATTCTTCTGTCAGCAGGAGTAAAAATATGTCTTGTACTCTGTTAAAAAAATAAATATCATATAAATTTAACCAAAGTTATACATTTCAAACAATCTACTGATGGTCAAAATATAGTTTACAACAAAAGACAAATGTCTATATCATACATATATTTTTCTATTTTAGATTTTACTGTAAGCCTTAAATATAAATTATAAAACAGACATGCCTAAAAATGTGATAAAAGAAAATGTTGAAATCATCAACCACAAAACAAAACATGTGTGAAAATATTTGATTGCGGATAAGTTTAATGATGCAACAATATACAGCTTTTCACAACACTGACTGCTTTATATATACAGAGAGGTTTTGGTAAAAACTAAGAGTTACTTCCCCTACACTATATTTTTTTAAACTGGATACCAAATTAAATCTGAAAATACTGTCAGCATCACTTATACATAATCTGTTTACACTACAGCACTGTGGAAAATGATTTTTTTTTGTATGTTGCATCACTCTAATGTCATTTTGTTATTTTTTTGGGGAAAAGCAAATTTTACAACAGTTCAAAGAACACACACTTTTACATCTTAACCCACCTCCTTTAATGCTGACGGTTGTAGGATACCACAATACTGCCTCCAGTTTCTTTTAATTATTCCCACAATTTTTCCTGTGGGCTGTCGTAACTCTTTAGGCACTTTGTTTTTCCTCATTTGTTTCTCCTGTAATGTTAGAATTCACTCTCAGTAATGAAATTTTCAAACTGACAGAACACACACTAATTCAAGTTTAAAAACCATGTAAGATGTTTTTTTCAAAGGTTCCTGGTTTGATTCCCTTTCGGGATGAATTTTTCAGGAACTCAATTTTCTGCTCTCCCTCGATACCATTTGCGAGTATGGTCTTGAGGAAACGATGATAGTCCGTCGGAAGGGATGATAAATGGCTGACCCTTGTGAAGAGAGAGCCATATCTCTTGCATGTTAAAGACACCCTTGTAGATTTTCGAAAAAGAGTAGGCTAATGCCGCTACAAGGCAGCACTCGCACCCGCAAAGTGGAAAGGAATTAATATAAGTTGCAAAACTTGTTTCCCAATCCACTATAAATAAATATGTTTAAACTTCATAGTGTTTCAATATTTTACTCCATCATATCATTCTATGTATTAAAGCCCCTATCAATTTTCTTGCTGTTGATTTCTTTTAAATTGGCATCATGTAAATTTACCCGTCTATTTCAAAACAACTGATATATTACACGACTGTTTAAACAAGAAATCAGGTGAATGAGTACAGTATTACACAGCCATACTTTAAGTTACACAGCACACATATGACAGTTAAATGCATATATATTTGTTTCAGCTATTAAAAATAAAAATTTTGATATAACAACAAAAATAAAACAATTCCAAAAGGATCTTTACTTTTAAGGGTTAAAAGTTTAAACACTATTTGTTCATAGATGATCAGAGTCTAGAGTCTATTGCAGCTTTGAATAACAGAGAAAAAGGTAAAAAAAAAAAAATGCTGTTCTTTTCAACTCAGTAATTTTTTAGGCAAACTGTAGGTAACATAGGGAATATCTACAGCCTAAAATATATCTGTTGCCTCCATACTGAACAAAACTGCATTTTGTACATCCATAAACATTTAGGTTAGAACCAGTACTTAAAAATCAACCCAGATCTCTAATATGGACTCCTAGATACCTCTATTTCCATATTATCTTCGTCTGCCTTTTCTTCTGTTTCCTCTAACACCATTGAAGAGGGACAACTCCATTCCTCCTCAGGTAACAGTTCAATAGCTACAATGTCATCCTTCACTGCTCTGTTTAAGTTCTGGTGACCTTGGACAAAAATCTGCAAATAGAATACATTTTTGTACAACAGTAATTTGTATACTTGAGAAGCAAGATTTATCAACTGTAGACCTATTTGATTACCATGGCCAGAGTTTTCTATTGTAATTCAGTTTAAAGATCCAAGTTAAAACATATAATTTTGCAACTTCTTAAATATCCATAACACCTATGAAACAATTAACTTAAGCAATGAAACAATAAACTTAAGCAATATACAAAGCACCACCAAATTACAGAGAGAAAATAGTCAGACAGTGAAACTAAAGGGAAACATTTGTCAGACAGTTAAATTAAAGGGAAACATTTGTCAGACAGTGAAATTAAAGGGAAACATTTGTCAGAGATTGAAATTAAAGGGAGACAATTTGCAGACTGAAATAAAGGGAGACAATTGTCAGAGGAGACAAATGAAATCCTACCATTCTATCCTGATCATGAACACTGACATTAGCTTCCAGGTAATTCTCTCTGCTAGCCATGTAACTTCCCTGTAAATATTTCCCAGTTTTAATACCCCTCTGTATAGTGGACAAAGGCAGGTGTTCAGGATACATAATTTTGTCTCCAAATTTCTGAAAAAATAGATTTATCAATTATATAACTTCATTTAATCATAGGACACAAGCCATTACAGTTAAGGAAGGGTTAGCACCTCCAAACTAATTTACCCAGCCACATTCTGTATGTGCCCATCCAAATTCTGGAGCATGTTATTCAGTGGTTGTCGTTTGTTGCTGTGTTACATAGTTACATATTTGTTTATTGTTCATTATTTTGTACATAAATAAGGCCATTAGTTATCTTGTTTTAATTGTTTCACAGCTGACTATGCGATATAGGCCTTGTTTATTGTTGAAGGCTGTAATGTGACCTATTGTTATTATTTACTGTATTATTTGGTCTCTGTTTGAGTGTTGTCTCATGGGCAATCATACCACTTCTCTTTTATAAATAGACAAATTGTCAATAAATATTTGTTCCACAAAACAGAAGTTCCCCTTGAAACTTTGGTATAAATAATGCCATGATATATGTTCCTTTAAGGACAAGTATTCTGTACCCTTTATTCTTTAGGTAACAAATACTGAAATATATCACAGAATATTTCTTCTACATGAAACGTATATCATAAAGAGACTTCTATTTCATGACGAATAAAGATAGATTAAAAGTAAAAGCTAAGATTACCTGAATAAAAGCTGGACAAATCTTGAAAAAAATAGAAGTAAGTTTTAATGTTTCCCTTTTATTTTAAATGATGCTATAAGAAATATCAGAAGTTTATAATAATAACATACCTGTCAAATGACCCGGATTCTGCGGGTGTGACCCGAGATTTTCACAATTCTGAGGGATCACCCGGATCACCCGCCGGGTCATTGAAATAACCCGGAAATTCCGAAAATGACCCAATTTCACCCGTATTTCTTAGCCTTGAGATTGATTTTCATAAGTAATATTCCTTTGAAATACCGGCAAATTCGTAATTCTTCCATGAACATGCAGTTCATCTAGCTATGTAAACTGTCAAATTAAGTGACCCATTAAGTGCATGGCTTCACTTGACAGCTTTGGTGTCAAACACACTGTTGATTAACACCAATTACCTTAGCTTTAGGTCGTAAATAAATTGCCCTGTTGTTTTACAAAGATATTTCAACTAAGAGTTCCCTTTATTTGTCACCATTCAAAATTATTCCTTATATTTACGTTTTATGGGTGAAAAAGATTAAATCATAATAATATAAAATTCAAATACATATTGAAAAATAACTTTTCATTATTTTTATACCAAAATACATTTATACTTCCTTTAACTGTATTACTATATTTTATCATAGTCTAATTTCCTTGTCAAGTGAGAGGTGAATGTTCATACATGTAATACCTCTACATGGTATGTCTCAATTTAAAATTACATTTGCAAAATAAATTTTAGATGACCACAAAAAGTAAAGGACATAAGACTGTGATACACAAGTTTATAAAAATCTTTAAAAGTGTAATGAAATAATAATAAATAAGATTTAAAATGACTTAACCAAGTGAACATGCATTGATGTTTTGGTATCTTTGATATACATTATAAGAAAATGTACCATAAATACTGAAATTCAGCTCGAAAAAGTTCGTACGCGTTATGACCTGAGATTTGATTCTTCAATGCAGGTCATGACCTGCATTTTCATCGTCACAGGTTGACAGGTATGATAATATAAATGATGGCACTGATTTATAGCAAGTGTAGTTGTCAATAAAATTTTCACTGAAAACATTTGATTAATTAGGCCATTTTTGTTTTCAACAAAAAAAACTTACCATGTGGGAACCAGTACTAGAAAGACGATCAACAATAGATCCACAATCTTTTAAACTTTTAACATATTCTTGAACTGTAAATAAAATTAAAACATCTATATTGACTATAAAAGTGACACAAGAGTATTATTTATGTCTGTTTATAATATTCATGATATTAATTTCACACTTTTGGTTATTTTATTTAGATACTTTGAACTAATTTCTTCCTATAAAACTGTAGTTGAGTAGAGTCTTTTACACATATACCGACTTATTTTATCTTATGTGCAAAAGTTGATTCTATGAAATAACTTTTTGGTTTAAAACTACATTTTGGTGAAGTTTTTTATTTCAGAAAAAAAGAGAAAAAAATCTGTAAATTTGTACTGGTTTTTATTTTACCTGTAAATGACTGAAGCCCTTCAGCTTTAGCCTTTGTTCTGTTGTCTTCATCGTTTGTTAGTAAGACAATATCAATATCTTCTGAAGCATGGTCCTCTAAATGTCTTTTGTACCACAGACTTGCCTCCCTTATAGCCCTATCATTTCTGTCATTGGCACTCTCTCCTTTCTGTCTTTCAACATATGTATCTCTGAAGGGAATTAAAAACACAACAGATAACAATATTTCAATCTCTACAGTTTGAATTCAAAAAGAAGTGGTGGATTAAAAAAAAAATCATATTGGGTGGTGGAAAGGGGGGTTGGGGCTCCAGTCATACCTAAGTGATTCCCTATATGAAGAAAAAATAAGTGTTATATATGAACTGTTATTTTCTCTTTTGCATTGTACTCATTCATTCTTTCAACAAAATTTTTCCCCAAAAGGGAACCCTGCAATTCCCCCGCCCCCTAAATCTGCCTCTAGAAAGTCTACAGACAAACATATCATTCTACTTAGACATTTTATTCACCCATAGGTTAGAGGAAATAAATAAAAGATACTACATGTATTGAAATTTAAGGTTATTTTTTAGTAAATTTTATAAAATAAATGTGAACGATGTTCATTTCTATTGTTATAAAATAACGTTCATTAAAAAAGAATCATTCCAATAGTATATTGTAAATCGTCAACATGCAAAATGCTGACGAAAAAAAAAATTGACCCAATTGAAAATGACAAGAAGAAAATATCAAAGACTTGCCAGTCTATTACATCTTTTTTCAAGAATAATAACCATCAAAGGTTAAAAAATAATTTAATTCTTTACTTTTATGAAAAATCGAGAAGAAGAAAGGTTTCTTACAGATATCGCAATTGTTCTTCTATTGTAAATTCCGCCGATTACGGAGCACTCAAAAGTCCGATTTTTTGTATCAATTTTCTTATTGAAATCCACTTTGACAAACTTATTGATATTATTAGATACACTCAACATGAAATATACGGAGATCCTTGTTGAATTGATAATAAACTTTCAAAGTTGAATTAACAAACTTATTTGTTGAATTAATCTATTTCTCAAGATTGAAATAAAGACAATCGTCTCATTGGCACTCTTTTAAATTCACAACCAAACATACACAATTTTCAATGTAAAGTTTACCCAACTCTCCCTATCTTCTTTCAGTAATGATGGAAATGAGACCCCTGAAATTGTAATTGAGACAGCCAAAACTCCTATACAATCACAAATACAAGCAAATGAAGCAACTCAAGAAAATCCTAACCCTACACTTTCTTCCTCCACACGAACAAGAAATCCTAGTGGGAAACACAAAGTTGGTATAAATAATAATTGGTTGAAACAGTATTCCTGGTTATATTTTGACAAAGACTTTAGTGAGGATGGAACATTAGTTGATGTCATGCTTTGCAAACTTTGTAACAAGCATCAATCACACGGAAGTAATGGTAGTCAGACATAGTCTCAATTAACTTAGCTACATGCTTGCTAAAAATATGTCATTATGTGGTAATATTAAGTGTTTGATTTTTTTCATTGAGAACGTGCTAAAGTGGCCTTTTTTAAAAACCTGCCCCTCTATTTTCAAATCCTAGCTGGAACACTGTTTACCTTACCTTAAAGTAGATATTCACTGTGTTAGCCTACCTTTATTATCAATCACAAGACTTAGGTCACCCTAATATGATTTTCTTTCTATTTATATAAAGATTTCTGATAAAACTGGATCTTTTTTTCAATGATAACCATCATGTAGTGAGTAATTTTACATAAAAGTAAATTTTTAGCAAGTAAGAATCTTTTAAATATATAGAAGGAAATCAAAATTGTTTCTTAAAGTTCTCAGTGAAAAACAATGTCCAATAATAACTAGCAAAGTTCAAAATAACTTTTAGAAATGTAACTGCTAGCAGTCAAATACAAGGAGAGAAAAAAAAAATTGGCGACTTCTTCTACATTAGAAATTTACAATATGAACTTACTTGTTGAATTCATTACAGAATGTGTAGAAATGTTTGTCTGGATTTGCTATGAAGTCTTTGACTCTCTTGTAAGCAGGAGCACTTCTGTGTCGAATCTGTTAAAGATTTACATTGTAGGTAAATGATTAATTTATTAAACTTAAAGTTATAATAACAATGCTTATATTCATACGTATATCTTTACAACTATTTGTATTAAAACTTTTACAAAACAATATATTTGTAAATATATGCACTTAATTACATCATTTAACATGTACTGTGGATTCATCATGATTCCGGGGTTACCAATTATCCAGTCTGCACCAAAAACTTTTTCAACTACTAGTCCAAAGATCACTATTTTGACATTTTTCTTATTTAGCCAAACAAGGTTTTGCAAAAACTTACTAGTCCAAATGAAATTTTACTAGTCTGGGGCATCGGACTTGTGGCTTACCGTGCAGACTGATTATCGTGGATTTCATTGGTAAAAGTGAACTGTAAATTTGAATATAACAATCCATTTTAAATTTTGGAAAGGCTTGAATGCAGACTTTGGCAAAACCATGATATCAAACATCCACATAAAAACTACTATTTTTTTGTCAATACAAGAAAGGCATGAAAGGAGAGGAGGGAGATACTGAAAATATAAGAATAATGTAGGTTGTCCTTTAAACAACCTTCAATCTGAATTTGAATTTTGTGGTGCTGAAATGGTGGATTAAAAAAGTTATTTCTGAACAACCCTCCACACAAAAGCAAAAATATTGACATTATGGAAAAGGCCTTTACTTTTAACATGTTTAATATACCTTACCTCCTCTAAAACTGTCTGTAGAACTATCACATTCTGAATGGAGGGATCTTCAACTACATCAATCTGAAAAATTAAAAAAAAAACTGGTTTTAACTTTAAAGAAGATAAAAATCAAGACATATGTAATCTTATATAAATGTTTCTTAAGGGTTAGTTTAAACATATTTATTTATAGTGGATTGGGAAACAAGTTTTACAACTTATATTCATCCCTTTCCACTTTGCGGGTGCGAGTGCTGCCTTGTAGCGGCGTTAGCCTACTCTTTTTCGAAATCTACAAGGGCGTCTTTAATGTTCTTAAGGGTTCATCCCTTATTGTCAACCATTTTTCAAAACATGCAAAATCCCAACCAAAAGGGAGTGTGACTTTGTGTAAAAAAATAGCTAAAAAAAAATGCTAAAAAGTTTTTAAAAATAATATATATATATATATATATGTGTGTTCTAAGAAGACATACTGTTTTTACATCATATCGCATACATAAGTGTAACTATATCAAAACAATTTTTTGGGACCATAAAGTTTGATTGAAGTGAAAGGCAAGCACCTGAAAAATCACTTGCCAATTAAAACAAACAATCATAAACAAACTGGTAAAAAAGAAATTATAAGAACTCATTCCTTAACACATATCTCTAAAGTGGCAATTGTTTCAGTATACTTCAATTGGAATTGATCAATGGAGATGTCCACTATAATAAATATCAACCAGATGCTCCGCAGGGCATAGCTTTATACGACCGCAGAGGTTGAACCCTAAATGGTTGGGGCAAGTATGGACGCAACATTCGAGCTGGATTCTAAATTTGGATTGTGATTAAATAGTTGACACAGCATAGGTTTCTGACACAGAATGAATGTGGTCTAATGAACTTAAAATATTTTTTTGGCCTTTGAGCAATTCACTATGCTGTTGAATATTAATCCTCTCAATAAAATGTTTGAAGAAATTTTCTTTTTATTTATGGAATCTGAAATGAGAAAAATTTAACCCCCCCCCCCCCCCCCATTTTTTTTCACATCCCCCTTTCCCTTTTTCCAAAACTGATCTCAATTCAAATTTCTAATGGAGTTTGCAACAATAACTACTCATTTAAATACATCATGAAATATTAAAATGTAAAATAAAGTGCTTGTTATCACTGAATGGTAAAGATTGTTTTAATTTATCAGTTGGTAGTAAAAGTGAATATACATTGTATATTGTATAAAACAATGATTTAAGTTGATTCAACTACTATTCTGGACAAAGAAAGATAACTCCAATTGAAAATTTCTTGCTATTGCACAATATTGTGCAATTAGATATTTCTTCTATTGCACAAAACTGTGCAATTGAAAATATTTGATATTGCACAATACTGTGCAATTGAAGATTTCTTGCTATTGCGAAATACTGTGCAATTGAAAATTTCTTGCTATTGCATAATACTGTGCAATTGAAGATTTCTTGCAATTGCTGAATACTGTGCAATTGAAAATTGCTTGCTATTGCACAATACTTAATATAATAATTTTGGATCCTGATTTGAACCAACTTGAAAACTGGGCCCATAATCAAAAATCTAAGTACATGTTTAGATTCAGCATATCAAAAAAGCCCAAGAATTCAATTTTTGTAAAAATCAAACTTAGTTTAATTTTGGACCCTTTGGACTTTAATGTAGACCAATTTGAAAACGGGACCAAAAATTAAGAATCTACATACACAGTTAGATTCGGCATATCAAAGAACCCCAATTATTTAATTTTGGATGAAATCAAACAAAGTTCAATTTTGGACCCTTTGGGCCCCTTATTCCTAAACTGTTGGGACCAAAACTCCTTAAAATCAAACCCAACCTTCCTTTTATGGTCATAAACCTTGTGTTTAAATTTCATAGATTTCTATTTACTTATACTAAAGTTATGGTGCGAAAACCAAGAATAATGCTTATTTGGGGCAGGGCCCCTTTTTGGCCCCTAATTCCGAAACTGTTGGAACCAAAACTCTCAAAATCAATCCCAACCTTCCTTTTGTGGTCATAAACCTTGTGTTTAAATTTCATTGATTTCTATATACTTATACTAAAGTTATTGTGCGAAAACCAAGAATAATGCTTATTTGGGCACTTTTTTGGCCCCTAATTTCTAAACTGTTGGAACCAAAACTCCCAAAATCAATCCCAACCTTCCTTTTATGGTCATAAACCTTGTGTCAAAATTTCATAGATTTCTATTTACTTAAACTAAAGTAATAGTGCGAAAACCAAGAAAATGCTTATTTGGGCCCTTTTTGGCCCCTAATTCCTAAAATGTTGGGACCAAAAACTCCCAAAATCAATCTCAACCTTCCTTTTCGTGGTCATAAACCTTGTGTTAAAATTTCATAGATTTCTATTCACTTTTACTAAAGTTAGAATGCCAAAACTAAAAGTATTCGGCCGACGACGACAACGCCAACGTGATACCAATATACGACCAAAAAATTTCCACAATACTCAATACCTAATAACAGGTTGAAGAGAGATCACTCGTAAATATATGCTAACTTAACCAAATGTCTTGACCATATTAAACTGACATGTCACAAATGTCTCGGATGGGAACTCATGACTGAATAATAGCAAATAAGTAGATTGCTTGATGGGTTAGTTTACATTATACCTTTATACCTTTATCTTCGGGTTGTTACATAAGCCAATGGCTCCTACTGACCCCTCATCTTGGCATTTCATTTCTCGTCTCATAATAATACATATATTTATATATATTAGACTTATTAAAATAACTTATTATTTAGGTGTGCGCAGCTGAACACCTAACACAAACATGAATTTATACGGGTTCCAATTTTCGCCATTTAATGCAGACTTAAAATCATTCAGTCTTTGCCGTCACAGTTACATCTGACAAATTATTCCACTGATCCACTACTCTAATTGAAAAAGTATTTAGTCTGTGTGTCCTCTTACACTGTTTTATTTTAAAGTTTTAATGAGTGACCTCTAGTATTATTATTAGATGGAGCTAAAGTAAATAGGCTCATCCAGTTGATGTCATCTATACCATGCAAGGCTTTGTAGATTTGTATCATATCATTCCTATCCCTACAAAATTCCAAGGTTGGCAACCCAATGAACGTAGTCTATTTTCATAATTAAGATGATATATATTTTTTACCAGTTTTGATGCCCTTCTTTGTACAAATTCCAGTTTGCGGATGTCTTTTTAAGGTACAGTGACCAGACACATGTCGCATATTCTAACAGCGGATGAACTATTGATTTATAAAATTTGTAAGAAACATATCTTGATCCATGTAATCAACAGCCTAAACACTTTAAACAGGTATGTAGGTGTAACTACCCTGGATTTCAATAATAAAAACAGAGAACCTTTAAATTTTATACCTGATGAAAAACTACATTGGTGTCTAAGATAAGATAGTGTGACTTCTTGCATAATTTGCTTTTGTTGACAGGTTTGCTTTCCAAAGGTTTGACATCGTTTTTGTCGCAGATTGTACAACTCTGACATCCACATGTAATGTCATCACGGAGATAATGTTCTCGCACAATCTTTATAATACTCCCTTTCTTTGTCTTCTTGATAAAAGTCTTTGTTGTTAACATTTTCTGCGATTTAAAAATACAAATAAAAATTCACATGCGTTTATTTTTACCGGAAATGATAGATATTTGTACCTCCAACATCGAAGAGTGACTTTCCGTATAACAAATGACACAAGCTAAACACTTGGAAAAACAAAGACAGCTAAGTTCCTTAATGAAATGAGACATAAACTTACAAACATGCCCGTAGCTACGTTTACGCCAAAACGCCCGGGCGTACACTTAAATTTGGTAAAAAAAAAATATCTAAATAAAAATAAAAGAATTGGTTTAAAACAGTACCTTTTAAGTCTTTCTTCAATGGCTTGTACTTGCGAATACAAGTGACGAAAATTAGTATCATATATTTCTGTCAAATTCTAAATCTACCGTGAATTCTATACTCACTTTCCTTTTTTTTTTAAAAGCAATTCATTATGAGCTAAGATTCGATATGTGGTTTGCCTTTTTGGTCAAGCCATTGACATTAATGTCGCGAAAGGGAGACATTTTGATCCTAAATTTCGTCGGCGGTGCCAAAATTATAACTATGTACATGTAAGTTCATTATGTAGTTAAAGTTTTAAGATATCAATAACTTTGTCAAATTTTACTGTAGCTGGACAAAAACTGTTAATGGTCAAACGAGTTATCCAGAGCATAAGAACTAAATTATATATGATGAGTTTTCCCGTATTTTATGAATTAAAGAAATTTCTTTTTGCATTTACAGTCGAAGGTTAAAATTTATTACATATCAATTACTTTGTGAAACCTTTGTCGAATTTAAGTTTTTTTTTTTCGTGGTTAAATTCTGAAGCAAAACGTTTTTCGTTCATTTTTAAGTTTTATACCGACAGGCGGACTTTCTTTTGGGCAATTTAAATCAGACGATCTGGCCACCGTTTAATAACCGAATGCACAGGGAGGCAATCTTTTAAATACTTTCTTTCATTGAAATTAGATTACGACTTCGGCTGACAGGGCATGGTATATATTGTCCATTACATATATTAACAACTCTTTGTACAGAAATAAAATATTCTTTTCGAATACAAAAACAGTTAGATATATTAAACAAAACTATGTCACAGTGATATATGAGGGTCTGGATTGGGGCCTGTCACGGAATAAAAGTTCCTTCATAATATAAGTTCCAAAAGGATAATATATTCTGGAATATTATTTCCACAGGAATAAATATTACAGTATATGTTCCTAACGGAATAAATGGTATAGAATATTTGTTCCAACAGGAATAGATATTATGACAATGTTTATAACAAAGTTTCCATTGGAACTTCTGTTAGGCGGAACAAATATACGTTGACAGCCCAACAGGGAGTTTTGTTTTTTTTTGTTGTTGTTTTTTTTTTGGGGGGGGGGGGGGGGAGTGCATCATTTCTACATTTCTATGTTCTGTCATTCTTTTGGTCTTTCTAATCTATTTAGTAAGAAATATGCTTATTCTTTAAATTATGGGTCCCTTTTGAATTTGCCACTGCACTACACAAATGAAACCATGTATCAATTTGGATTTATATCGGATTGTACCCAAACACGGAAAAATATAAATATTTCGATTTATTTATGATAAATTGGATATCGGAGGGATAACAATCAGTAGATCAGCTGAAATTAGTCATGCCCCTGGTTATCCACTACCAGTATATATAGTTTCTTTGGTCTCACCGAGATTTGGGCGTACACGTAGAAATGACCTTGCTACGCCACTGAAGAATACACAGTTTCAAATTTTGGTATGCATAAAAAAATGCCCAACAGCATTCGTCCTTCTGCTCGCAAAGGTATTTGTTTCTAAGATCGATATGGTGTATACCATTATGACAGAACTCAAATGAAGCAGAAAGGTGATGTTACTTATCTGCTTAACTCGATCCCTTAAGACAAATACATGAAAGAAGTGTAATAACGCCTAACACAAACACACATACGCACAAACACAAAACAGTACACCATAGCCACCACTTTATTCCAGAAGCTTCTAACTGATGCCGAATGCTAGAGTGTAAAATTATAATTGAGACCTACCCAAAACAATTGGAACTTTTCTAAAAAAGACTATAAATGAAAACAGAACTATATCATCTTCCCATAATGATTGAATGTTAGGAAAATTGACCAGAGTTATCCTACTTTAATCACAGAGAGGGGAAAGTAAACATTTTTTAATTTAAGCCTAATTAACATTAAAACAATTTTCCACTAACAAATAAAGTTACCTTATTGAAATATAAGGACTTTGTTAGCTAAATCTATTAATTTTATTAAATATTATGAATTTTTATGACAATAGAGAAACATGCTACATATAAAGACTCATTTGAATGCAGTTTACGAATAACTGGTGCAAAACACAACAAAGTTTTGATGTTTCTTAATAACATTGTTATTTGTTTACAAAGGAGTAGGTCCGATAAGAGCCGATTTTGGCCTCAAATTTCAGGTTCATCTGACGAAAGATTTTGGACACTTTTTACTTGAAACACTGAAGTGTCTATTTCAGTTGATTCAATTAGTCTATGTGAAAATTTTAAATTGATTAAGTCATTAAAAACGCTCCGATTTAAGCTTAAATATGAAAAATCTATCAAATATGCCAAAGAATGTCACTTTTCAGATGTTTTTTTTGTCAAAAATGAAGAGCCGTGGTGTAGTGGTTAGTGCATCGGACTACTAACACAAAGGTTCCTGGTTCAATTCCCGTTTGGGATGAAAATTTCAGGAACTCAATTTTCGGCTCTCCCTTGACACCATCTGCGAGTATGGTCTTGAGGAAACGATGATAGTCCGTCGGAAGGGGACGATAAATGGCTGACCCGTGTTAAGAGAGAGCAATATCTCTTGCACGTTAAAGACACCCTTGTAGATTTCGAAAAAGAGTATAGGCTAATGCCGCTACAAGGCAGCACTCGCACCCGCAAAGTGGAAAGGGTTTAATATAAGTTACAAAACTTGTTTCCCAATCCACTATAAATAAATACGTTAAAACTAAAAATGAAAGAGACCTCGCCGCATCCGTGTTCATCCTCAACCTTTATATATGTTTTGTATTATCATCAAATACAACTTACATTTCAATATTAATAATGAACACAGATGCGACAACTTTCATTAAAGACGGAAACAGTCTAAAATTTAACTTAAGTGGTAAAATTTCCCAGTGAAGATTTCAGTAATTCAGCATGACTTAATGATGCTAGTACCCGATATATGTGCATTGTGTTGTCAAAAACAGCTCATATTTATGTAGCAGAAGAATTCTATTTTCCAATAAATAACTTAAAGTTTATATTTTAACAATTTTGTAAAACTGCTATATTTTGGGGCCAAAAAGGGGTCTTACTGGACCTACTCCTTTGGTTAGGAAATTCTTTTTTTAATTTAGCTGATTATGAAAACAGAGCATCGGACCAGTCTGATTAAGCAGAGACATATATGTGTATAATGGGTTTCATTGGGGTCTAAGCTTGACGCGGGATTGCCAATTTTTTGTTCACGGGAAAGTCAAATAATTGTGCCGTGAAAACGGGAAATGCAGTCTAGCGGGACACGGGAAATTAAAAAAAAAAAAGAGAATTGCTTAGGTACGTAGTGTAAGCAGAATACGGGAATCTGACAGTGTTGGAGAGCAGCCTTGAAGCTCTCAACGGTATATGTGCATACAATACGGCCTTCCAGTTGGTTCCAGTGAAGTATGCTCTTGACAAAGAAAGAGTTCTTGTATGCCCGCGGATCGGTGTTGCTAGGAATAGTTTCTAGTACCTTCGTATTGTTCTTCACTGAATTTATCACTATATTGGCACTTCAATGTTTTAGGTTTGATTTCCCTCTTCTGTTTACTTAACAAGAAAATCGTCGGGAATAATAGCCCTCAATCACTTTGTACAGCTAGGCGTTAACTTGTTCTTGTTTGTAGGTTGTCTAGTTCTAACTCGGCTAGCATTTTGGTGACCGACCCCTCTTCTCTAGACCTGTAGTCACCTGTAATGAATCTGACTGCTCTGTGTTGTATTCTTTCCAATCGATTTATATCATGTTGTGTATATGGGTCCCATATTATGGCTCCACATTCCATATAGGTTGATCGTATTAATGATATATATGCGATCTTTTTGCAATCTTTTGGGCAGAAGCGTAGATTTCTTCTTAGAAAGCCGAGCGTCAAATTGTCTTTCTTGGCTACATTTGAGATATACGTGGTCCATTTAATGTCTTCTATCTTTATTTCATTTCTTCGTATGAGCTTCCTATTATAAGGAACATCCCTTAACGGGTAATATTAAAATATTCAATTTGGGGGGGGGGGGGGGGGGGTGGGGGACAGGCATAAAATATATTACATCAAGGTAAAATCCAATGGTGGTGCCGCCTATACATTGACAGTGAAATGTAAAAAATCATAGTAGATAAAATATACAATGATATACATAATAAAGGGCTGCGCTTTAGCGCATGATACGCCCGTTGCTCTTTTAACTTGTCTTTTATGCTTTAAATGAATTTATATGATCTTCTAGAAATATATATACAAATCATCAGGGATTTTACATTAATATATTCACCAAAGTTTCATAAAATCCCCCTTTTTTAAGTATAAAAATTCATTACTTAAGAAAACGTAAAATCTAAAATTTATAAAAATGGAAAGGGAGATTATGTCAATAGATATAAACAATTTATCCAAGTTGCATAAAATTTTGTGAAAGTGTTAGTTATTGTCCCAAAATTGGAAAATCCCCCCTTTTTTAATCATAAAAATTCATAACACGGAAATGTAAAATCTGAAATTTATAAAAATTGAAAGGGAGCTTACATCAATAGATATAAACAATTCACCAAAGTTTCATGGACATTGGTGAAAGGTTTTTTGAGTTATTGTCCGAAGTGTTGAAAATCCCCCTTTTTTATGAATAAAGCCCCATAAATCCAAAACTTAAAATCTGAAATTTATAAAAATTGAAAGGGAGCTTACATCAATAGATATAAACAATTCACCAAAGTTTCATGGACATTGGTGAAAGCCTTTTTGAGTTATTGTCCGAAGTGTTGAAAATCCCCCTTTTTTTATGAATAAAGCCCCATAAATCCAAAACTTAAAATCTGAAATTTATAAAAATTGAAAGGGAGCTTACATCAATAGATATAAACAATTCACCAAAGTTTCATGGACATTGGTGAAAGCCTTTTTGAGTTATTGTCCGAAGTGTTGAAAATCCCCCCTTTTTTATGAATAAAGCCCCATAAATCCAAAACTTAAAATCTGAAATTTATAAAAATTGAAAGGGAGCTTACATCAATAGATATAAACAATTAACCAAAGTTTCATGGACATTGGTGAAAGCCTTTTTAAGTTATTGTCCGAAGTGTTGAAAATCCCCCTTTTTTTATGAATAAAGCCCCATAAATCCAAAACTTAAAATCTGAAATTTATAAAAATTGAAAGGGAGCTTACATCAATAGATATAAACATTTCACCAAAGTTTCATGGACATTGGTGAAAGCCTTTTTGAGTTATTGTCCGAAGTGTTGAAAATCCTCCTTTTTTTTATGAATAAAGCCCCATAAATCCAAAACTTAAAATCTGAAATTTATAAAAATTGAAAGGGAGCTTACATCAATAGATATAAACAATTCACCAAAGTTTCATGGACATTGGTGAAAGCCTTTTTGAGTTATTGTCCGAAGTGTTGAAAATCCCCCTTTTTTTATGAATAAAGCCCCATAAATCCAAAACTTAAAATCTGAAATTTATAAAAATTGAAAGGGAGCTTACATCAATAGATATAAACAATTCACTTAAGTTTCATGGAAATTGGTGAAAGTGTTTTTGAGTTATTGTCCGAAGTGTGGACGACGGACGGACAGACGGACGGACGGACGGACAACGGTATACCATAATACGCCCCGTCTAAAAGACGACGGGCGTATAAAAATGATAAAACCAATCTATAGAAGGTCATATAACCCAAATAATTAGTTCTTCATTTTACCAGCAAATAGCTTTCTTAAAATTATATAAAAATAAAGTACTTGTTACAGAATAGTTAGAACGGTATATATACAGCAACATTCATTAGAGTTCAAAAATTTATCTGATATTTCACTTTTCCATTGTCTATATTTCACCATCCAATTCTTAATGGCAATTGTCAGCCGTCTAGCTTTTTTAGAAGAGATAATCTTTGGTAAATAAACTCATCATAGATACCAGGACTAAATATGGGATATACGCCAGACGCGCGTTTCGTCTACAAAAGACTCATCAGTGACGCTCGAATCCAAAAAAGTTAAAAAGGCCAAATAAAGTACGAAGTTGAAGAGCATTGAGGACCAAAATTCCTAAAAGTTTTGCCAAATCCAGCTAATGTAATCTATGCCTGAGGTAAAAAAAGCCTTAGTATTTCAAAAATTCTAAATTTTGTAAACAGTTAATTTATGAATATAACCATATCAATGATAATTCATGTCAGCACAAAAAGTGCTGACTACTGGGCTGGTGATAATGTATTTTGAAACAGAAGTGTCTTGTAAGGGTTTCCAGTTTAAGAATTAACTCTTCTTTGAATCCAAGTTGTTTGGTATATTATGTACAGTCCAGTACAAGTTGAGTAACTGCTAGTTCATTGTTACGTTAAACAGTAGTTTCCATGTCCCAGGAGGAGAGTTTTCAGTCACGAGTTGTTTAATAGGGTGAAGTATTCTTTTCTCTCATTGCCTAGAAGAGGACACGTTGTTAGTACATATAAGATATCCTCTGTTCTTTGCGCTGGAGGCATGTGGGGTCAATTGTATATTGGCTGAACTTGTGTTTGCCAGCTTGCACCATGTATGTCCCTGTCAGCATCCTTACTTTAGTTGTGGCTTTTCGTATTTCTTTCATGTTTTGACCCACTGAGTCCCATACAGGATGTGTTGATTCTGCAATGCCAAATTTGAGGTTCAGAAATTTTAAAGATGACATTTGGTGAGCTTCCTCTTTGATTCTGAGGGTCCAGAAGGAGGAGATTTCTGTTTTTACTAATTTCTTCCAAGATAGTTTCAATGGAATTGGAGTGTATTTGTCCAAGATGTCTGGTAGATTGTATTTTGATAGTAATAAGGCAGTTTGAAAGAAGAAGCTATTGTTGTTGTCATAGTTCACTGCAATTTGTCTGTTAATGATTTCTTTAATTTTATTGTTGGAGCAGGTTGTAAGGGAGTGTAGAAATGTCAATTTCCTCTTGTGAATTTCTGCTTCTACCGGGAGAACTCCAAGAAGTAAGTATAACGCCGGTTTTGCTGTCCTCGGGGCAAGAGCTTGTATTGCACGCAGTGTACCAATATGGAACCTCTCCAAAATCTGAATCTGAGGTTTTTGTAAGAGAAAGGATTTCAAGGCCATATAGTAGTCTTGTTAGCAAATGTTAAAGATCCAAACCAAAAAGGACCATATCTGGAAAGGAATCAGAGTTTTGCATGAGGGAGACACATACTCCATTATTAAAACAATATTGAACTTCGTTATGCATATAAGAAATATATACATTTAATTTGATACAATCAATTAATCTTTACAAAGGTGACTGTTGACAGTGCATTGTGTATAATATTTGAAACAATAAACACAAATTTAAATGTATCTGAGGCCACAACTATTTCATTTTTTTGGTTTTTTCTCAGATTTATACAACACCAGAGTTACAATAAAACATTTAAATTCAACTAAGGTAAAAATATCCATCGATATTTGTCCCAATTAAATATGCAACTATAGGTGCGAGCAAGCCTGATTATTCCGGTATCAATCGAAGAAAAAAACTTATGATATTGTAGAACCAAGATGTTGATATTTCGATTTCCTTCTCAGGCTTACAGCATCCCTATCTCTACGTCTCTCATCTCTGGGTCTGTCTCTACGCCTGCTCTCAATGACTTTCGTTTCTTTCATGCTCTCTATAGGACTTTGATCTTCTTTCTTCTTTCTGAGATCCTCTATTTCTTCAATATCCCAAATAGAAGTGTGGGCCCTGAAACACTAAAACGTACTTTTACGTGGCCTAATGAGTTAGAACCACGAACACATTTAAGCATTAATCTAACATTTGCACCAATAGGTAATATGTAAGTTTTTATTTATTTATTTATTTAGTATTCCTTGCTTTTATCCCTCTCTTTTATTGTTCACAACATATAGAATATATATAAGAGTTGGTGCAAACCAATTTCTGTCGCATTGTTGCAATTGAAGAATTCTAGAAACGGCCGGGGAATGTGTCAAAGATACTGACAAAATCCGACCATTGCCATGGGCAGAAAACAGTCCAATGCCACCGATGGTTCTTCAAAAATGCCCAAAAATTACACACCCGGAGTTTTTAGGTTTTGCTGGCCCTTACACAAAATGTATATTAGTTCCGCGAAATGAACAGTGTATTCATGTGATTTGCTTCAGCAGAACGTCCACATGGTCAATCTATAGTCTTCATAGCAGTTAAAGTAATATAGTTACTAACTGAATAATCCATAGCAGTTATAGACACTTGGCCTTATTCTATTAAAATCAAAATTGTAAATAGTGGTACACAGAGAGATTGTTACCACAGATGGACAGAAGGACGGACACATTAAGTACATGCTCGTAAATTATTTTTGCGAATAATTTTCTCGTATTCCTTAAAAAAAGTATGGAATTTTGAAGAACATACGCGTGTATCTTTCCTTTAACAAATCCAATAAACGTATAAAACAATTGCAGTGATCACATATTTTATTTAAATTTCTTTAAATACATACTTTAATACAAATCTAAATATCATTCCATGTTTTCTATTAAAACTATATTGCACCTCTCTTTCAGAAAATGTAAAAATCGTGATACTCTACGCTTTAACTTGCCCACACCTTAGTGTACTCAACAATGTTCTTAATCCAAAAGTGGTGAAGACTCATTAACAGGAATACACTGATGTTCTTTATCCAGAAGTGGTGAAGACTCATGAACAGGAATACACTGATGTTCTCAATCCAAAAGTGGTGAAGACTCATGAACAGGATTTCACTTATGTTCTCAATCTTAAAGTGTTGAAGACTCATGAACAGGATTTCACTGATGTTCTTAATCTAAAAGTGTTGAAGACTCATGAACAGGATTTCACTGATGTTCTTAATCTAAAAGTGTTGAAGACTCATGAACAGGAATACACTGATGTTCTTAATCCAGAAGTGTTGAAGACTCATTAACAGGAATACACTGATGTTCTTAATCCAGAAGTGTTGAAGACTCATGAACAGGAATACACTGATGTTCTTAATCCAGAAGTGTTGAAGACTCATGAACAGGAATACACTGATGTTCTTAATCCAGAAGTGTTGAAGCCTCATGAGCAGGATTTCACTTATGTTCTTAATCCAGAAGTGTTGAAGACTCATGAACAGGAATACACTGATGTTCTTAATCCAAACGTGGTGAAAACTCATGAACAGGATTTCACTGATGTTCTTAATCCAGAAGTGTTGAAGACTCATGAACAGGAATACACTGATGTTCTTAATCCAGAGGTGTAGAAGACTCATGAACAGGAATACACTGATGATCAACTTGTTCAAACAGAAACGCATTTTGATATTCTTCATTTTTATCGGCACATTTAAAATACTCTTGGAGCAAATTCAAGTTACAGAACTCACAAAATACTACATAGACAAAAAGTTCAGTCCTGTTTACCAAAGCTTATCTAGCTATAGGAAATCTACGCCACTGTTAATACTATTTACTACATGGGCTTCAACAAAAGACAAATATTTGTGCCATAACAATACAATAAAGAACTGGAAATCTTTGTCACCGTTTGTCACGCCCGTTTTGTTTTCGGATGAGGAGTTGGTAAGGGACGAAGCTGTATCAAAAGGATGGAGAGTTTTGCCTATAAGAAAATCTTCCATCGGCTTGCCGATCTTAAAATATATGTACATGGACATTCAAAAATCGTTCGCCACATCCTCATTTATTGCTTATTCAAATTCAGACATCCTTTTCACAGATTCAATAGTCAAAACTTTAATGATGGTTTCGCAAAGTAACTTATCAAAAACTAATGAATTATTGCTAGCCGGGAGAAGAATAAATGTAAATGTGACAGCAATTGAAGCATCGTCTTCTAAGGGTATTCTAAAAGCCTCTGAAAGAGGAGAATTATATACTGGGGATGCACTCGACTATTTCATAACAACAAGTGGGTATCCTTGGAAGGACGCACCGGATTTAGTTGTTGGGCGACCTGGATTTGATAACTGGATTGTTGCAAATGCAAGATTGATGAATTTTTCAGTTATAGATACGACCGAAACAATTATTGCTGTTCATCAGACGACAGAAGCCGGAAATAAAGAAGCCCACCAACAGCACAATGTATCATATAATATAGAGTTACAGGAAAAGTTTAATGAACGACTTAGATATAATCTGGGTGTAACAAATTGTATGAAATACAAAACTGTCTATTCTAAAAACGGTTCTGTAAAACTTATCAAAAAGTCTGTCAATCCTAGCTGCTTTCCAATTTTGTTGACCGACTCAATGATTGAAATGGCCAAGAAAATCAACAGATTGAGAAAAGAACAAAAAGAAAAAAATAGAAATAAGACACAAACTGTTAAGTAAAAAGAAATAAGTAAATCGAACAGCTAGATATAGCTACAAATAGAGACATATATTTAATACATATGTATTAAATGTCGCTGCTTCAAAATTGAGAAAATATTTATATTAATCTCTAAATGTTATCGAATTGAAGACTATCGCATCGTTCTTTTTTTATTCGCAATAGTGGCCCTTTTTATGTGTACAGCTATGTGCACTGTCGTAGCTTGCCTTCTGGTCATACCGAGGCAGGGGGTCAGTGGGGCTGTCAGGGGGGCACAGTCCCCTGAAGCAATAGAGATTTTTACAATTTGAACAAGAAAAAATCGTTAAAAATAGTTGCTGTTCAATGTTATTTCATCATAATAATGTTAATTATATGCCTTAAATACTATCTATACTCAAAGCTCTAAAAATAACAAAATACGTGAATGTATCACATTAGACAACCAATGAAAAGTCAGTTTCCTGACTTGCTAGCAGTTACAGAAAGCAGGAATATATATATATATATATATTGACATACTGTTCCCAGCAGAAAGCCAGCTCAAATGCCTAATGGCTCCCAATATATTTCCAAGCCGAAAGTACATTGTACACTCTAATATAGTTGGATGTACCTCACACGTCATATCATACGAAATCATGACCTTGCTCGGTGGATAGAAGAAACCTGTACAAAATGTTCAATACAGAAAAAAAACAAACGCAAATATTAAGGTTTATTTGTAATAAGTTTTGTGATGATCATTTATTTGGTCGTAGGTCACAAATCAACGAATTATAGATAATCACCACAAAATGATAGCTGGATTGAACAAACGAATCTCAGGGTAAACTAGGAGAAAAACATATGCTACATGTAAAGTGTAGCACGGCACTTGTTTTAGTGGTGTATTCCTTCGAAGGTCTTGAAATTACATATTGAATGATTTTTAACTTTTTTTCATTCACGATGAACATGACAACCGGCGAATATCTAACATTTACTTTATTCTGAAGTCTTCATTATAAATGAACAGTATTTGGTTGATTTTTTGTTAATATATATAAACTGACATTATGTGTTAACTAACAAACATATTTCTCTGGAATTAGTGATTCCTTTAAATATTTCAAATTCCCTGCTTGTGAAAACGTACTATGAATTTAAAATAGCGAGAATAAAACTTGAGAACCACAACATATAAATTATTTTCTGTGCACTATAATATATAAATGCATATTTTGTTTTGTTTAGTACCAAAGTCAATGAACATAGTCGTAGGGGAACATGTCAACGGTTATATATGAGGGTTTGAATGCTTAGAATAGGATTATCAAATATTTATTTTTTAATCATTGTCGCCCATAATTTGATTTTCCTTTATTTCATAATTTAGCACCATTTTAAATCCATATTCTTTTAAATCTAAATTAATTTCAGGGCCGATTTTTCTGTTTTCTTTAAACCTCTTCCAGGCCCAGTGGCGGATCCAAAAGGGGGGCGGTTCCGGGGGTTGGAACCCCCCTTTATTTTGGACGATCAATGCATTTGAATGGGAGCATATAGTTGGAACACCCCCCTCAGTTTACTCTGGGTTGGGACCCCCCCCCCCTTTTAAAATGGCTGGATCCGCCACTGAGGCCCTCATATACTAGAAATTATTCTGACACAAAATTATCTAATTGACCTAATTCAATGGTAAAGTGATTTGATCGGGTGACTCGTGAGTTGCATCCTCATCTATTCTACTCACTGTTTTCGCTTGCAATGGGGTAGGACAAAATAAATCTGTTGTCGATTTCCTTTTACTCTGACAAACTTGAATTACAGAAAACTACTGTAAAGGGTATTTCCAAGTAGGGGAGGGAAAATTAATTCAAATGTTCCCATAAGTCTTGAATAATTCGTAAAGGGTATGAATCAATAACCGCGCCAACAAGACATAACTAGTTGCTACATTATTGTTTAGTTGACCTATTGATTTTAAAAAGTGTCTAAGAAACAAACTAAATGATGAAAATGAGGCAAAAGTCAGATGCTACCAGCCAAACAGACATAAACACGTTACAATCATTGCATACATCAAATATAGTTGAATTATTGCTTTAATAGTTGTAAGATAAAACCTGCTAGACTTACGTGTACATCATAATTATTTTTCCATACACCAAACATAGTTGAACTATTGCACAGGGGTTTAGTAAAGACCAAAATATGATAAAAAAAAATTAAATTAACCACTGAACAATGAAAATGAGGTCAAGGTCAAATAACACCTGCCAATTGGACCTTCCACCTTATAATCATTCCATTCACCTAATATAGTTGACTTATTGCTTACAGTTTAAGAAAACAGACCAAAACAAAAACCTAAGCAATGAACCATGAAAATGAGGTCAAGGTCAAATAAAACCTGTTAGACTGACATGTACATAGTGAAATATTTCTATACACCAAATATGATAGTTTACCATGAAAATGAGGCCAAGGTAAGATGACACCTACCAGTTGAACATATTTAGCACCCTACAATCATTCCATACACCGAATAAAGTAGACCTATTGCTTTACGTTTAAGAACAGACGACACCACAAAAATTTAACACTGAGCAATGAACCATAAAAATGAGATGAAGGACAAATAAAACCTGCTAGACTGACAACATTATAAAATATTTCCATACACCAACTATGGTTGACATGTTGCTTATAGTATTAGAAAAAACTTTAAACCACTGAAATATAATCAAAGAGCTGATAGCTCTGAGGTGGAAGAAGGTGAATAAAAGGTAATTTGAATGACCATAAAAGCAGCCCCACTAACCCAGGCTGCTTTGTTCCATTTTTTGTTTTTGAGATACGGAGGGACATATGAACCCCCCTCTTTTTTTTTCTTCAAAAAACTAAATATCACCAAAATAAAATTTTGAATCAAAACCAAAAAGTATACAGATCTTTAGATTAATATAACAAAGAAGTGTGTAAAGTTTTAAGCAATAATCATAAATTGTTTTTTTAGATACGGCGCGACATGTAAAAAAACCCTCCCCCTTTTTTACAAAATACTAAATAAGTGAAGAAAACAAATTTTGAATCATCACCAAAAAGTATACAGATGTTTAGATTAATATAACAAAGACTGAGTGTGTAAAGTTTTAAGCAAAAAAAAAAAAAAAAAAGAAGAAGAAGAAGATATTTATTAAAATAAATACTTGATTAGTAAACAAATTAATATCCATTTATGAAAATAATCATGATTGATAAAATAGTATTGTATAAAGTTTATGTTTTCGGAAGACTATTTATGTTTAGGTCATGGTTCTAGAGGCTTCTTCATATATTTGTAAACAAACCAATATGGCCGCCACACGTGATTACCTTTGCACATGTGAAACAAATATTTCTGACAAAAGTCAGATTTCTCTTGTCAAAAGGGATTTAAATTTATATTGCAATAAATTATTCAGAAGTTGGTACATTCAGTTTAGATTATATTTCTTCTTCTATGAGCATTTAGAGTTTAATCAAAATTCTCCCAACAGCAACGTACTGCTCTTGTCAACTGAGTCTTGAATAATTTTATAAATAGATTCAAACCACTTGAAGTAAAAAGGCATCTAATTCACATGACAAAGGAAAACAATGAATAAAGACAACAATTTAATGAGAAATAGATCCTTTCTATTTATTAAAAACAAAATCTTCTTGTCTGCAAATTCGTAACCTCAAGGGCGAGTTGTCCCGATATCAAATTCACGCATGCGTACTTCAAATATCTGGTTACAAGTAAACAAATAACGTTCATGTAGATGAGATGAAATCTAATAATTTACATAAATAAAAGGGTACATATTTACGATAGTGATTTTTTTTATCCTAATTTACAAATTAAATGATTCAGATGCTTAATCAGGTGTAAAAATCGGTGTCAGGAATCAGAAGTTGTTATGAAATTGTAATACACAAAAACGAATGCGGCATACGCAGAATTCAAAGATTTTAAAGTCGGCAGCATTGGCCTTCAGAAGACTTGGTCTTCTTCCACCAAAAATGATGTCAAGGACAGATGATACCTGCCAGTTGGACATGAACACCTTACCATTATTCCATACATTAAATATAATAGACATATTGCTCATAATATCCGATATATGGACTTGAACAGGAAAAGTTAACCTTGCTCACTGATCCATGAAATAATGTGATGTCAGATGAAAACTGTCCAACTACATGTCCCCATTCAAATGCATTGATCGTCCAAAAAAAGTGGGGTTCCACCCCCCTCCTCGGATCCACCATTAAAGTAGAGACTGAGTTGTGGCAATTGCTCAACTTGTACTTGCTGGTGTGATGCATGCTCTCTAAGTGTATTTTTAATGTTGATTCAGTAAAGAGAAATATATTCTGGAAAATTCCTAAAAACAGACAAGCTATGAGCACAATCAACAATATTTTACCATTTATCAATAAAAAAAATTGCTTCACCAAGTGCAGCTGGATGTGAATGCAGTTTGTTAACCCTGAACCATTGAGGCAAAAATGGACACAATATTCACGCCTGATACATGTTTGAATTTGGATTGTAATTAAATATTTGACACATAATAGGTTTCTGACACAGAATAACTGTAGTCAGAGAATTTAGAATTGAAATTATACTCATTATACATAATTTTAAAGCAGTGTAAGGGAGGTAATCCATTATATGATGTTTGGATTACATTTGGATTACCTCCATTACACTCCTTTAAAATTGTCCATCAACCAAGAAACCCATTTTCCCCCCTATTAAATTCCCAAACAGTTGGAGCCATTTCCCCTAGAGTCAATTCTAACCATTCCTTTGTAGTATGGAAACTTGTGATATAATTTCAGAGAGATCCATACACAATTTATTGTCTGGAAACTACAAAAATGCTTATTTAGACCATAATTCCTATAGTTTGGACCATAACCCCCAAAATCAATCCCAAACTTCCTTTAGTGGTTATAATCCTTATGTTAAATTTTTTTTGATTTCTATATACTTATACTAAAGTTTTAATCCAGAAACCATCGGTCTTCAGACCAACGCTGATAACGACGTGATACAAATGTACCAATATATGACCAAAATATTTTAATTTTTGCGGTGGTATAATAATAAAATTTCTACTTCTAAAAAGCAAGTATTTGTTCTTGAAGCAAATTTCTACTCATTAAAATATGTTTATTATTTTGGAAATGTTTTCTGTATTATGTAATGGTTTCTGCCATGTTGATGGTTCATCTCATTAAGTATAATTCTATATAGTTTAATCCTGCTACATTTTGTTGTATCTTTTCCAAGTCAGTAATCTTCTTTCAAAACTATAGGAAATTGTCTTTTGTAAGTTTCTCTGAAAATTACAAAGTTTCCAGTTCAGGAAAAATAGGAAACATGAATATGTCCTTAGTACATGGATGCCCCACTAAGACTATCATTTTCTATGATCAATGGACTGTAAAATTGGGGTAAAAACTCTAATTTGGCATTAAAATTAGAAAAATCATCACTTAGGGAAATTGTGTTACTGTGTTTCAACACACACAGTTTGAGCTTTTGATATTGCCATTTGATTATTGACTTTCCTTTTTGAATTTTCCTTGGAGTTCAGTAATTTTGTGATTTCACTTTTTATTTTTTTTAAGTTGAGTGGACTTCAACTTCATCAAAAAATACCTGGACCAAAATCTTTAATCTGAAGTGGGACAGACAAATGGAGAGAAAAATGAACAGACTGAGACACACAGACCTTAAAACATACATTTTAATGCTTCTAGGTAGTGCATAAAAATTCCTATAACAATTCATTAATAATAGCATATGCACATTTTGATGTTTGCTAACTTTCTGTGAAATTTCAGTGATCTATACTGATTACACAAAGTAGATATACACTTTTCACTGTTGTTTCATACCATCACCATACTACTGGCTGGTTAGGGACTTTGCCTATTCTAATCAAAACAAGGGAAGTCAAGATATCTTTTAATTGTTTATTTTTGCAAAAAGTTTCAACATTTATTTAGACAGTCAGACAAGTTTTTAAAGATGTGTTCATCAGTATGTTTACAAATGGTTACAAATGCATTTGTAGTTTGATAGTATGAATAATGTTTTGTCTTTTTCCAATTTCAAAATGGCAGTTTGTCTTTTTTCCAAATGATGCTTAATATTGTTATTTCACATTTCCACCTTTGGTTGCTGTATTGGGTGAATGCCAAATCTCTTCTTTATTGTGTTTCTATGTCTTGAATATTTGTCGTCTGGTGAAAATCTTGCAGGATGTGCAGACAGTGTAGGTCTGCCTTCTGGATCTGTTTTCTGAAATAAAACATGAAATACAATTAACGACTTGCAACTATAAAATTAATAGGAGTATGACGTATTGAACAAGTGAAACTGCGAGCTACTGCTCACTGATGATACCCCCGCCGCAAGTGGATAATATTAATAGTGTAAAAATATGCAAGTGTTCGGTAAACAGGAAGTTGTCGAGTGATGAATCTGAAAACGCATCACACGGTATAGCTGACTTATATAAATCCTGAAACCAAATTTCAGAAATCCTTGTATTGTAGTTCCTGAGAAAAATGTGACCAAAATTTTCAACTTGGCTGTCATGTGTAAAATCATACAAGTGTTCGGTAAACAGGAAGTTGTCTAGTGATGAATCTGAAAACGCATCACACGGTATGGCTGACATATATAAATGTTGATACCAAATTACAGAAAGGGTGGATGTGTAGTTCCTGAGAAAAATGTGACGAAAATTTTCAACTTGGCTATCATGTGTAAAATCATACAAGTGTTCGGTAAACAGGAAGTTGTCAAGTGATCAATCTGAAAACGCATCACACGGTATAGCTGACTTAGAATAACCCTGAAACCAAATTTCAGAAATCCTTGTATTGTAGTTCCTGAGAAAAATGTGACCAAAATTTTCAACTTGGCTATCATGTGTAAAATCATACAAGTGTTCGGTAAACAGGAAGTTGTCAAGTGATGAATCTGAAAACGCATCACACGGTATGGCTGACATATATAAATGTTGATACCAAATTACAGAAAGGGTGGATGTGTAGTTCCTGAGAAAAATGTGACGAAAGTTTCATGGGACGGACTGACTGACGGACGGACAGACAGAGGTAAAACAGTATACCCCCCCCCTTTTTTAAAGCGGGGGTATAAAAACAACATTTTCATTATTGATCATTATTCTATAATTTTGTACATTAATGATATGATAGTTACAAAGTTAACACAACTTTCTTTACCTGGGTCTCTTCTCCTCTTAGTTAAAGAAAACCATCAACATTTTGAAGATTACATTCTGGCGTATGCCTGATTGAGGTTGCTTTTTAAATTAATTTTAAAATTTTAAATGTAAAATGTAAATGTTCTCAATTTTAAAATAAAAAATTATCAGAAAATTATTAAGATGTACATTAGTCCAAATAATTATGACGTCTTGGAAGGCTATTTTAAATTTTTGCTTTGACACCTTCCTATCGAAGTAAGGCGTCAAAGAAAAAAAATATAATAGCCTTTCAAGATGCCATAATTATTTAGACTAGATGTACATGTACACAACTGCACAATGCAAATTTTTAAGTGTGTCTGTGTGTAAATGTATATATCAATTACCATTGTAATCTCTGTATTTCACTTTTTGATATATTATAGTATACGTATGTGTAGGATTTAATAATGTCCCCAATGAAATAGTGTCCACGGGACATTATTTCCTAGTAAATACGGTCTCAGGACGATATTTACTTATTTATATGTGTCCTGGACACATTTTTCTATGAAAAACTGTCCTCAGGTATGAAAAAGTGTCCCTGAAAGTGGACATATTTAAATACTATACTTCAGTGATAAGATATCCACCTTATTATTCCTTACATGGTCTATAATTTCAACATCTTGATGCATTCAATAAACTTAAACACATTCTAAACCACATCCCTGAACTTGTTTGTCATATTGGAGTCTTCATTAAACAGTCTTTAGAACTGAGGGAGTCAGACCTGTGTCAGGCAAGGTTATGATTGTGTTTTTAATATACATTTATAATTGAACTCTTAATGTTCTATTATTCTATATATTGTATTGTAAATGTATTTAATTTCATTGTATTGCATTGTATTACATTGTATTTCATTGTATTGTATAAAATTATTGTTTGATTGTATTGCTTGACCCTTATGGGTGTTATTTTGCAATAAAGATATTATAAGTGTTATAATGTTTGGAAAGTAATATTTAGAAGTAATTTTACTAACTGTCTTGTTAAAACCAAGATGGCATCCACTTTCATCATGACATATGAATAAAACAGCATCTTGCTTGTCACAGTGTACCACTAGTTACATTTTCTTTTGCCTTCTTGTCATAGTACATATATAGTACATTTCTTCAAATTTAATTTTAAACTTTTCACATTTCCTTCTTTCATTTAGATTTGTATTATCAGGATATTTCTTATAACTTATATAGTTGTAAATTTCTCTGTATTCCTTTCCATCCATTTTTTATTTTGTTTATATTAATCAATTTGTATTATTTTATCAAAATTAATAATAAAACATTTTAATGACCTTTGTATTACTTCCCTTGGAGGACATAATTTGTTAATAATAGTAGGATTTAATAATGTCCTCTATTTCATAACATTCTGTAGTCAAGTGGACACTATTTCATAGCGATATTGCTATGACAATCTGTCCACTTAGGGGACAATCTGTATCTGTAGTTCATGGCAATGGACATTATTAAATACCTAAATTCTAGGAAATATTGTCCATGTGGACACTATTTTGCCTTACATATGCTTCGTTGTAATTATTCTGCTCCTGAAGTAAAGTATCTGTATAAGTTTGCAGTTGCAAATTATGTTTTTGAATATTTAAAGTAATTTGGTTATCATTTACACTTAATTATTTATAAAATGTTTGGGTTTTTTGTAATTGATACCATTGACTTATCAATTAATTACCTTTAAAGTGTACACACGATCCCCACTTTCATTTTCATAGTACATTAAAAACATCGTGAAATTCTTCAGTTAGCCTAACCCGAAACACGTGGAGAGAGACAAGTATTGTTGTGTTAAGAAAGCTTGTTGAACTGAACAAAAATTACGATATATTCAAACGCATATCCGACCCTATTGTGAAAACATTGGTGCGTTCGAAATAACAAGTCTAACAAAGAACTCGAACGATCTGCAGTTTATATTGGTTGTCATTCGTCACAACTCGGCCAATTCCGTACCTTTTTGAGTGATTCACCAGAGGATTGCCGATTGTATTGATTCTACAAAGCCGCCTTGTTGTTGTTTTTTTTAGACAGTGGCTATTTGACCGGCACCGGCAAAATAGCAAATTTGCTATTTAGCCGACACTGATTAAAACTGTTTATTGATGTGATTAGTAGAAAATAAAAAATCTTAATAATAATTTAAAATCATTTTATCACAATATCAAGCATTAGAAATACAATAGAATCAAAAATAAAATATTGAAAATGTTCATATTTAGGCTATAACTTTATAATATTAATTAAAAAAGAACACACATTTGTATATGCACTATTCAATATATTATATTTTTCTAAAATATTTATAAAAAAAAGTTAAATCTATGGTTTAAATATCCTGCCATATGATGAAAATTCAGAACAGCTTGTAGCCTAGAATGTCATACATTTGTTCTAAATCCATCTTCCCAGATGTAGACCTCTTTTTATTTCATTTCGGAATATGTTGTAAAGATCTTTTAACACTATCTTTTTTCCTGTTTTCTCCATTATATATTTTAATTAATATTATAAACCTATAAAACCAGGTTTAATCCACCATTTTCTACATTTGAAAATGCCTGTACCAAGTCAGGAATATGACAGTTCTTGTCCATTCGTTTTTTATGTGTTTTTGATTTTGTCATGTGATTAGGGACTTTCCGATTTTGATTTTCCTATTACTTCAGTATAATTTTTTACTTGTCTTGCACAGACCTCACGATCTAACTGGTCTTATACAGACCCCAATCACTGTTACACGAAAGGTGTAATGCATTTTATGCATGAAGACACAATGTCGCTTTAGTGGCTAGCATTAAAATGCTACAAGACAAAGGTTAAAATGACAGATTGAGCTATGTCATTTTTATGTGAATTTTTACTTGTTTTTTGTTTGCATGTCTCATGTTTTATCTTTACAAAATTTTTGATATTTGTCGAATGGTAATTTGCTTTTCAACTACGACAACTTGCTAGTGTTAACGGTTTTGCAAAGCCAAACATGAAGGGTCAGAGATTCAGGATCTAGATTTAAACTCTTTATGCAGACAGAGGTAAACAATTGGTAAAATATGTCGACAATGACACGGGAAATACACAACTTAAAAACCCCTCCTGTTACATATGAGTAACTGTAACACAAGTTTTTAAATATATTAAATTTTGATATTTAATTATTATTCCTACATTTTAATTCCAGTGAGATATAATTAAATCAGAGCTGGCTAAATAGCAAATTTGTTATTTTGCCGGTACTGGTCAAATAGCAAATTTGCTATTTAGCCAGTGCCGGTCAAATAGCCACTGCCTTTTTTTTAATAGGGGATGACATGGTCGTCAAAACAGTGATTATCTGACTACCAGACCAAATATTCGAAGATTAGTTGATAATCTAGGTGACTGCATTTTTTAATATGAGGAATGCACTACCTGAAATGCCAGTTTACCAAGACTATTTCCTACATATGAGGGACCGGATGGGGGGGGGGGGGGGTCTCATTACGATTCACGAGTTGATTTTTTTGTCAAGTCACGATTCACAGAAAATAAACTTCCATGATCACGGATCACGAAAATATATATATAAAAAAATCTGTAATAAAAAGGAACACGATAGTCGGAAAATGCGCCGATCACGAAGAACGAAAATAACCCATCCAGCCCCTCACATAGTGATTGATTGTTGGTTGCTTAACGTCCAGTGGCACCTTTGACATGCATGTTCAGGACGAATGTCCCAAACATAGTTTTTTTTCTAAAATAAGAAAATAAGTTCAGGCAGAAATGTATAGGGAACGATCATTGAACTTCAAAAGGCGGGAGGTTTTTTTTTTCTTCTTTAAAATATTCCGATTCTCAAATTGACGAAGAAGGGAAAAAAAACTGTTCAAGCAAAGGACAAAAAAACCTTATCAATTCCAATTACCATTATTTTACAAGAAATATAAGTCATAGGATATATTTTCCTAGAGAAATAAGTGAAGTGAATAGCTGGTAAAATGTCTGCTACATCTTTTCACAATAATTTCGAATTTGCATCAAACCAAGAATAAATCATAAAAAAATAACAAAATATTTGAACAATTAGAAATCTGATTTCCTAGAGAAAAAAAGTCCTTTAAAAATTCTCATGACATTCCTTAAAACTCCAAAAGAGTAAAATAGTGAAATATATAAGTCAATAGGCACTTTAGAAATTGTGTACTATGTTTGAGTACTATGATTTATTTTGTGCATTTTCAGTGGTTATTTAGAATAATTCTGTGAAATTTGATCTCTTGTGGATAGTTAATTGTCTCATTAGAAATCATACTACATCTTCTTTTTTAAACTTACTGTTCAACAGATAATAAAAGGACTGGACACACATTTGCAGTTTTTTCCTGTCAGGCCATAGAAAAAAAATATTGTCATTGTCCTAAAAGCGCTAAAAAATAGCTGAATATTAAATGTTGGAATAATAAGGACGGTACTTGCAATATGGCCAATAGCACATGATGCAAACATGTACATGTATTAAAGACTTCGTATAGGTTCATAAATTTTTTGCTGTAAAAGATTTTTTATCGGATATTTTATTTTTTATTATCAATGCTAAACCATTTTTTTTTATCGGAAATTCAATTGTTTTATTATCAATGCTGAAACACAATGTATGTACCGGATATTTTTTTTTTTTTTTTTTGTCGCACAGTGCTGAACCACCTAAAATGGTTTTCAAAGGCAAATGATATGGACCTATACAAAGTCTCTATTATACGACTAACAACAATCCTACCAAGTATGAGACTCGCTGTCAAACGTGTGTTCACAAGTAGACATTGTAGTTACATGTATGCCTGTTCAAAGCCACATAACTTTCATCTATCAATTTTCAATAAAAATTACCCTGAAAATGTGAAATATTAGATTTAAAGTGCTTTCCCAATCAAATATATAAAAATATTCAATTTTTTGTTAAATTTGAAGTTTCATGACTTTAAACAATATTGAACACATGTTCAGCTTGCAGGTTGGCGGGAAAATTTATTGCAATCCATCCGATATAGTTTCTAATAAAAAGTTGCAACAAACGGACGAAAACAGTAATCAGTTTATAGAGCTCTCTATTTACCACTAGCATGGAGATGGTATACTGAAATAAACCAATAGCACTCAAATAATTCTGTAACTGATGAGAAAAAAAAAAGTTGTTTGCTGAGGAATACATACCAAAAATATCAACTCTCTAGTTTGAAAAATTTTAAGCACGCTTTTTACTAAAGCTATTTTTTTCGTATATCAAATTAGAAAAAGTATAACATGAACAATTAACAATGCATGAACTCTATAATGTGTATCAACATTTCGTGTGTTTTTGTCTAGACCTCATCTAATTTACTTTCATGATGACCTCCGAGGACAGTAATATAACCCGATATAAACATAAATATTGATATAAACAGATAGTGATCACGTGCAACTGGCTTTTTTTTTTTAGTTGTTTGATTTTATATTGTTGATTATCATCGTTTTAACCTATATGAGAAAATTTGTTTTTGTTGGTCGAATCAGTAAACCAAATGTTTCATCAATGTTTCACTTTCAATGTTGACATTCAATAGCTGATTACGTGCGTTGTCAACGTTTATTTGTTCCGCCTAATAGAAGTTCCAATGGAAACTTTGTTATAAACATTGTCATAATATCTATTCCAGTTGGAACAAATATTCTATACCATTTATTCCATTAGGAACATATATACTGTAATATTTATTCCTGTGGAAATAATATTCCAGAATATTTTTTCCTTTTGGAACTTATATTATGAAGGAACTTCTATTCCGTGACAGCATAACCCATCCCCAGCTAAGGGGTTAAATTGAATATCACATGAATATTGATTCAATTAGGTCGAATTACGTACTTGCAAGTGAAGACCATTCCGACTCAATTCCCTCAGCGTGACCAAAGAGTGTTCAGACTAAGAATGCATTTCAGATAGTTCGGTTTGAAGATTGACATTAGTTTTCCTTCTAGATGTTAGTACACTGGAGAACCTTAATTTTTTTCTAAAGGGGTCATTTTCTTATTAAAGCATTTAACATACCTTTCATAATTTGCAGCTTTCTAACACGTTTAATGAAGACAACATCTGTTGCTGTTGATTTTTATGCCCCACCTACGATAGTAGAGGGGCATTATGTTTTCTGGTCTGTGGCTCCGTTCGTCCGTCCGTCTGTGGTTCCGTTCGTCCGTCCAGGTTAAAGTTTTTGGTCAAGGTAGTTTTTTATGAAGCTGAAGTCCAATCAACTTGAAACTTAGTACACTTGTTGCTTATGAGATGATCTTTCTAATTTTTAAGCCAAATTAGACTTTTGACCCCAATTTCACGGTCCACTGAACATAGAAAATGAAAGTGGGAGTTTTAGCTTAAAGTTTTTGGTCAAGGTAGTTTTTGATGAAGCTGAAGTCCAATCAACTTGAAACTTAGTACACTTGTTGCTAATGATATGATCTTTCTAATTTTAATGCCAAATTAGATAATTACCCAATTTCACGGTCCATGGAACATGGAAAAGGATAGTGCGAGTGGGGCATCCGTGTACTTTGGACACATTCTTGTTGCGTAAACCCCTGAGGGTTTACGCAGTATATATTGGACGATATATGTAGTCTTTCGGAACACGGGATGTTATTCGGAATACATCTGTCCTTTCTATTGCCAACTTTCATATACATGCGCAATAGCTTATCAATTGACCTGTTGAATAAGCATTAGCATCATGAGTTGCTATAGAGATGCAAAATTTATCATGACACAAGCTATGTTAATGAGCATTTGAATACTTCCTTGCACGCAATTGCAAGCTGCTAATATTTACCTTACACATATATCCGTAATAATTATTTTAATTAGAGTCAAACGTTGAAACCTGGTTACCAGCTGTGTTAATTCATGAGATAAGATTTCATGTAAACAAGCAATGACATAACAAATTAAATGTGCCGCTTTAATAACGATTGATAACCTTAAAATTAATTATGCATGCAATTTTAGCAGACTTAACAGGATCGACGTTAAGATATCAAATGTTTTTTTAATAGACACCGAGTGATGATAGATGTAGACCACTGATGTAGACAGAGATAACCAATAATAATTTCTATCATATATGGTCAGGGAACAAATTATCTAACTATATGTTCCTATTGTAATTTTAAAGGCTCTTCAAAATGTTCGTAAAAATAAAAATAAATAATTATTATTTCTTGAAGACGGTCAGATGATGAATTTTCGGTTTTAATATATATTAAGTACGACAATGTAAAATAGTGCAAGGGGATTTTGAGCCATCTCACTGACCAGTGTAGGCTACACAGTACCCCCAAATGAACAGTATAAAACTATTCAGCAAGAGAGAAAAAGATGGGTCAATATAGAAAAATTAACAAGGCAACTTCAGTTCAATTTCAACATATACATGTATTATTATATAGATTATTATACCTTACATATATTTTAAACAATTCTATTGGGTGAAACGTTATCACGTGACATGGAATAATTCAGTTGTTTTTCATTCAATTGCAAGGAAGGACGAATAACCCTAAAAATTTGCACCAGCGGTGAATAACCTTTTCAGTTTGTTGATTTGTACTTGAGTTACCTCCCATGAAAATGACGTCACAGACGTAAATAAACAAAATGGCAGCGTTCACGTTACACTGGAAGCCCACCGAGAGAAATGGAAATAGGGCAGTGGTCATGAAAAGAGTGCCAGCAGCCGTGTCTCTTATAAACGGTCCTTTTCAGGGCCATCAATATTTTACAAAAAGATTCTACCTTTGTTGTACATTCGAGAAATTCTAGAACACAAAGCCGTTAAAGGTATTTTCAGCTTGTGTGTTTGTGTTGACTGTTGTGTAAAGTCCAAAGAAGTGTTCGAAAGGCCTTTCCAATGTTAGTTCGGTATAACAATTGCGCCCTCAATGAAATAACCTTCTCGTGTTGACAATTTTGGTTATTCACCTCTTCAACGGGCCATAATTGTATATTATTCTAATGAATAAGTCAAATGTCAGAGGGAATATCTTTTTAAATATGGCAGGAAAAACACTTAGACAACTCTCCATGAAGTGTTAGACACAGTGTAGTCAAAGTTAGCAGTTACATGTATACTATACATGTAACTGCTAACTTCAAACCAGAAACAAAAAGCAAATATGAACTGCACCAAAAAAAGGCAACCACCAAACAACATGCTTCTTACTTGGAACATTCAGAAAATATCTTCAAAGCGAGTTAAAATTTTTAATAAGTTTTTGTTTTTAACAAAAGCGTTTTGCCATCTAAAACTTTTAAGAGCAGAAAGCACACAACTTAAAATTGCCAATGCTTACTACCCTAAGCATCACAAAAATCTTTCAGAGCAGGTGTAAAGATATTAATAATGATCAATATCAAGCCATTGTTCAAATAACCATGAACATATCAAATTTTATAAAAAAAAAAACCACCACAGCTATTTACAGGTTCACGTACTGCATTTCTTGAACACAAGTAATCATCAATTAATTACATTTTTTCACATTTGTAATTGAACTTTAGCCTAAAAAAATAACTCTTATAAAAAACCAGCACCTTAAAATGGAACATCCAGTGGTTGACTCAGCATATTGTCTTTCGGGAGAGAGAAGAAACAAATATTCCTTGGTCGTGGGCAATGATTCCTTAATGCGGGGATCACACATTGCCGAATATTGCTCCCGTTTGAGATCAGACAGCAATAAGAGACGAAAAGTGAAAAAGTCGGATTACTATCCTCAATTATCTGGAATGTCTGAACGCAGTCGTTTAAATTCGTAACAGATAGGCTACGGGTCGGGAATGGTCTTGATAGTTCGGCGAAGCACCCCGACATTTAGGTGCGTCTCGTAACATTCGGGGAAACTCAGCCGACTTTGTCTAGCCGGATGACAATGACTATGTCGTGGCAGATTCTGCTGTATCGGATAAAAATTCTAACATTGTTCTGTGTTTTCTGGACGGTGTCCTGTGGAACGGGAATGATCTGGAGAAATTTTTCATTGATTTTTTTCTGCCGATTGAGTCCAGATTGCATCCAGATCTAGTCGATTTCAAACCGTCCTTGCCGAAATCGTTCCGGAACAGTCCTGTTATTAATACGAAATTCGCCAATGATACACACCTCAGAATCCCGACAATTACAGAATACAATACAACTGAGACCAGACAATGACGTTTGCAATGAGACAGAGAGGATCGTGATAGAATTCCGTTCCGACAGTACCTGATCATCCCGAGTATGTCGACAGTTTTCGAACGGATAACTTCTGTCAGCGTCGGTTCACTGTCTGGTCACTGTCTGATCTCTGTCGGATTACACTCGGTAGAATCGGGATGCAGTTGTGACCAATTCGGTCGAATTTTACTTTGCGAAAGATACAAATCGGATTAGAAGCGGATTGAGAACGGGATTATCGTGAAAAAATTCTCTTGGAAACGGTTGAATATCGACGCTTCCTGAACAATATCTGATTGTTGTCGTGATTAATTAATTAAAGTTTGAATTTCCTTCCACGATTCACAGGATCTTGATCAGACTTTTGACAAATTTTAATTGGGAATGGTCCTGTCAAGGACGGCAGTAAAAATCGTGAATGTGTGATCACAGCTTTAGCGAAAATATATCAACCCACATTGAATTGTAATTTCATTAAGTAAACAATCAATGTCAGTTTTTAATTCTTATACCACAATAATTATATAAAACAATACATCTTAAGTAAACAATTATCTAATATTTAATACCAAACAAGCATTTGGGTTTACGATTGCATTTCTTTTTTTAAAGAAAGCAACTTGTTTTAATGTAAATCTACAATGTAAGTAAATATTTTTAGACTACTGTCAGTAATATTCGAGGTGTTTATTCAAACGCAGCCTTTATTATACTACTGGGGATCATGATAATTTGAGTTTTGGAATCTATACATGTCATACATGTATTAAATGTTAGCAATGACTACAGGTAGATAATATTTATATGATCTGTTATCGGCTAATGTATTTTATTGCTTTAAATGGTTAAATGTTGAAAAATGCTATCTTTTGATTGTTTCACATTTTCATAAAGTATTCTACCAAATATTCAATATTGTACTAGAACTTGACCCACCACTCTTAATAATTATGATCTTTCAAAAAAGTAACACTGTAAGATGCACTGGCTAGTTTTTCAATCGCCAAGTTCATTGAAATTTCCAGGAATGGCTCATCAGATAAGTGTCACTTCTCGAGGCTCACTGCCACTGGTACTGATTTGTCATATACAGCTAAACATTTAAAATTTATAACCGCTGTGTCTATTCATTACAAATTCCGTATGCACGAATGCTAGTTACCTAGTCCTGAAAAGTAACGCATCTGGGACTCATGGAGTTGAAGTTCGATTTTCTAACGGTGTTACTGAGTTTTCGTTTTTTGGGTGTTAAAGCCAAAATAAGAAATGTCGCAAATATAAATGTATCATTTCAGAAAAGTTCTTATATTTTGCTTATGGAAGCAACTTACTCAAACAACGACTTCAACTTAAGAATCCTACTGCAGTATACAAAACAACAGCTAAGTTAATGGTAAGATAGCCTTTACATTGAATTTCTATGATTTCCATGGTTTTCCCGTTTGAATGGTTTTAAACTAGTTATTTCGGGGCCCTTTATAGCTTCTTGTTCAGTGTGAGCCTATGCTCCGTGTTGAAGGCCGTACATTGACCTATATGATGGTTTACTTTTTTAAATTGTTATTTGGATGAAGAGTTGTCTCATTGGCACTCACACCACATCTCCCTATATCTAAGTATTAATTTTTAAGGAGACTTAGAATAATATGCCAATATGTGACATAAAAAAATAATGACCGCTATACTTTTATACAGTTTATGCACACTGTTTGACCGAACACGCCTTTCCGTTAGTTATCACTAGCCGTTTAAATTTTTTAAACATCATTGTAATGATAGGTAGTTATAACAGTGGTATATTTACACTTACTTACTATGACTATAGGCTTAATTCGTCCTTCTAATCTCCACTATTAAGAAATGTATTTTAAAGGGACACTAGCTGTCAAATTCATGGTCACCGATTTGACTCAAATTCTCATAGTTGATTTATAACAGGTTTACAGAGCATGGGGTAGATAATATATAGGTTCGTTTCGTGTGTATTTTGGTCCAGACGCCATCTAATTAACTATCGATTTGACCTCAGATGACCATTTAAAAATAAGCGATGTAAACATAAATAAAGATATGAATAGATTAAACCAACACGTGCAATTGGATTTTTATAGGTCTATTTGATTTTTGTTTATAAATTAAAAATAGATGTTTCTCGTTGTTTTTAACCGTAAAAGAATGATTTTATATGCATCGAATTAGAATCAAATGATTTACCGTAGTTTCACTTTCATTGTCGACATTCTTTTTCTTTAATTAACCAGTACACGTACAATGCATGCGTTGTCAATCTCTAGCTAGGGGTTAAATTGAAGTTCATATGAATACGGATTTAAAGAGGTCGACTCATTAACTTGTAAGTGAATAACTCTTTATCAATGTTTCTTGGCTGCAAAAAGCGAATTGTTATTTCACTATTTCACTTTCATTATTGATTGAACAAAAAAAAAAATCAAACTTTAGCTTTTTTATATATCTCGTAGCTATCTCGTAGCTAGTGCCCCTTTAAAAAAACCAACGTAAAATTCAATAATGCGCGTCTAATTTCCCGTCTAAAGTGCGCGTGTCTCTATGCGGACGATATAGATAAAAAGATCATCAAATATACATCAAATATACAGCAACTATTTTTTCACCAAACTAACGAATCCTTGAGTTTTTTACACGCGTTTCAAAAACCTTTAAAAAACTTTAACATCAAATTAAGCTGTGGGCTTCAAACTCCGACAAATGGACTACTATGTTGCTGGATCGTCGAACTCATCGGGCTCAACACTTTCTACTGTTCAAACACTAGACACTGTTACTGAATATATATGGCTTCATAAACTACTTTGACCAAAAACTTAAATCTGAAGCGGAACATACGGACGAACGGACATACGACTAGACACTCGACCAAAAACATAATGCCCATAGGTGGTGCATAAATAAACAACATGTATAAACATTAATTAAGAGCATACCCGCCAACTGTCACTATTTGCGGGAGATTTCCCCCATGGAGGCTCCCAAGTGGAAATTTTGTAAGAGCAATTTTGTCCACTATTTTAAAGAAAACAATTAATTTAATAATGGCTATGAGCTTGTTAAAGCACGAAGAAACCAAAAAAACCACATTAGAATATATTTGAAGGCCTCCTTGAGGGTTTTGTAGGACTATAAGAACCATCTTTCACGTAAAACCCCCATGGGCATTTTGAAAAGTTGGCAGGTATGTAAGAGTAAGATTTAGTTTCGTTGTATTTTTCTTCTGTAAACATATAATTTTATATTTAGGATTTTAGATTATCATTCTTCATTACGATAAATCCGAAAACATCACGATGGAATGGTGCCGCTGCAACAATAGCACCTGCCAAAGGAAGCTCTGTATGGGGTACAGTTTGGGAACTTAGTGTTGAGGACATACCTTCTTTAGACAGGTATTACAGTATTATATAGTAACAGAAGAATGTGTCAGAGTTTTTTTCAATTTTCAAAGTTGAAAAGGGGGCATACTCTATAGAATGGCAAATGACTTACAAAACAAATTCGATCTCTGTCTGTGTGTTGTGGTTGTTGTTCTAAGCATTGTGTATAAGTTTTATTAAAGTTCACGAGGCAAATAAAATGAAAGTGTAAATGAAAACGGGACAGATGTACGGTAGTGGGTATAAACAATTATTCAAGGGATACTAGTAAAATATTTGTAAGATTTTAACACCTGCTTAGTGTCAGAAACCCATATTATGTCAAAAATTTACACCATCCAAATTCAGAGCTGTATCAAGCTTGAATGTTGTGATTATTGCCCTAACTGTTCAGGGTTCGATCTCTGCGGTCGTATAAAGCTGCGCCCTGCGGAGCATCTGGTTCAGTAAATATAATTGAACTTTATAAACTGTTGTTTTCTTTTTACTATCAAGGACGTACATTTTAGTTACAAATTATTGCTAAGGACTATATATTTATTGAAAATAGAAATGTACTTTAAACCTGTGTGTTGCGTTTTGTTTCAGGCAAGAAGGGATTTACAAAGCTTTAAATGTTGATGTGATATCCGAAGACCGAAGTCCTCTAACTTGTAGAACTTACTTATTGGAACCAACCACTGTCCCTAGTGACTGGGATATGAGGCCATCTCCACAATATATGGATATTATAATAAGAGGTGCTATTCAGAGTAATTTACCAGAGGAATATATCAGTCAACTTAAAAACATAGAACACAATAATTATTCTGGGTCAGTGAAAGTTTATGATGAAGTGTTAAAACTACTGAACACTAGTTCCTGATATTTGAATTGTTTTTTCTTCGTTTAAGACAATCGTTTTGGTCAGCATTTTTGTTATTTTATAAATGTGAATTATAATCAGACTTTTTTTAAAGCATTATTATTCATTTTATTGCAATTTCTACATTTACATCTCTTTTTGATGGGTATACATTATTAAAAAGAATGTAAAGTTACTGACGAAACTATAGAAATATGAAAATTTAATGTTTCATATAATTTATCAGAAAGTTGTCCTGACCATGCATGCAATATTTCCTACTGGACGTTAAGTAACCAATAATTAAATCATAAACATAATCATCAATCAAATTACAATTGCATTAGCACACCACAACATCTGCACTACCCACAGGTTAATTATGATCCAGCTCCCTCAGCCCTCAGAGGTAGTTAGACGTTACGCACGCTGTTCCTACAACCCCTAGGATTTAAAACAGAATCTTCGAAATTCCCTCCGCAAAACAAAATAAAAATGTTAGCAAACACGAACCACTATTAAAACAAATTCAATATATGTTTTAAATTATGTTTTTATAGCTCTTGATCATATACTAATTATGAATTACATTTATGAAAAACTGGTTTAACTCTTATGTATAGTGATCCTATTTCTTATTCTCTGATCTTCCGGAAACTTAGCAGGAACAACGACATGTGTCGGTTCTTTGTGTCGTTGAAGCCGTTATTTTGCCAAATTGCATTTGAGTCGGTGGCTGCATATTAAGCAAGAATAAGAAAAATGTCCAACGACGTTTTTCGGTAACTTAACGACTGAAAGTGAATTTTATAAGTAGATATAGCGGAAAATGAATAAAAAGAGTAAGACAATAATAACATCTACCAAAAGTACAAATATTTGCCTCATTGTACGTGAGTTCAAATATTGCAGATTTTTTAAAATCTTCTCTACACAGTCGTTTTTCAAGCGGTAGCCATTTTGTCCAAGTTGATATTTCATTTTTCAAAGCAGTTAACGCGTATTTTTTAACTGATATTTCAATAAGTTATTTATAATTGATCAAAACAAAAGTTGGATACACGAAGAGTACAAAATGCCAAAATTCTTTTCTTATTAACTACATATTTGGGTCTTAAAGGAATAATTTTTTTCAACACATTACAAAACGGTAGCCATTTTGTCCAAACGTCTAAAAACGTCTAAAAATCCGAAAAACGCTTATTTCCGACGTTACATGTGCTAATGTTTCAATTAAATGTTTATGATAATAGAAACAAATCGTTTGGTGAAATTTGGAAAAGATGTTGATGGCTGCCGAAAAAAAAAAAAGAATAGTGCATGTTGCTACATGTATAGACTCCGACCGGGACATAGATTCGACACAAGTTATTAATTAAATTTTGCAATTTTTATTGATCGTTTATAGCTTTTATCGATTTATTTAAAAGAATCGTGAAAAGGGAAATTAAATCTCATTACATGAACTTCGTTCAACTTTTGCAAAGACAAATTGGAAACACCAAGACAATTCTCTAAATGTAAAATGCGAATTTTAATTTATGTTGCGGAAGGACTACGAAATAGATCATTTAAAGTCGTCACTTCAGTAAGGTGCATTCACCAACTATATTAAAAGACTTAATACAAGTCCACGGAATGTTTTACTTCGCAATTTGTCCTGCTATTCATGTTATAACTGAAAGTAATTCCTGTACTACATGTACTAGCGAAGCCGGAACTCTTTGTCAATATTAACTTGTGCATGAAATTGAGGTAATTGAAAGACAAATCCAAAACAGCAACCAAAACCGTTTCATTGAATTAATAAAACCCGGGATTATATTAGTCGTTTTTACGGACAATTCAGGAGTAGATTACTTCATTTTAAAATGTATATCAGAAGTTAAACAATTTAAACAAGCAACTTTAGATGACTTGGAAAATAATTCTCAAGCCAAGATTCAAGAAATTGAAGTGGTGTATTTCGACAAATTATGTGCCAAGGAAAAAACAATTCTATTCAAATTAATGAAGGTTAAAAATGTTTCGATTTACTTGCAGAGTGTTAGATATATTTGTATTGGGGTTGAATTAAGATAAAGAAATTTTACAATAACAGATGATATGCACCATGAAAGTTAAACATCCTATGATAAAAGTTTTGCACATTATTTATGGAAAACCGTATACATGTACTTCCGTCCATTTTTTCCTTCCTACATTACTTGCGACAGTAAGCACTGCATTTTTAGGTGAAATAACTTAAAAGGTAAACATTATTAAATCGATTTCCACAACTTGAGGTAATTTATGATAAAATGTTATCACTAAAAGAACAGAACCAGAATCAACCAACAACATATAAAAAAACCGAATAAAACTTGCAAAAATTAATCAAAGTCAAAAACCCTCTTTGACGCCGCATTTTTAGTGTAACGTCGTGTTGTAGGGAGATCTAGGAACATCGTGCACAACGTTTCTACGATTACTCTGATGCCCAACGGCTATTGTGCCAGACAAGCTGCGAGATTACTGTGAGTCCAACGGCTGTTTTGTCAGACAAGCTGCGAGATTACTCTGACGTCCAACGACTGTTTGCCATGTGTCTTGTAAATTAGCCGTTGGAAGTCAGAGTAATCCCGTATTCGCAGCTTGTCTGGCAAAGCAAAAAGCTCATCGAAAATAACAGATTTGGTACGCTAGATGCGATTTTCGTCTACAAATTTACAGACTTACAAGTTGCAGTATAATCGAATCAGTTTGAAGGCTTACTCAAATTTGAAGATAAAGAACATTACAAACAGAAAATCATCAAAGAATTTCAAAGAAACATAATACAGACCAACACAAGATTTGAAAACCATATTAGAACTACTGGGAACAGGTGAACAAAAGTGCACACACAGAAATGTTTTGCATGCTTTACTGACCATTGGTTATATGCTGAACGTCCTAAAGATTAAGGATTTACTAAAAGCATTACAGACCCTGAACATTTTTTAAGTCTATGACAATGTCAAGGTCTCTAAATTGTATCAGACATATATATACTCCTTACATTTTTTATATACGCCAAATATAGTTGACCTATTGCGTATGGTAATTGAAAAACAGACAAAACACACACTTGACATGGACCAATGAAACATGAAATTAGACCAAGGTAAGATTAAACCTAACAGACAGAAATGTGCACATAAAATTTCATTCCATGTACACCAAACACATTTGACCTATTGCATCAAGTACTTGAAAAACAGACCAAAACACAAAAACTTATCATTGACAATTGAACCTTACAAATGAGGTCAAGGTAGGATGAAAGCTGACAGACAGACATGTACCTATAACATTCATTCTATTATACATCAAATATAGTTGTTCTACTGCTTATAGTATCTCAAAAACAGACCAGCACACAAAAACTTAACATTGACCAATGAACAATCTAATGAGGTCGAGGTAGGATGAAGACTATCAGACAGACACGTACCTATTACATTCATTCCATACATCAAATGAAGTTCTGCTACTGCTGACAATATCTGAAAAACAGACCTAATCACGTAACCTCAAGATCACTGATCGATAAAATGAGATATCCTTCCGATAGTGGGACAATCGTTTAGTTACACGGAATGTATATTTTTGTAGTAATGTCGAATCAGCAAAGGCATTTAAATTCGAGGCAGTGGCTATTTGACCGGCACCGGCTAAATAGCAAATTGCTATTTAGCCGGCACTGAATAAAATTGTTCATTGATGTGATTAGTCATGTTTGTAGAGAATAAAAAAGCTTAATAATAATTTAAAATCATTTTATCACAATATCAAGCATTAAAAATACAGTACAATAAAAAAAAAATATTGAAGATGTTCATATAAATAAATAGTTTATAACTTAATAATATTAATTAAAAGCATGAAAACACCATCAAAAGATCAAAGAACTAGCTGCAAACTGCAGTTCAACCGAGGAGCTCTGGTTAGTCTTTTAAGACCAACTTAAACCAGAGTGTGGCAAATCACATCCCGTACAAAACCGCAAAACAAAAAGACAGCCTGCCTTGGCTCACACCGTCAGTACTTACACTAATAAAAAGTTTCCAAATTCCAGCATCCAGAAGTGATTACAGGAAATACTCTTTTTTTCCCGAAAACGATCAGGGATTGAAACGCTCTCCCTCCTGGGGTAGCATCAGCACCGTCAGTCGAGGCCTTAAAGCCTCGCTGACAAAGCTGAACTAAATTATCAAATGGGTGGGTGGGGTAGGGGGTCTGCATTCGCACCTAAGTCATGGCATAATAATCAGCACGTTAATTGTGGCCATTATTAGGCAGAAGCAGAAGAACACATTTGTATATACATTACTAAATATATTTTTTTATAAAATATTTATAAACTAAATCTACATTTTACCCCTACGTACTATTTTAAGCCATGGACGCCATCTTGGTTGGTTGGCCGGATCATCAGACACATTTTTAAAACTAGATACCATCATGACCATAGTGATGACTGTGGCAAAGCTCTGTTAAATTTGGCCCAGTAGACGGACGACAGACGCCAAGTGATGAGAAAAGCTCACTTGACCATGTTGACCTTTCAGGTCAGGTGAGCTAAAAAGTAGATGTCCAAATCTGTGTAAATCTATGGTTTAAATATCCTGCCATGCGATAAAAATAGTGTTAATATGTAAAACTACGCACATCATAAAATAGACCATTAAAAGTTGTTTGCAACGAATTTCAAAAGGACACATGATTTAACATTTGCAATTGTTACAAAACCAATTATTTGCCTTTGGAAGTTGTTTTAATCTAGCACAAGATAATGATGGGAAAACCAGATTGGAATTGGTTGTTTAGAATGGTTGCGTGGTCAACGGGGTGTGTGTGTAGTATACCTTCACTGCGAAATGGTGCAACTCCATTTCAATAAACTTACTTACCTTTACGCTGGGAAATTTTATCAATATTGAAGCCGGTTTGGAAGGAGGATTCTGTTTTCTGATGTTTGATGTATGTCCAGAAACGTTTCATACTACTATATTGGTTGTTTTCCTCCTTAGGTGTTCTCATTGTAGAACTAACTTTCCAATATGAACGACGGAGCTCTCTTTGTACCATTCATCCATTCTCTTTGTTTCTTTAAGTTTGGATGTTTTTGTAAGATCAGCTAACTTTTTATGCTTTTTGTACAATCTGTCACGGTGTTTTATTAGTTTACGTACTGATGGTGTGAGCCAAGGCAGGCTGTCTTTTTGTTTTGCGGTTTTGTTCGGGATGTGATTTGCCACACTCTGGTTTAAGTTGGTCTTAAAAGACTAACCAGAGCTCCTCGGTTGAACTGCAGTTTGCAGCTAGTTCTTTGATCTTTTGATGGTGTTTTCATGCTTTTAATTAATATTATTAAGTTATAAACTATTTATTTATATGAACATCTTCAATATTTTTTTTTTATTGTACTGTATTTTTAATGCTTGATATTGTGATAAAATGATTTTAAATTATTATTAAGCTTTTTTATTCTCTACAAACATGACTAATCACATCAATGAACAATTTTATTCAGTGCCGGCTAAATAGCAAATTTGCTATTTTGCCGGTGCCGGTCAAATAGCAAATTTGCTATTTAGCCGGTGCCGGTCAAATAACCTAAATTCGATGCTTTGTGTAAAGAGACTCAGTCTCATGCTCTGTATCCATTGAAACAACTCTTAGAAGGTCCGTACGTGTCATGTTTTCCCTTACCAATGTATCCTCATTTCTAAAGACAGTCCAAATTTTCCAGCTTTTCGGCATGACATCCTGGGCAATCCTTTTATAGGACTTACCTTTTGTATGTATTGTTATGTTTTCGTCGTGAAAATACATGAAACATTTGCCACTGAATCATAAGCAACTAGCAATCTATCATTGTTGATAAAACAACAATAATGATATTGCATCACAGGCACTTGTTTCTGTCAATTGGGGCTTACTACCCACACTCGAGTCGTACGAACAGTGATTTATTTTTACGTGTGTATGTACACCCCAAACCACCACCACCACCACCAAAACACCATTTTCCTCTTGACAGAAACACGTACCTGTGTGTTGCATGCTTATGCTTTACCGATTAATCAGTTTTGTTTTCAATTAAGTTATAAGGGAGTTGAGTGCAGGAAACATTTTTTTTTATCATACATTGAACTTTTGATGTCGTCACGAATGATATGTTATAAAAATGCTGTCTTACCTTTCTATGTTGTCCGTGGATATAACATCTCCAACCCGGTACACAATGGTTATTTTGTACGGAGTGAGTTTTTAATATACACTTTTACAAGCTTATTCATTTTGACTTCATGATTTTCAAATCTTTTGCGGTTTGTTGACTGTCTTTGTTCACCTAGTCCAGAAACAAGATATGTATTCCCCCGGGAAAACTTGACGTCACTATGTCCATTGACGCGTTTTCCGTCGAATGAGCCCAGGTCAACTTCATTTTTTTTTCATTCACAGACAAAATGGTAAAACGCGTTTTTAGCAGTAGCAGTGTTTAACTTCATATATCTGTAAACAACTCGGGAATAAGTATCCACATCATTGTGATTCTACATTCTAGGAAATGGGGTTGGAAAAACATTAAAATGACAATTTCAGGAGATGATTTAGCGGCAGCCGCATAAATATTATTACATTTAATCAGGCAGAATTGGTTATGCAACACTAATTGGAATTAATATCTTCGTGGCAACATATTTCCTTCACAGTTTAATAGACTTTAATTTATACTACAAATGAAAGTGAGTACCAAACATCTCTTTTGTATAATGATGTCATTTGTCAAAAGTTGAGGACAGTTTATGCACGTGAGTTTATGTTCCTGCATTATCACCGTAATTATAGTAACTACAAGATGCATTTACGGTGCCTGTAAATCTTCATTTCATTTCAATAAATACTGTATGAGGGTTCTTGGATGTAAAGTACTTCAAATAGAGGATTTCTTCAGATTTTTCTTCATGAATGTAAAGTATTGAATACATATAAATTATGAGCGGCAGAAAAAAGTTACTACAGTTGATCTTCAAAGCTTCTCTATAAATGTAAAATCTTAGACACTTCTTTACAAATGGCTAGCACTGTTCACAGTTAAAAACTTCAGTCATTCTTCATAAATGTGAATTTGAAAAAAAAAAATTTTTGTATGTCTTCCTGATAAAAAAAAAGTTAAGAAAATGTGAAATTCCAGATTTTTATGCATGAACATAGGTGGATCCAGGGGGGCCCGGGCCCCCCCCCCCCCCCCCTTTCGTGGGAAAAATTTGGTTGATTTTATAGGGAATCATTGAAGCATGACTGGAGCGGGCCCCCTTTAGGAAAAGTTCTGGATCCGCCATTGATGGATATATGGATTGGTGCTAAATGTCCAGTGGCAATTATGACATTCGCATTAGAAAAATTCTGTGTATGAAAAGCAAGAATAGATCCAGAAGATCATATAAAATGGAACATAAAATTTTTTCATTCTGAATGTAATTCAGTGCTGTGTGCTATAGACTCCATGATTTTTGTAAATCAGCTTAAATAAATGAAAAGCTCTTAACATTCAATCAATAATAATATGCCAGTGTAAAGGAGCTATATAAGTTTTGATGAATATAATAGGATACAATGTTTTCCATACTTCTTAATAAAAGTAAATCATATTTTTTTTCATGAAATGCATACTCAGTACACATAATTATCCAGATATTTTCATGAAGTACATTGGTCAGTTACAAATTATGTAATCTTTTAAGCCTCTTCTTGAATGTAAATTGGCTCCAATACAAAAATTCAAAAATTTGCTTCATTAATAAATAAAAAAGTAAAAGTAAATTAATCTTCATATATTCGGCAGGCTGTACATTTTATAAAGTATTGCTGTATGTGACAGTTACAAGACTTTTTAATGAATAATGTCAAGTGTATGAAGCATTCAGAACTGTTTTTAAACTGTCATCTATGGATAAAGAGTAGAATTCAGTCTGTGATGACAAATCTTTCCTTTTTTCTAAAGAGGAAATCTATACAGATGGACAAAGTCTTCTGGACATCTTTATGAATTCTGCAGCAATTACTTCCATTCCGATTTATTTTTGAAGGGTTGAATCTTTTGGTTATTGAAAGTATGTTGTGTTCATTATTTGAATTCTGATGGGTTTGTATTACTTCATTGGTATCTGTTTGTTCTTCTTTTATTAAAGTACTGAAGTTTAATAATAAAATCACACCAGATATTTCTTTATGGAGTATACAAGTATCAGTTCTATAAAACTATTTGACTTTGAAGTTCACTCTGCCTTTTAATGCAGCCAGTTGGGATTGTTCAACACAAGTCTTATCAGGAACTGCTCTGAAAATAAATGTGAACAAATGATACCATTTTCTTCCATTCTTAATCTATCCTAAAAGTCTACTGATTTTGATAGATATATCATATGATAATATCAGTTCAATTTTATACTTTTTCTTTCCATCTTTTTTTGACTAAGTTACTGCTTTTTTGCTGGTCCTGGAAAGTTCAAATTCACAGTTATGATCGTTGTATGCTTAATGTGCAGTGGCAAATATTTCATGCATGTTCAGAATGAATCAGTTTCATGAAATTGATGCTTGTCATAGTCTTAGTTATAGGTGTTATCTTATTTATGTATGTCTCCCCCATTCTGCTCAGCATTTTAGAAAATCCCACATTATGGCTTTGTGACACAGAAAAATATCGGCTCAGCAGTATCAAGTTCTAGCAAGAGTTACCAAAGATAGCATACTTCTTACATTTTGGAAAACTGTTTTTCTGAAGAAAAAATATCGAAATGATGAAAGCAGTTTAGAACTGGTGTCATTGAATCTTAACTTACTTTTCAATCTTACTTAATGATAAGTTTCAGGTATAGGATCCTCATGTTTCCTCTTCACCAGACTCATAAATTGTGTTATTATCCCTATTATATCTTTTGCTGCTTCCAGTTATTTCAGCTCGATAATCAGAATAATAGATTTCTTTGTATTCCAACTAATTATCTAATCTATTTTTAAACACATTATATTATAGATGGCGCTTTTGTTAATTTATTTGGTAACTTACTCCATAACTTGGAAATTCTTAAAGCAAAGCTATTTTTCCTCGGTCTTGTTTTAAATATTATAATAGAAAATGTTGTTTTCATTAATTTTAAATGTTTGTACATGTGCTTGTGCTTTAGTAATTTTGTTTGTTTATTTCATTTTAAGATTAAAACTAAGTGTTTACGATGCATATTTATATACATATCAGCTGATATTATTTTTGATTTCTTTATTTACTGCTTCAATTTTAAAGAGCCTGTGTCGCTCACCTTGGTCTATGTGAATATTAAACAAAGGAAGCAGATGGATTCATGACAAAATTGTGTTTTGGTGATGGTGATGTGTTTGTACATCTTACTTTACTAAACAGTCTTGCTGCTTACAATTATCTCTATCTATAATGAACTTGGCCTAGTAGTTTAAGTGGAAAATGTTAATAAAATTCGTAAGGGTTCCACGGAACCCAGTGTCTCGCCTACTTTTGCTGTTAATCGCACACTCAACAAAAATGAGGAAAAACATCAATAAAAATTTCCCTCTCGATACTGTCTTTTGATTGAAAGAAGCTTCCAAGTTTGGTAAAAAAATCCAGGATAGTTTATGAATCTAATAAATGATTTATAAACTTTAACTGCAGACTGTATGTAATGTTAACTGGAAGAAAAACTAAGTCCTTTTATAAGTAAAATACGGAAACAGTGATTTTTTTTTTTACAAAATTTACTTCTGAATAATATCTTATGATCAGAAACAAGCTTTTGTTTAAGTTTGGTAGAAATCCTGGATAGTCTAAGAACATTATAAAAATTTTAAAAACTTAAACCACAGAGTGAATGTTTTGTTTCTGGCAAAAAAACTAAGTCCATTTATACATGTTATAAGTAAAATACGGAAAAGTGGAAATTTATTTTTACAAAATTTTCTTCTTGATACTATCTTATGATCATAAACAAGCTTCTGTCCAAGTTTGGTACAAATCAAGGATAGTTTATGAAAGTTATTAAAATTTTAAAAACTTTAACCACAGAGTGAATGTAATGTTTCCTCGCAGAAAAACTAAGTCCATTTATAAGTAAAATACGGAAAAGTGGAAATTTATTTTTACAAAATTTTCTTCTGGATACTATCTTATGATCATAAACAAGCTTCTGTCCAAGTTTGGTACAATTCAAGGATAGTTTATGAAAGTTATTAAAATTTAAAAAACTTTAACCACAGAGTGAATGTAATGTTTCCTCGCAGAAAAACTAAGTCCATTTATAAGTAAAATACGGAAAAAATGGAATTTTATTTTTACAAAATTTACTTCTGGATACTTTCTTATGATCATAAACAAGCTTCTATTCAAGTTTGGTAGAAATTCAGTATAGTTTAAGAAAGTTATTAAAATTTCAAAAACTTTAACCACAGAGTGAATATTTTGTTTCTGGCAAAAAAACTAAGTCCATTTATACATGTTATAAGTAAAATACGGAAAAGTGGAAATTTATTTTTACAAAATTTTCTTCTTGATACTATCTTATGATCATAAACAAGCTTCTGTCCAAGTTTGGTACAAATCAAGGATAGTTTATGAAAGTTATTAAAATTTTAAAAACTTTAACCACAGAGTGAATGTAATGTTTCCTCGCAGAAAAACTAAGTCCATTTATAAGTAAAATACGGAAAAGTGGAAATTTATTTTTACAAAATTTTCTTCTGGATACTATCTTATGATCATAAACAAGCTTCTGTCCAAGTTTGGTACAATTCAAGGATAGTTTATGAAAGTTATTAAAATTTAAAAAACTTTAACCACAGAGTGAATGTAATGTTTCCTCGCAGAAAAACTAAGTCCATTTATAAGTAAAATACGGAAAAAATGGAATTTTATTTTTACAAAATTTACTTCTGGATACTTTCTTATGATCATAAACAAGCTTCTGTTCAAGTTTGGTAGAAATTCAGTATAGTTTAAGAAAGTTATTAAAATTTCAAAAACTTTAACCACAGAGTGAATATTTGTGGACGCCGCCGCCGACGACGACGGAATGTAGGATCGCTTAGTCTCGCTTTTTCGACTAAAGTCGAAGGCTCGACAATAAATTGTTAAAAATTGACTATAAAGGACAATAACTCCTTAGGGGGTCAATTGACCATTTCGGTCATGTTGACTTATTTGTAAATCTTACTTTGCTGAACATTATTGCTGTTTACAGTTTATCTCTATCTATAATAATATTCAGGATAATGACCAAAAACAGCAAAATTTCCTTAAAATTACCGATTCAGGGGCAGCAACCCAACAACAGGTTGTCAGATTCATCTGAAAATTTCAGGGCATATAGATCAAGACCTAAAAAAAACAATTTTACCCCATGTCAGATTTGCTCTAAATGCTTTGGGTTTTGAGTTATAATCCAAAAACTGCATTTTACCCCTATGTTCTATTTTTAGCTGTGGCGGCCATCTTGATTTGATGACCAGGTCACCTGACACATTTTTAAAACTAGATACCCCAAAAAATGATTGTGGCCAAGTTTGGATTAATTTGGCCCAGTAGTTTCAGAGAAGATTTTTGTAAAAGATAACTAAGATTTACGAAAAATGGTTAAAAAATGACTATAAAGGACAATAACTCCTTAGGGGGTCAATTGACCATTTCGGTCATATCGACTTATTTGTAAATCTTACTTTGCTGAACATTATTGCTGTTTACAGTTTATCTCTATCTATAATAATATTCAAGATAATAACCAAAAATAGCAAAATTTCCTTAAAATTACTGATTCAGGGGCAGCAACCCAACAACGGTTTGTCCGATTCATCTGAAAATTGTAGGCATATAGATCTTGACCTGATAAACAATATTACCCCTGTCAGATTTGCTCTAAATGCTTTGGTTTTTGAGTTTTAAGCCAAAAACTGCATTTTACCCCTATGTTATACTTTTACCCATGGCGGCCATCTTGGTTAGATGGCCGGGTCACCGGACACATTTTTTAAACTAGATACTCCAATAATGGTTGTGGCCAAGTTTGGTTTAATTTGGCCCAGTAGTTTCAGAGGAGATTTTTGTAAAAGTTCACAATGACGACGCCGGAAACAAAGTGATGGGAAAAGCTCACTTGAGCTAAAAAAAACTAGATTTGCCTTCACAAGGAACACTCATACCCCATTATTTGAAATTCAAGAACCTTTTAAGCTATAAATGAATTTATATATATTGTTTTGTGTGATGTCAACACACTACAGCTGTATTTAATAAAGGGATAAGGGATCTCTGTAGTAAATAAAGGGATAATGGATCTCCGTAGTAAATAAAGGGATAAGGGATCTAAAATTTGAGAGGATTCAGTCAAACAATCTTCTTATATATAGGAATATAGGGAATTTTGAGTTGTAAAAGTCCATCTCAAAATTCAAATAAATTCTGAATATACTAGTACAATGTATCTCAAATTTTCTGTTATAGAAAAATGTACGTATGTCTATTATCAACAGAAAAGAAAGATTTATGTTGGTTCCACATAAGGCAGAAATACAAGGAAAAACTGTTGTGTTCTGAGAGTAAAACAAAAGACAACTCATATTTTGAATAGTTTTATTTCTTTCCTTTCTCCAAGATAGCCACATAATTAAACGTGAGTGCATTCATTACATGTATTTGCAAATATTAATGAGATAAACTGGAAGCATTTGAATAGTAATAATTAGTTGATTTTTGTAACATATATATTATACTTTTAGAAAAAGGAAGCAGAGCAAAGGGTACTTGCTTGGATATATTATTTATTAAATGTTGGTACGAAATTTTATTCTTTTTCAGCTTTCCATGACAAAGCTTGCAAATGCATGAAACATATAATTTAGAAAATATCTGACAGACATGTTATCTTTTCTTCATTTTATCATATTTATAAATACCTCAACAAAACATCAAAGCCTTCGTCAAATCATAAAATAAGACATTAATTAATTATAACTTAGATGTAAAACACTGTTTACTATATAATATTAAACATAAACATTTGTATGCACGTCTAGAAAGTATCTCAAAGATAAGTTTGACACAAAATCAAAATAAACATATTTTGCAAAAAAGTCTTGGTAAACATCTATTCTAATGCCAGCTGATTAGAAAAATTCTTATCTTTGCTGGACCATTTATAAAAAGTGACCGCTTTTGATTTAAAAATTAATCGAGGTATGGTAAGTATGGTAAGTTGGTAACTCTAAAGTCAAATCTAACTAACTATAACGTGGACCTTGTAATTACAATTCCAACCAGTAGTTTCGCTAGTAACTCATTCAACAGTCAAAATATACCAACTGAAAATTGGGTATATGTATATATATTTGTAATTTGAAGGAATGCATAATGCAACTGCAATCTTATCAAACAGATATTCTTTCCATTGGTATAAATAAATAATTTCCATAATAAAATTCTTGATAAATGGTCAATGTTATTCTACAAGTTTTACCTGAAATGCATGTCTACTCTTATCCCATGGAGTAATATGAATACTAAATGCAAATAATAGCCAAAAAACTGGATACAAAATTTTGGAGAAATGCTGCATACTTATACCAACTCCTGTAAAAAGCATAATAATGCGTAAAAATATTTAAAATGCAAGTTTTGATTTTTGCAAAAATCAAAAATATGACATCACTTACAGTAGTTGATGCATATTTATAATACAAAGAGAAGAATTGCTGTGTATTTGGCTGAAATTCTTTCAGCAATTTTCAGTAAGAAACGTGTTGATATAACTTTACAGAAACAATTCTGTATTTTTCTAATATTATTGTGATTCTTAATTTTGATTATTTAATTCCTTTCTAAATTTGATTTTAAACTGCATCCAGAATGTACAATTTACACTATACTTGGGAGGTAGTGGCACAGGTTTGAGGGATGTTCATTTAGTAGTTTGGGAGGCAAAGTGATAACCAATACTTCACTTTACAGCGGAATATTCAAAATTTGACTCTTACATCAACATCATCTCAGAATCATAATGTACAAAAGTGACACACCTTTGGCCGATTAAAAATTAATATATAGGCAGATGAATTTATATTAGAGCACAGCTCGTTTCCTAATACCAATTTTTAAAGTAACCAGTAGTTTTAGATGGGAATTTAAGATTAAATAAAAGACACATAAAGGACACATAGACAAGCTAATGGAGGGTAACTAACAGATATACTGTGGAATCATTAATTTTTGTGGATACCAATTTTTCGTGGTTCCCTGATATTCAATTTCATGGATTTGACAAAGTCTGCATTTATTGCTTAAAAAACATTTGTAATTTCGTTGAGCATTTAAATTCGTGGTTCCCCTCTACCCACGAAATCCACAAAAATTATTATCCAATGAACATTAATGAATTCACAGTAAGTGAACACTATATTTAACCTGATGCCGTTGATGCAGGTATAATAATGCTTTAAGCAGAATCTTTAACCTTATTGCACTAAATCCTAAAATGTATATAAATTGTTACAATTTTATTAATATATTTTAAGACGTTAATATTTATGTGCGTAGTTAGTAACTATATACAGCAATTTACAAAAAAATTGTTGAAATATTATATCTATCAGTAAATCAAATCTTTACCAAAAAAAATCTTCGATTTAGAATTGATAGGATATTTATTGATTGAAAAATATATATGTGTGGATGCCTGTTACTAAAAATCTGGCATATTTTATACAGTTCTTTTTTGGGTAAGTTTCTTACAATGGGAAATACATATGATTGGATATGTTTTATTTGACATCAAATTTTGGATATTTAAGTTATTAGATTGCATAAAAAACGTCAACAGAAATGCAATGTATATGTAAAAGTAGCAAAAATTATACAATTTATAAAAAAATAGTACCAGGCACCATGGGTATAAGACAGGCAGTGGAATATAAAAGTGTCATTATTTTATAGCAACAATTGTACTGTACAAGTTTTGTATAATAGCAACAAATGTAAATTACAAGTTTTATATAATAGCAACAATTGTACTGTACAAGATTTGTATAATAGCAATAATTGTACTGTACAAGTTTTATTAATATAATAGCAACAATTGTACAGTACAAGTTTTATTAATATAATAGCAACAATTGTACAGTACAAGTTTTGTATCATAGCAACAATTGTACTGTACAAGTTTCATATTATAGCAACAATTGTACAGTACAAGTTTTATATAATAGCAATAATTGTACTGTACAACTTTCATATTATAGTAACAATTGTACAGTACAGGTTGTATATAATAGCAACAATTGTACTGTATAAGTTTGAATAATGAAATGAAATTGAGATTTTTCTGTCAGATGAATGAATCTGAATTTATGTGTAAACACAAAATGAGACAATGACATCCAAAATTATGTTGGACAGTTGAAATGGAAAATGTCAATGAGAATATCATCTTTTTCAACTTTAAAATATCTAATATTTTTCAAATGAAATGAAAATGCTAGTAAGACAGGAAATGACAATTAAAACATTTGTCATTTTTGAATTCACATGAAAATTTTGCGAAGCACCTTTTCATGCAAACGTTAAGGTGTTATATAAGGTTTATTGGTCTTTTCACAGCCTTCACAACGAGTGGCAGCCCAGGCAGCCTAGGCTGGTAAAATTGCTCTCGGCCTGTAAAATTCAGACCTACAGGCCAACAGAATCTAACTAAAAATTTTCAAAAATTGAGCTGCAGGCCTGTAGATTTAGCAGTTCAACGTGAAGACTGTTTTAAATTTCATACTTTTGTTTCAAATACCAACGACAAGAAGGATTTTTACACCAATGAATGTGAAAGTAAAGTTTATGAGTTGCATACTCATTTAAATAAAAAAAATGCGATGTAAATATTGATTCAACATGCCTTTATCGAGAAGAGAAAAACTAACATAATTTTGATTGTCAAAAACATAGCTGAGCTTCAAGTTTTGGTACAATTTTTGACTAGTTCTAAAGGAAAGCATGCTAAATTTTTTCTAACTACAGCTAGATGGTAAAAATTCAAGTACACACATCATCTATAGAAATGTTTCTGCTACTTAAAAGTATTGGTATTTGATATGTAGGAAATAAGAGAATCTTCTGATTAACTAATAAATTATATTACAGTTTATAGTAGTAAGTCTCTAAAGAAATATTTACAAAACAATTCTGTGGTTACATTTTTATACCATGAACCAGAGATATTCAATATTCAACAATCAAAAACATAAATCAGAAATAAAACAAATATATTAAAAAATTGACAAAAACAATGAGACAGACTGTATAAAAAAGGCACATTAACATTTGTATGGCAACTGTAGCCAAACAATATACATAATATTGACATCAATAAACTGTGTTGAGCAGTATTTAAATGGTTTTGAAAAAAATTTCATACATATTTACATACTCCTTTAATAGAAGAAATAGCAATAGTTTATTCTGAATAGGGCTTAAAAAAACAAAATTGCAATACTATTTTCCCTTAATTTATAATTTTCCACCAGACTGTAAAACATCAAGATAGATTGCAGATGTTCGACGTTAGCTTATAGGCAATCACGTTTTAGAATCCCACTTTTGAATCCTACATATATAACAGTATGTTTTCTTTTTATCTTTTTAATTATTTAAAAAAGCAAAAAAAAACAATGGAAATTAACAAATATGACCCAACATTTGGAAACAATATATGATAACAACACGTCACACCACAAAACAAAACAAATTTCATACAACGCTTATTTTCTTAGAGCTCAATTATGCATTTTACATTGACATCGGATGACATCATTTCAACATTCAATTTTTATGATTTTCTGCATAATTGTGCAGTGATGTACCGGTATTCTAAAAGCATTGTAAAAAAAAAACATTATCGAATGTTAAAAGTGTCACCCTTCAAAACAAAACAAAAAAATCATCACAAAAAGAAATGTCCATAATCTTTTACATAATAATAAATATCTCTAGGTAATGAAAGAAAATACCATCACATAAAAAAATCTGAACTTGTGTACTTATACAGGATTATAAATATACATGTATTTCAACTAATAAGGTGAAAATAATTTTCTTTTGCACCTGGTAAAATTTTGAACACAATTTCTAATTGACTAAGTTTAAAAAATATTCTGTGTGATCAATTGAATGAATAAAATAATGGGGAAAACAGCAAGATGTTCATCGTGGTCGAGAAAGATATGACATTCAACCTAAAAGATATGATATTGTTTCCTGTTGGTAATTGCAGCTTTTTTGGTTATGTTAAAGTCAGAAACATAAAATATTTAATAAATCTAAAAAAGCCAAAAGTTGAAATTATAAGATTTTATCATCTGACATTGCAGTAGTCAAATGTTTGCGTAGTTAAAGAAAACAGTTTTTGGTGACAAATTAAATGATTTCAATGAGAGGGTTACTGACAATTTGTAAAAATCATAATATTAGTAAGTTCATAAATATTAACAAAATGTCCGATCCATAACAATCAAAGCTTAGTATAAAATGAACAATGTAAATATTCATAAATGCAAAAATAGTCATTCAAAGGTTTTTCTTTAATTTACTTTCCCACACCTTTTTTAACAACATTAAAAACACAGCTCGTTTTTATCCAACAAGTCTTGTTTTTTTAACTTTTACTATAAAATGATCTTAAAATAATTTTCAGTTAACAAATGTTTCTTCTACAAAGAAAGAATGTTATAAAAAAGTAACTTTTGAATATTTTTTTTTCAAGGTGTATAGAACCTTAGATTTACAAAAAAAAATTTTAACAAATAAAAATCTCATCTGAAATTTTATAATGTTGATATCGTTGCTCTATAACAGTCACATGAGGTATATCTGTACTATTTCTTCCTTTAATCTTCTTTCAACTCTTCACGAACACTCACAAATATCTTCTGTGTCAAAACTGAAAATTTATCTGAAATACAAATTTTAAAAGTTTGAGCATGTTTTTATCTAAAATATCACAAGTGACCTCCCTTTTTACTTCAATGCATTACAATGAACATTGAAGATGTGAATCATTTAAGAATTGAATGCTTCTTTTTGTAAATTTATTGGGGTGTAAAAGCGTTGACCGAAGTACATTTTGTTTCCGCGCTTCATTCTAAAAATGTGCGCACGGTCAACGCTCTTACAACCCTATAAAGTTACAAAAAGAAGCATTCAATACTTATAATTACATTTTTTAGCTATGGTCATGAAAACACAAATTTTATATATTTTTTTATTTAATTCACCTGTGCACTTTATTGTTTTACCACGCGTATTATGAATGAAAAGTAGTATTGAGCAATGCAACTGCTTACGGAATAACACGTGATGTGCAGTTAGCCAATCAGAATAAAGTATTATAATGAAACATACATCTAATGTAATTATTTGAACATAACATGCAATTTGTTTTTAAATCTATAAATATCACCAAAGCATAGTTATTCTTCTCTTCTATTTTTCTGCAAATCAGAGAAGAATAAAATGGTTCTTCCATAAATATCAGAGTGAAAACTTTACATTCGATATAGCCCTGTCTATATTTTGTTCAGAACAGAACACTTTAAATCTTAGCATACAAAGAATAAAGTTTTTGCAGCGTCTTTTGCTGCTGATTGGGCTCAGACTAAGTTTTTTATCCTTCATTTATGAACAATTTTTCCTTGCTACTAATCTGACCAATGATCCGTCAATATTGGGTATAGATAGGTGTTTTTCCGTAACTGTTTAACATATACATGACAGCAATTTACATTGCATGGCATGGAATGTGATTGATTGATTTTTGTTGTTTTAATGTCCAGTGATCTCCTTAGAGGTATTGATGTAAATAATATTTCCCTATGAAGCTTTCAATTTCTACAGAAAATAAATTTATTATTTGTCAGATAATAATTTCCCCATAAACAAATTTTGAACAATACACCTTTTGTAAATAAGAAGGGATTAATATTGTGTCAAATCAATTTTGAAAGGAAGTCTAAATATACACTAAAGGGTGTTTTTTAACGACCTTGACTACCCCCAAGAGTCTTGCACGGTTGGTTCTAAATGTACAGAGGAAAATTGCATACAAATACATTACTCACCAAACAGATATAAAAAATATTAAAAAAAAAGTGTATCAATTAAAGTGCATCATTTTTTCTGTTGCTCAGTATACTTGACTCACCACAAAGAGACAGGAAAGACTTTGGCTTCTTTTCCCAACATACTCCTAGAATGTAGACTGGTATGCCTGAGGCAACAACAATCATTCCCATAAAACATTCCTTAGGACTGTCTAACAAAGGAACGATCAACAGGAATGCACAAATTATTAGGAAAAATATTGGGAATGCTAAATGTACCTGAAAGAAATATACAGCGGATTAAATTACAGAACTTCCAAAGCTATAAGAATACTGTAAATTCACAGTCTGCGCCGTTAGCCACTAGTCTGATGCCCCAGACTTGTAAATATAGATTCGGACTAGTGAAAATTTTCAAAATTTTATATAGTTTTATAGGGACAAGTTTTGATATTTAGTGTCCGGACTAGTAGATGAAAAAGTTTTTGGTGCAGGCTGAATTCAGAAATTATTATGTATATTTATTGTTGCGATTTTTGAAGAATGGACTAAAATGTGAGATTTGTTATTGCAATTTCGGGGAAATCTGCATACAGATATATAAGTATGCAAGTCCTCATTATTGCAATCTTCACCCACTTGCTTTAGTATTTTTACCTCGCAATAGTTTTTTAATTTCACAGATTTTACATCTTGTAATGTATATATCTCAAATGAAGATTTTATGCCCCTTATTTATACAGATTTTTTATAGACTAAATATCTTATTCACTGAGAAAAAGAGCTATGCATGAAGCTTTAAGTTGATCAATCAACAATGATAAAAAAAGGACAAAGTAAGATGACAACATTTACTCATGTCCAATTTAAGATGATAACAGTTACACATGTCCAATGTAAGATGACAACATTTACTCATGTCCAATTTAAGATGATAACAGTTACACATGTCCAATGCAAGACAACAACAGTTACGCATGTACAATGTATAATGACAACAATTTAAGATGATAACAGTTACACATGTCCAATGCAAGACAACAACAGTTACACACGTACAATGTAAAATGACAACAATTTAAGATGATAACAGTTACACATGTCCATTGAAAGATGACAGCAGTTACAAATGTCCATTGTAAGATGACAACAGTTACACATGTCCATTGTAAGATGACAACAGTTACACATGTCCATTGTAAGATGACAACATTTACTCATGTACAATTAGTAAACTGATTTACCATTACCATATTTATATAATTTAAACTCTCACCTTAATTGGTCTGGGTGCATTAGGGTGAGTGTATCTCATATATAACAGGCCACAAATACTGATAGCAATAAATCCTGTCTCCACAAAACTGGCATAGTTAATTAATGCATAGATATCTGTTGACGTTAAATATACAAGAGACATGAGGCACTGAAAAAAAATAACAAGAATATCATTAGCCTATAAGGAATCTACATCTTATATGTAATATATCAAATCTAAGTGATGTGAATTGTTTTATATTTTAATTCTATTGAAAATAAAATTCAAAATTTCATTTACGTGTAATATTCTTAACTTCTTCAGAGAGAATTAATTAAAATGTTCAACTTATCATTTCTACCAGTAAAGACATGATCATCCTTTCTACAATTTTTCCATAAGATTGAATTTAATAATATTGATATACAACATAGTCCTAAGAAATGCAATTACAAAACACCCTAAAAAGACATATCTCCATGTTCATCAAAACTATTCATCTTTTCAGAATAATCAAATTTTCCTCAGGATTATCTCCCTTAGACCATAACCTTAATGCAGAAAATGTGTAATCTTAATGCACAGTGTACAATAATCTAATTCTACTTACACCAAATGCTAAGGAAGGTGTTGGTGTAAAGTTGTTGATATTTATTGTAGCAAGAAATCCTGGCAAGTGACCTTCTCTGGCCCCAACAAAAAACAATCTGCAAAAAAAGTGAAAATATGTTTCTTTACTTTACTACATTTAAATCAAACTTGACCTGTATGTTATGGATCATTTTTTATTGTGTTAAAATCTAAAAACATTCTTTTCTCAAATGGTCTTATATTCTAAAATAAATAAATTGTGTTTTAAGAGGGCATATGATACAGTTTTGATCCCATATTTAAATTTTGATGAAAATTTGCATAAAGGATATTTTTTACCTGATCAAATCAAATATGTAATAAAAAATATACCTTCATGTGCTACTTTTTGTGTAAAATGAGGTCGAAATTACAGATATCTGATCAAAATTCGGATTTGTTGGTGTATTTTTCCTTTCGAAATAATTACATAACTTTTTTGTTTTAAAAGATAATTACAAGCTGTTTTTTGTTTATAAATTAATTGTAATATCTATTTTATATAAGTATCCTAAAAATTTGTGTATTATTTTTAGAAGTAACTTATTTTTATTAAATATTCTTGAATTTCAGTGGCCTCCTAACTAAATTTTGGAAGTGTTTGAGTTTAGAAAAGATTTTTTTGACAGACAGACAAACAGACAAAAAATCATAAATACAAGAGTCAGGTTTCACAAAAAAACTAAGATTGATCGTAAGTATTCTGAATTGTTCATAAGTTATGCTCAATCTTAGTCGTTAAGTTTTTTTTTGTGAAACCAATTTCAGGTGAACAGTGAATTCAGCGCTAAAATGGGCTATAATGTCTGTACTAATAGGGATCACCACTTAATGAATAAGAGGCTTAGGGATGACATCAAAAGTTCAATGAAGGATAAAAAACTTAATACACATAGTTTTTTCATTGACCCCCACACCCCCCCTCTTAACTTAAATTGGGAAAATTGATTGACCAATAGGGATATGTGTAAAATCGATTTTAGATTAACAAAACTTGCAGCAATGTTGACCCCCCAACCCCCAAACTATTTGATTTAAGTTTTTTATCCTACATCGATCTTTTGATGTCGTCCCTTAATAAAATCCCATGTAAGCAACAAATGTGTGTTTCATAAAATTTTCATCTGTAAATTCCAGTTAACCTCCTTCATAAATCTAAAATAAACTCATTAGATTTATAAGACTGCACTATCGTGCATTTCGTAAGTAAATCAGATATTTTCCTTTAACTTAAATTATAGACAGTATATTATGCCAAAACCTGCTTTTGACCTTTTTTGAACTTATGTCTATGTTATCATGTTTGTAATTTTCCTATTTGATAAATCTATTTTTGGAAAGAAAAAAAAACAATTTGGGTCATTCATATTTAAAATGAATGGTAAACAAACATGCAAAGTAATTCAACACCAAAGTTTATCAAAACAAACTTTTCCAATCTTGTTAATCAATATGTTACTAATTTAAAAGGACTTTGTTTTGGTAAACACCATTCAAAATTATTTAAATTGTCAATGTCATGAACTTATTGAATGACATGTTGAATAAACAGTACTTCAATACATTAGAAAATGACCATTAATTTTAATATTAAAGACTTTATTAACAATAGTTTACATAGTTCCATACCAAAATTGTAGTATCAGTATTTTCAATGAGTAAGAAATATTAATATATCTTTCAATCTGAAAAGTTTGGAAAGATTTATTTGGAAGTGGAATAACAATAGTCTGTGTCTCTTTTTGTTTACCTTGCTGATGTGAAGATAGCACCATTAAGGCCACCAAATGTTGAGCAGGCAACAAAAACAGGCATAATCCATGACATGACACCTAATGTTCTCTCTGCAAATGTCTGAAATTAAATTTAGATGTAATATAAATATATCAATTATACCATATTGCCTGATTACTTGTGCTCAACATTGCAATAAAAAATTAAAACAAGAATGTGTCCATAGTACACGAATGCCCCATCCACACCATCATTTTCTATGTTTAGTGGACCGTGAAAATGGAGTAAAATCTCTAATTTGGCATTAAAATTAAAAAGATGATATCATAAGGAACATGTGTGCTAAGTTTCAAGTTGATTGGACTTCACTTTCATCAAAAACTTAAACCTGTAGTGGGACAGACGGATAGAAGAAATGTCGAACTGATGGACGAACGCACAAACAGATGCACAGACCAGAAAACATAATGCCCATAAATGGACAAAAAAAATTATCACTTTTAAAGTCTGGAATTAAAATGATGGATAAAGAAAGGACATTCGATAAAAAATTCCTCTTTCATTAACAGATTATTCCTCAGTTCCCTTTTCCATGTGACAGATTTTCATTATGGATTAATGTTTGATTATCTAAATTGCTAAATATGACCTTAACCTGTTTTTTTTATCGGTTTCAAAACATGACATGTTTTGAGATAATAAACCAAAATATCTAACATGTATGTTGTTTGTGCACCTATCCAATCGTGTTTTGTAAAATTACTTTTAAAATTTCGTTGGCTTAGCTTTATTTTTGGTAGTAGTTCCTTATTACCAATTCCTGATAATAAGTGTAAAACAAAACAATTATGTTGTTAATGTTATGAAATACTATAGAGTAAATATGAAAATTAACAAATTAAGGGAAACAGCATTACATGTATGTACATGTATATTATATACCAAAATAATAAAGTTAGTAGAGAGTACAAGAAAAAGGATCTGCACAGATTACTCAGGGCAGACGACATATTTAGGTACTCCTGCCAATTGTGCAGTCTCAATTATAATATTTTAGTTGTTGAAATTTGTAGTTTTTTTTTAACTTCTTGGTGTTAACTTAATCAGACACCTAAAAAGAACATCAAATAACACTTGTACTGAGAAATTCCCAACAAAGCTACGTTTTCTTACTTTAATCTTAAATATGGCATACCTTGAAGATAAAGAAAACCTATGGCCAGGTGTTTAAGAATACTAGAAAGTCTTTCAGTAAAGTTAAAGGTCATGCATGACAGCACTCCAAGTTTCTGCTTATCATCAACCAATGGTCAAAATAGCACTACATTTTGAATTTGTATAAAAAAGATTCTGAATTCAGAAATTAATGCTTTCAATTATCACTGCAATTTTTAAAGGCAGAATGTAAATGTTACATATATATCATTGTGATTGATTGTTTCATTGTGATTGATTGTTGGTTGCTTAACGTCCAGTGGCAAATATTTCATGCATATTCAGGACGAATATATTATTGTGATATCGGGTTAAGCTCCATATAAATATATGTATCATGTATCGGCCTAGCAGCAGTATTTGCATAAAAAAAAAAAAATTATTTCTGATTACAGAGTATCAATTCTAATACTCACCACTGCTGTAGCATTTGATGCTAACATGGCTGCAGGTGTCAGTACAGCAAAATAAGCAACATTTGCTAACAAATAAATAATCGTCACTAATGGAATTGAAATGCCTATTGCACGTGGTAAATTTCTGAAAAATATAAAATTATACAAATGGCTTTAGCTTTCCTGATTTCATACATTCATCAGAACTGAGTTAGGCCATGATGCTATAGAATAAAAAGTTTTGCAGTAAAAAAAAATCAATAGACCTTATCTCTATTTGGGAATTGGTAACACTTGAACTTATAAGGTCATACAACAAATATTTTTTCATTTGTGATATCAGACATTTATCTTGTACAGGAACAATTGAGGTGTCCAGCAATGGCCAAAGTATAGTGTTGAATTCCGTACTTCCACCTATAATGGTTACTTTTACAACTGGTGACTTGGATGGAGTTTGGAGAGTTGTCTCATATCACATCTTCTTAAATCTATATAAAATGTGTATTCTGTAACTGGCTGTTAATTCTCAAGATGAACAATTGTTATTTTTATTTCCTTTAGGCTTTATTGTTAAACTTTGTCAAGTCCTCCCCGATTCTAAATCAAATTAAGGTACCATTCACAGAACATTTGCCCTATTTGATATGGCGTCAGGATATGGTAATTTGCAAAACATTGATGAGTTTATTTGGACACTACAATCATATACATGTATAGTGGTAGATATTTATAGATTATCGGTGATCATCTCAACAAGATTGATTTTCTCGCTTGAGCCTGGAGACGAAAGCGAGAAAGGCAATCGAGTTGAGATGAGCAATGATAATCTTTTTATCGCTATTTTACCTATGACGATGTTGTCAATTTCATGTCAATTTCGTTAGCAACGCCACGTGCATGCTTAGTTTCTAGCGATAATTTTCCATCTCAAGCGAGTAGCATGATATGAAAATTATCACAAAAAAAGATCAAAGGAAAAATGCACAAAATAGCGATAATAAAACATATATTTTTGTCCCTATATAATATCAATTGACTGCCAAAAAAAAAATTAGTGCATGGTCAACAACAAAATAATGATAAAACCAAAATTTTCAGTAATGAATGGAAATTTTTACAGGATCTTGATTTGGACAGCTGGTAGGTACTACATGTACTAACCGATTCACCTGGTGTAACCAAATATTCAAAAATAAGGGAATTTAACACTTTTGATGCTGAATATATGCATTGTACTTTTTAGGTGTTATAGATGTAGCCAATTGATCAACAGCATTTCACACAAACACATTCCAAAAGTTTCATTATCTTTGTTTTGTAAAGTATTCAAAACAACACTACAGGAAACACGGTCTTATCCTTCTTTTAAATACTTGTCCTTTTACACACACAAATAAACAAAGATATTCTATACAATGCTATGTTGATACAGATTAGGAAATATTGATTTATGGTATAAAGTCATGCTTTTCTAATGTTGTACATATTCACCAAAACAAAAGCTGTTATTGACCTAATGCTTTTGTATCTACTTTTGTTTCACCTTCAACAATGTTCATATGAGTTTTTTAATAGGATAAGAAACTTTAAAACGAACTAGCTTAAGATCTTTGAATTCCAGACCAAAAACAAAACAAAACATTGTCCTATAAGGAGTTCATCTGACGTTCAAATTAAACAATGAATTGTAACAAACAAAGAATTATTTGAATTTGGAATAAATCAGAATTCTCGAAAAATTTCATAAGAAAATTTATAATGAAAACTAATCTAATTATGGAGGGTTAGCCATGTGTGGAGGGTCAGTTAGTTCCTTGAGAAATTAATCTGTACCGCATGGCCGTGAAAGTAATCTATACGGCATGGCCAACCCTCAATGATTGGATTAATTTCCATCGGATATTCTTATCAATTTTCCAGAATGCTAATTTATTCCAGATTCAACAAAATTCCTTGTAAAATGATAATTTGCATGTTCGATTGAAAAAAATCTATTTCTTCTTTTTTTTATGTTTTTCAACTTCATAGTTTACTCATTGTAATTTTTAACCTTCTAACATTTTTTCTAAATTTTGTAATTTAAGCTTTCTTCCGTAAAAATATAATGAAAACAAATCTTTAAACATATTTGGTTTTTAGTTTAAGAAAGTGTAAGGAGTATTATTATACTACAGACGTTTCCAATAATCTTTGCTGATATTAAAACTGCATTCTAATAAATCTCCCAAAATGCAACATTTCCTGTGCTGAATTATAAGGTCATGTGACATGTATGAGAAAGAGGATGCATAAGTAACATACAATGTAGTGTATCCTAAACTCTGTCTGACTGACAAAATTTCATTCAGTCAGACAGAATTTTTTAGATATTTTAGTTAAAAATATATATAAGAAAATGTCACATTTATTTTTCAATCACACAAACCTAAAACAGTTTGTCACAGACTGTACTTAGTTCAAGTGTACTTCAAATTTCCAGAAAAAAAATATGCAATAAATTAATCATTGGTTAAAACTATACAATTCTAAATTGCTTTAATGGTAGACTGAAAAACCTTCAGAATTAACTTTAAAACAGTATCTACTTGTCCTTGTAGCAGATACTGATTTTCTTTCTTTATCCTAATTTATCCACAGCATATGCAAACATACTCATGACTATATTACCAAAAACAAAATCGGGTTCACAATTACTGCTGTCAAGCTTATGATAACTGTTTATGATGAGGGCACTTTGACCATTGCAGACATTAATATCAGTTACTGTAGTAGTACCTCTGTGGATTATCTACACACATTTGACAATGACACTCTTTATCAAATACTTGGTGATAATTCAGCATGGTGCATCTTACCTTTCAGTCAATCTAAATAAAACTGTCTGAAAGTAGGTCAAGGCTGTCCATTTATGATAAAATTTCCAAAATTTCCACTTAAGTCATTTTAACTGTTTGAGTAAATAAAAACTATTGATTTTCTTTCCTGTTAGTCTGGTCCAAATTTTCTACTGGTCTAACAATTTTTTTTAAGGGTCACCAGCCTAACTTCTTGCCAGTGGATTTTGGTGCAGACTGCAGTACTGTCACTATACTTACTTATATGGGTCTTTTAATTCTTCTGTTACAAAATTCAAATAATTCCTGAAATTTAAATAAATTATAACTTCAAATCTGCATACAACAGTTAAGACTAGCACTAAAAAGCCATGGCAAAGATAAAAACCTTCTTAGGTAACAGTTAACTACATTTTACATTTTTTTTAAAAAGGTTTCTTTTCTAAAACTTTAGTAACAAGAATGTGTCCACAGTATGTGGTTGCCCCACACACACTATCAATTTCTATGTTCAGTGGACCGTGAAATTTGGATAAAAACTCTTATTTAGCATTAAAACTATAAAGATCATATCATACGAACATGTGTACTAAGTTTCAAGTTGTTCAGACTTCAACTTTATCAAAACCTACCTTGACCAAAAATTGAAACATGAAGCAGGACAGACAGACAGACACCACGGACGGACCAATGAACGAACAGACCAGAAAATATAATGCCCCTCTTCTATATTGTAGGTGGGTATAAAAATTGATTTGCATGAATTGGCAGCCTTTTTTTGGAATTGTCAAAATTTGTCTACATCCATTTTTTTAAAAGTTCAGTTTTCTTTACTACCAACTGTAATTTTGTGATACTTCTGGCGTTTTAACCAATCTGGCATTATAACTTTATGTCTTTCCTAGTATACACTTACACATTGTATGTAAATTTAAGGTTAAGCCTAGTTAAAGTTGTGGAGTTTTTGGTCAGCACTGTTGAAGTCCAGAAATATCTATACTTTTTTGGCCTAAATCAAGTCATGCATTTACAGCTTAATTTTGCACCATTACATTATGGTACTAATTATAAGCCAAAAGGATGTTCATTCTTTAGTTATGTGGATGATGATTTAGAAAAAGTGTCGCCTCATTGACTAACTAAATTTGTGCACCAAATGGTCCTCATTTTCATGTATTATCATAGTAATAAATAATAATTCATGCACAGTACCAGTGTGTGGTATATTGTCAAGAATTTATAAAAAATTAATCACATGCTTTTCTGACTATCAAGGAAAATGTTTACTTCTTCTGTTACCCTTACAGTTCAGTTGTTATATTTAGCTACTTGCGTTGGAGATTAAATTGGACACAGAGAGGGATTTTATTATTCAAGTAACTTCATGCATCACTATTTTTCAGTGAAAGTAAAAAATACCTATTTTTCTGTAAAATTATTCACAAGCACTTTAAGTTTCATGGAACAGTGGAAAATGTCTCGCTGAGAGTGAGAAGTGAAATTTCTTATAAGTCTGTTCCAAAATGAATTCATGGAGGGGATAGGAGGCACCTAAATTAGTAAAATAGGGGTGGTTACATTTTCCTTAGAATTTTGTAAGGAACATAAGTAAAATGAAATTTTGTTTGGCTTGGTCTTAAAATGGTGATATTTTCCAGTGTTTCTTGAAGAAAATCTTTAAAACTGTATATTTTTAAGTATTCTTTTAAGATTTACATTCGTAGATAAATTGTAAATTTAATTTAATATGCTGTTGTAAAATTTGAATCTTACCATCCAGCATAGGAATACAATCCTGAGTAAAAAGCTAATGCAAATTTGCCTGGTGATGTTGTGGAATTTTCAAATGGTTCTTGGAAACTTTCTCTATCACCTGCAAAGATACAAATGGTAAACATGGTTGAAGAGATTACCTTCTGGGTTCATATATGAAAAAAAATAATAAACCGGATCAAGCTCCTCAGAAACATAGTTTAAGTACAACTGTGCTTGAAATAGTCTGTGACTTTCCAAGACCAATAAATATTATTAACCCCTCCTCAAATGGGATTTTTTGTTTTGAATTTCTTACTAACACATTCATCTTACTCTTAATGGAATTTTGCACTTGAATTTTCTACATATAGGACAAAAAAATAAAGATGAACTTATCCAATAGACACAGATTCCCCCATTATAAATTTCCATCAAATATAGCAATTTTTCTGTTTATAAAAGAACAGTGAATGTGATGCCACCAAATTCAACTTTGATTTGTGTTTGGTGGTAATATTAAAACAGTGTGTATAAGTTTCATAACATTTGGATGAGGCGAACCAGTGGCGGATCCAGAACTTTTCTTAAGGGGGCCCGCTCCAGTCATGCTTCAGTGATTCCCTATATAATCAAACAAATTTTTCCCACGAAAGGGAGGCCCCCCCCACTCCCCCCCCCTGGATCTGCCTATGCAAACGTAAGTTTAAGAATGGAAACCAATTTCTGGAGATGAAAATGATTTATTATTATCCTTCATTGATTTTTTGATGTTGTCCCTATTAAACTGAATATCTTTCAAAAATGAGTGAATTTTTTAACACAATTTTAACCTCACCATTTTTTTTCATAGATCATCAGTCATATTTTGAGTACATTAGATACAGGAATAACTTTGACCTTGTGTGTAGTTTTAGATACGTAAATGCACAAAAAGCTGTGCCCCAAAAATCTGACAAAATATATTTGTGGCAAAAGTCAAACTGTATTATGTAATATTACTGTAATAGCATAAGCATTACGTAAAAAAAAAAGGAAAAGAATCTGTTGGCTTTCAGATAGACACAATCATACACTATGATTTAAACCTAAAAGAAGTTTGTTAAAGAGGAATCTTCTTTTCCATAAATACCAATTTAATCAATGAAACATAGTTAGATCTGGTAAAAACATTGCCAGTTTGCAAGCTAAGTTATATTATGGTTACTCTCTGTGTTACTGATAATTTTTGTAATTTACACTATCTACAAAACTTTAAAAATCAACATTTAAAGGGGCAACATGAAAAAGACAAACAGACAAACAATAGAAAACATGACACAACATAGAAAACTAAAGAATAAGCAACACAAACCCCATCAAAAACTAGGGGTGATCTCAGACTCAGGTGCTCCGGAAGGGTAAGCAGATCCTGCTCCACATAAATATAAATTATCAGACAACAAAGTCATCCGAATAATAATAAACATGGAGTCTCCTTTCAGAAATAATTGTATTTAAAGTTTTGCAGCGGAAGTTGTTTGTAAGAATTATATTATATTCTACCTTGATCCAAGGATGTTTATTTTATTATTCTACATCTTAAAAACATTTCGGTTGTGAAGGTGGTTTGTCATTACATACAGCTGTATCTTGCAGGAAGGAAAAACATGTTCTTCCCACTGAACAAGGCTAAAATAGATACTGCGCAGAAATTAATTATATGTCAGCCAATTAAAAAGTAAACAAACAAAAATGTAAAAAAAAATTTATATGTTTGTCATTCATAATCCAATAACTGTCAGATTCCTAATGGGGCCTTGGTGACAGTGGTGTAAGTTGTTACTACTGTAATCACTAGCCAGTCAACACTGAGGTTGTGTCAGTTCGAACCCTGCTTGTGTGGATGCACTCGACTCCAATCTAAATTTAATTGACTAGGAATGTCAGTTTTACTATCAAACATGGGTGTTTTTTCTCCGGGCACTCCAGCTTCATCGACCAATAAAAACTGGCTGCTACGAAATAGCGGTGCTTGAGAGTGGCTTTAAAACACCAAAAACCAAATCATTTTTCTGACTTGGTAAATACTTTTCCTTCTGTATAATGTAGAATGCTGGATAAAAATACATCTGCAGCCTAACAATTTACAGAAAAGAATCAAACTTATTATTGAGGATACTTTATTTCGCATTTAGCCCTTTTTAGCCCATTTCACATCCATTTAAATTTTGTTATTTTCAAATTTACTTGAGTAGTTGAGGTTGGGAAAAAAAGTCCAACATATTTGAGGCAATTTCTGTTCACGATATTTTTCCATTTGCGAAAGTCTTGAAAATAAATCGCATTTTGTTTAGGGGTCAGCTAAAACCTAACTCCCGGTGTGGGATTTTCTCCCCGTGTTAAGACCCATAGGTGACCTTGGGCAGCATTCTGCTCTTAGGTCATGTTGCTGCCTCTTTGAAGAATTCCTCATTTCAATTCTCAATTTTACATGCTCATTTAAATGTATCAAAATTTTTATTTATATTTCTAAAGTTTTCATTTTGCATTTAAAAAAATCATTAACCAAAATCATGCAATTATATCTAAAGACAATGCAAAAGTACAATATTTCTGAAAGAATTATTTTTTTCTGAAAAAAAACCCTTGGTATTCAATTTTTTATTTTTTATTTTACATTGCCCCAAACCATTTCAAACTGCAGTTTTGAGTCATCATTAAAAAGAATAAAAAAAATAATAAACAATATATCATAAAAACTTCATATTTTGGATTGTACCTTCAAGCAAACATACATGTACAAAGCTGTAAATTAAGTATACATTGTAGATTGAATATTAAAGAGTTTACATAACATGCCTTAAGAAAATTTAAATGACTTAATATATACACCCTAAATCATAATATTATTCAGTCCTATGCATTGCTGCATATAAAGCTATTATTTAGGTATAGTTTGAAGGACTGTTTTTTATAGTTATAAATTGAAAATAATGGGAAATGGGTAAGAAAATGTATTTCAAAGATAAATGAGCCTGACAATCATAACAATACAGTGGCAGATCTGGAACTTTTCATAAAGGGGGGGGGGGGGCACTTGCTCCAGTCATGCTTCAGTGATTCCCTATATAATCAACCACAAAAAGAAGCCCTCAGGTTACCCCCCTGGATCTGCCTATGCAATAAACAAATTGCAATCAATCAATCAAAAATCATGTTTTGGGGTTTGAAAACACCAATTACATTTGTCAGGAGATACAGATCATTGTTAGCAAAGGCTCCATGTTGAAGGCTGTATACTTCTACCTATATAGGTTTTATTCTATAAATTTTGAATTGGATGGAGAGTTGTCTCATTGGCACTCATACCACATCTTGCTATACAAACATGTATCTTTGTAGGGTTCAAAATGTAAATTATTTTACATCCTTCTTTCAAAGGACATTTTTTTCTGACATAAATATTGAACTAAAACTCAATGATATTTGGTACTTACTTTTGAACATACATGTAAAGACAATTCCGATGATGAGGATCACGACAAGGGCAATGATATTTGGTACTTACTTTTGAACATGAAGACAATTCCAATGATGATGATCATGATTAGGGCAATGATATTTGGTACTTACTTTTGAACATACCGGTACATGTAAAGACAATTCTGATGATGATCATCATGACAAGGGCAATGATATTTGGTACTTATGTTTGAACATAAAGACGATTCCAATGATGATGATCATAGTCATGATGAGGGCAATTTGCCAATGCTTTTTGATACTTACTTTTGAACATAAAGACAATTCCGAGGATGATGATCATGACGAGGGCAATGATATTTGGTACTTACTTTTGAACATAAAGACGATTCCAATGATGATGATCATGATAAGGGCAATGATATTTGGTACTTACTTTTGAACATATATTTGTACATGTAAAGACAATTCCGATGATGATGATGACGAGGGCAATGATATTTGGTACTTACTTTTGAACATAAAGACAATTCCAATGATCATGATCATGATAAGGGCAATGATATTTGGTACTTACTTTTGAACATAAAGACAATTCCGATGAATCATGATGATGATCATGACAAGGGCAATGATCTTTGGTACTTACTTTTGAACATAAAGACGATTCCAATGATGATGATCATGATGAGGGCAATGATATTTGATACTTACTTTTGAACATAAAGACAATTCCAATGATGATGATCATGATACGGGCAATGATATTTGGTACTTACTTTTGAACATATATTTGTACATGTAAAGACAATTCCGATGATGATGATCATGATGAGGGCAATGATATTTGGTACTTACTTTTGAACATAAAGACAATTCCAATGATGATGATCATGATAAGGGCAATGATATTTGGTACTTACTTTTGAACATAAAGACAATTCCGATGAATCATGATGAATCATGATGATGATCATGACACGGGCAATGATCTTTGGTACTTACTTTTGAACATAAAGACGATTCCAATGATGATGATCATGATGAGGGCAATGATATTTGATACTTACTTTTGAACATAAAGACGATTCCGATGAATCATGATGATGATCATGACGAGGACAATGATCTTTGGTACTTACTTTTGAACATACGTAAAGACAATTCCAGTGATGATGAAAATTGATCATGATGAGGGCATAATATTTGGTACTTACTTTTGAACATAAAGACGATTCCAATGATGATGATCATGATGAGGGCAATGATATTTGGTTCTTACTTTTGAACATAAAGACAATTCCAATGATGATGATCATGATGAGGGCAATGATATTTGGTACTTACTTTTGAACATATATTTGTACATGTAAAGACAATTCCAATGATGATGATCGTGACGAGGGCAATGATATTTGGTACTTACTTTTGAACATAAAGACGATTCCAATGATGATGATCATGACAAGGGCAATTATTTTCGTTGCTGTGAAGATATCCTGAATTAAGGCTGCTGATTTCACATTTTTACAGTTGACGTAGGTGAGAATTGCTGAAGAAGAAAAGAGATAAAGTTATGAATCTCTAATTATAACATTTAAAATACCCCTTCAATTTTGTTCCCTTGATTATTTTTTTGAAGGATGGTGGCTTACATGTACATGTTGTTGAATTTACAGGGAATTTAACAAAAATAACAAAAAAGAATAGGGCTTGCCTTCATTGATAATCACTGAAGCCAACTTATAATTTAGATACATGTAATTTTTTTACAAACTCCAACCTTGAATGTTTCCTGTACAGTTGCTGTTACAATAAGGTCAAATTTTGAATATATACATTTAACAGCAACTTTTTTTTCTTAAAATTAACTTTTCCTTAACTTCAAAATAAACTAATAAACATGCAGTAGAAAAGAATAGAACTAAAAAAATGAGGGATAAAGAAACCTTTTTCCTTAAAACAGTGTAGCCTAAGGTGATCCCTGATACTTTTTGTATAAAAACATTCTTTTAAGGTGTCTTTTAAATGGAATAACATGGATAATACAATAACAGTTTAAAAACTCTTCCAATTTGATATTCAATAGAAAAAAATGTTTCATTGGGACAAAAAACTATTACCCAACATAAAAGTTTTTTTTTCTTTTTAATAACATTAAAATTAATCATCAAATAGAAATGATTGATGGATATTTAAAAAAAAAATTTTCAATAAATGGAAAAACTTTATAAAAGTTCAGTTAAGGATTATTCCAAGTTCCAGTTTACATTAATATTGTATCTTTTAACAGAATTTTTAAGTTTTTGATTTATATTCACAAATATGCTTTAAATTCTAGAATGATGCGAGATCATAAGGCCACAATTAAAAATATTTTGGTTTGCCCAAACCCTACTCAAGGTTTAGACAGTGGGTAGACCTGTACATAATTTTTTTTTTAAGAAATTGAAGTATCAGATGTTTATTAGTCTTCATGCCTATCTGATTAAAAAAAAACTTCTTCAAATCAGGACAATAAAGAATTTGGGTAGGCACATACATGTACCACAATAAATAAATTCTTAAATTTATATTAGACTTACATGTAGGCTTGCAATCAATTTAAATCACATTAATGATTGAAGGCTTACATGAAATTTATATGTTTCTCATGATTCTTTAAATTTCTTTTCTTACAAATTTTCTCAAAAACATTAGCACTCATCTGTGACAACAAACAATTCTATTAAAATATTTTTTTTTTCAAATGAAATAAGAATATATGTATTATTCAATATAAAAGCATTTGAAATGTTTATTTCCATGAATTCTTTTTTTTTAAATATTGGGAACCTCAGGATTCAATTTTAAGCCACGGAAATTCAGAATTTCTTGTTTTTAAGTCTGGGATTTCGAGATCAGGATCCCTCCTACCCCCCCCCCCCCCCTCATTTATGCATAAATAGAGATAAGTGAACCCCATGAGACAAGAAGACAACCAGCCCTTTATTATATGCACAGTATGATACCATCTTGTTAATGCTTGATTAGTGATCATTGCAACTGAGACTATAATATTATACATGTAATAGTCCCCCCATTGGGAGTCCCAAGTGATCATGATGGACATCAAGCTGAGGTGGTAATCATATTCATATACTTACTAATGCAAAGAGCTGCTAGTAATCTCATTGCTGTCTCTGGGGGTCCACCATCACATGGGAACACTGGTTCTAAAACATATGCTGCAAATGTCAAGGCCCCAATGGCATTACCACAGGGGATAATTACCACAAGAGCTACCCACAAATACAGAAATGCAGGCAGATGTCCAAATGCTTCACCAATGTAGGCATAGTCTGAGCCTGACTTGACAATCATTGTACCAAGTTCTGCATAACAAATTGCCCCTACTAACGAAATTAGTCCACAAATGAGCCAAACTATGAGTGACAGTCCAACTGAACCAGATTCAAGTAAAACTCCTTTTGGTGATATGAAAATTCCACTGCCTATGATTACACCAACAATGATAGCCACTCCATTGTGTAGTCCAAGTTCCTTTTTTAATTTAATAGCACTGCCCGAATCACTCGACGAATCTGAATCAGACGATCGAGTTCCATTCATAAGATTACTGTTTTTTGTCATGTTGGTTTTGTAAACACGTGTATAGTAATTTATAATATGATAACAAAAGTCACTTGCTAACTGTTGAGGAGAACACTAACAGACAAAAATAGAACAATTAAATTCTTTAAAATATCTAAAGAGTTGTGTTTCTATCTAATTTTATCATCCACATGAAGTATTTAGTTGTCGATCTACACATAGCGCGGGACGATGATGAAACTATCGAGAAAACATGCTTCCTGTGTATGTTTGTTGACGTCACGTGATCTGTACTACTATTATCCAATCAAAAAGTAGGTTAATTTTACTACCATTTACGCACAATGACTAAATATTCATTCATGAATATATTGCATCATCAAGAAACGATAAACAAGCTTGTAACACACAAAACACCAGAAAAAACCCAAACTGAATAAGAAATGTAATAATTTAAATGAAAGAGAAAATTTGTTTAAGATAAGATTAATTTTATTATCCAACGTGTATTTTCAAGAATTTATATTTTCTGACCGTCGTCTTTTCAAGTCTTTGTCACAGCAATGGTCAAAGTCAGCAAACATTTGTTCAGCTGAGTGGTATGTATCACAACTGTTATATAAACTTTGTTATAAACTTGATGATGAATACCATTATCAACCACTTTCAAAGCTGAAACTACTTCTAAATCCTGTGTTTTGACAGAAGTTGGTGAATTTATGAAGCAATCTTTAGAATTGCGAAAATGAGGTCCATGTCCATCAAAGGTTACATAACAATTTATTTCTGTTATATTTGTATTTTAGTCTTAACTTTCTGAATTATGTATATGTTTGTATTTGTGTTTGCTTGATCCATATGGGTGTATCTGGCAAATAAATTATTATATAACAAACATCTTGGCCACAGGAAAAGGTATTTAACTACGATTAAGACATCAAAAGAAAAATAGTATTCCCTATTAGCATCCGATCAGTTCAAATCCATTTTGTCAACATAAGCTGAATAAAAAACACCGTTGCACCTCATTTGCATTGTATTAATGCGGCAACTTTTAACAGGTTTAATTTTACCATTTAATAGTGGCAATGTGCGTGTACGTTGCAAGGAAACAATATCAACTCTGAATAAAAGGAGTCGTTGGAAAGACAAATTTGAACGTTTATTCAGTAACCCCCCCCAACACTAAAAAATAGCCTGGAGACGGATTTATTAAAGTTTTTCCAAACTTGTTTCCGAATCCCATATTTGAACGTTATGTAACATTGTAATATTTATCTTGTAATTTTTCATTAATAAATACTGATTTAATAACGATTGGACTGTGTAATATATATAGTTAACTACGTTTACATGGTGATGGATTAGTCCGCATGCTGTATATATGTTACTGTTATATAAATTATTATAATAACTACCTACGTATACTGATTTTATGAGTGCCCCGTGTGTAAGGGTTAGGGTGCAAATAAGGGTGCAAATTGGAATTACGCTATAGAAGCGAAGCTCCTGCTAGAGGAGGAAGATAAAGACTAGGTAACAGGTAACAGGTACTGTTTAAACTAAAAAAAATCAGTTTAATACAAGTAAAAATATGATAATTTAAATATTTTCCAATCTAAAATCTGAAATCAAACAGACCTAGAAAAGTCGTCATTAGCAGTAAAATTGCACGTGCACGTCTGTCTTTTCTATTTATCTTTACATCGGCGTTCATGGAGGTAGTGTCAATGGTTGGTCGATCAATTCAATCAGAAACATATATATTGACAGATATACTATTCCCAGATTCAATACAATTCAATTCAAAGTTTTATTTAAAGTCGATATTCCATAACTGAATACATAGTGTAAAATACCAACAAAGCATTGTTAATTATATATATATCTAGGTATTTCTTTATTTTTCTCTTAGAGTCTTTAGATATAAATCGATGATCATAGAGTTGACAGTTAATGCTCCTTTGGACCAACAGCTATTTTCCTGGCAGGATTATTGGATAACGAACAAGTCTATAAATATCTTAAATTTTGGAATTTGTATGGATCAGGTTAATATCATTCCTTTTGCCATCAAATATTTTTGAAAAGTTGTCAAAGAGGGCGTTTAAACCCTTTTAATTGAAAATATACATGTTCTAAGGATATGTGACAACTTTGAACATTTCTATTCTAAGATATGTTAGAATTCTTAGAGTTGTTCCCCTTACACCTGTATGATCACAATAATGACTGCGATTAAACACCTATTTAGGTAACAGTCGGCCTTTGGAACAATTTCATAGATGCCTTGACTTTTATGAAATATCCATGTAACAGCTGACCTGGATGTGTTATAATTGTAACCGTGGCGTAGTCACATACATCTCGGGGCATTCTTGAGCACCAGACATCGTCCCCGAATATGGGTGTGGTTTCTGGTTTTCTGTCTATTTTTTTCTGTGTAGTTTAGTGTTTTGTCTTTTCTTGCCTTTAATTTTAGTCACGATGTATTGTCTGTTTTTCTTTTAATTTCTGATTGTCCCTTTTGCATGTTCTGCATTTTTTTTATCATTAATTATAAATAATCGGAAAAATCACTGGCAAAAGTTAGGCAGGAAGTACAGGCCCTGTTGGGACCTCCTGAATGTACACCTGTTTTTAGTGAGTATCATATTTCGTATTTGTTTTATAGTTTGTGGACTAATTAATGCTAGTCTTTTTGGTCTCTTATTTGTTGGACATAATGATGTCTTCCTTTTATGGCTATTTTGTTGCTCTCTGATGCTATCTTTTTCGAACCATGTATATATCGTGTATCTTATTTGCCCACTTTTTCTTCTTTTTTTTTTTTTGGTCACAGATCTAAAACTTCAAACATAAACTTTCATAAGACATATGTATCTAATATTTTTTTTTCTTTTGTCCTCGTCGTATGTAGTGGTTATTTGTCATATTTGCCGTTATCGCGCCGCGTTTTTCCCCCTTTTTTTCAAGTACCTTCAAAACATTCCTCAGTAATATGCTCTTTTATAATATTAAGATTCTCCCTCATAAATTTGACCGAATTTTAAAACATTTCTAATCTATGTACATGGCTTAAAAAGAGGCAGAAACTTCGAAGATACTATATAAATGTGCATATATATATAACTGAGTCAAATGTCTCTCATATCATCCTCGGGTATAATATAGAATAATTGCAGATTTTGATAGTCTTGTCCGCAATGTGCGTTAAATATACTGCACAATGCTTTTTAGTGTCGGGTTTAAAAAAAATCATTGTTATTTGAACTTAATTTGTTTATAGTAATTTACTTCCATCTCCCAATTGCATTAAATTATTTAGATTGGCATCATGATTTTTATGCCAGTTTACGAATATAATGTCTACTGATCACGTTATATAACAAGAGACATATATAATACAATTCAACGTATGTTATAGGATTAACACGACGGGTGTCCATACGGTAGAGCAGGATCTGTTCTCCATTCTTTAGCATTTTTTTGTCATGGCGTATGGTCGTCATTTTACTGATTTCGGGATATTAGTTTGATTGTCTCTTTGGAGGACTTTGGGTCTTTTGCATTTCTTTTACACTTACAATGATGAAAACAAACCAATTGTATCTGCTAACCATGTTCCTTTGGTAATAACATTTATTAACTATGCCAAAGCGAAATATATCCGCTAACTGAGTTTCTTCGTTAATTAAATCAATAAATTGAAGAAAAAAAAAACTCATTATTTATAAATTCAGTCATATAATTTTAGTTTATGACAGACACAAAAACAAACATATGAGTTTTTTTTTTTTAATTTTTAATCTAAAGAAACAAGTAAAGATATTTTGAATACTATAAAGAAAAGATCAAAAATAACATTCGACAAGTTTTTTTTATACATAGAAACAGGATGCGCAGGATGTGCTTGATTTGTTCTCTGAAAACAAAACACGAAAAAATGAATGAAACTTGAATGATGCAATAATTTTGAATTTTTACTCCCAATTAGGGTTGTCAGGATAGAACTGTCAGTTAAAAATCGAGAAAGCCTTCGTAGTATTTGATCAATTAGTCGAGATATGAGTATCGACATTAACAATTTCCTTTAATAATTCAAAAATTAATATACAATTAGAATTAATATATATTCCAACAAGAGTTTGGCGGAGTATACCCTTTCAGGATGAACTCGACCACGAAATAAAGGGGAAGCAACTCCATGTTTACAATCTCTCAGTTTTCAAAACACGAGCACGGAAGGTGTGTTGACAAACAGACATGACGGTGGACAATATGAAAAAGAAAGCGCTGGACACAAGTTCAGAAGGATCAGACAATGGAAAAGTTGAACTAAAACGAACAATTACATTATTCAATGGAGTCGCTATTATTGTCGGATCAATTGTAGGATCTGGGATCTTTGTTTCCCCAAAAGGTGTACTTGCTGAAGCAGGGTCGGTAAGTAAACACAATCCACGTGGTTTTTATATACACAGAACATTAAACAAACAAACTACTGAAAAAGCTTTTAGGTCTTTTGTTATTGTCATAAACGCGAAAAGATCTTTGAAAAATATGTTTGAACAATGTTGAAAGGAAAAAATATGTTTCAATCTAATTTAATTCATACATTGTCATAGTTTTAATTAATTTTTAAAATGTAGTTTTGTAAATATGTGTATTTTTTAAAGATGAATACCAACCCTTACTATTTTATTTTTCTGACACCGTAAAATTATTTATTTATTTGATTATAAAACAAAATAATATTTCTTTTCTTTATCACCATATTTCATTGTTTTGTCTGTTGGACATTTTTCTGCATATATATTGCACATTAAAGATCATCACAAAATCATTTAGTGCTACAGCAAGTAATTTAGTGTTAATTGTTAATTGTATTTCCACGACAAAAAAAAAAAAAATGAAAAGGACTATTTACATGTACATACATTGTATGTATCAAGGGATCTGTCCAATCTAACTCCATACATCATAGCATATGTCATTCAGGTGCTTTTTGTATAAAACAGTATTGTTTTTTGTTTACCTATATACATGTAATTGTTTTATACAGGACAAAAACCAGGATATATCACATATTGATTAACTACTGTGGTGCCAGGTGGCAAAATTACATGTTGTTTTATATTATTGTCATATGTTATAGCACTTCAACATAATCCTTAATACCTTTTTAATAATTATTATATAATATCAAATTAAGCAGGAAATAGCATTAATCCATTTCACTTTTCTCTACCAAATAAAATTACAAGGGTTAACCCCATTTTACCTATGAAAATATTAATCTTGTTAAGGGTGACGATAATTAGTGTTGACAGTCACATGGATATATATTTCTTATTAATGTCCACTTTTACACTTAATTGTCACAATAAATAAATTAATACATATATACAGATACATCTTTTCTAATTTCATGGACAAAAATGAATAGCATATAATAAAAATGTACAAACTTACAAATGATTAGATAAAAAAAAAGGATTTATGTGGCCTAGTATTTTTTTTACAACAAAAAATATTAGTATTCAAATATGCTCTTTGAAATGAAGAAGGTATTAAGCTTAACATTACTAATGCTAATCTTACTACTTCTAACTTGTTAAACATCATAGTTTGTGAAATTGTCAGTTCCCTGTGGCGTAAAGGATAACATTCACAAATGGCTATTAACATTGTGCAAGGTGGTGTAAAACAGTAAATCTTCCATCGTTTTAAGTCCTTATCCATAGAAAACAAGACTACTTTAATATAGCAGAAATATAATTATTATGCATTGAAAGGGTTCATATCACAACTTAAGCTACAATGTAGCTTGAAGTATAACTAAACAAAAAGTTAATTATCATGTGTCTTGATATTACACTTGACTCTGGAAAACAAATTATAAGGTTAAAATGGAGCACACTAAAGAAATGACATGGGGGATAATTTTTGAAAGTATCAATTTCTACTTTTTTACGAGATTTAGTAAAAAAAAAAGGAAGAAATATTATTAATTAGGCATTGAAATGACTGAAGGTGTTTATTATCTGAGCTATGAAAGCTATTGTGTCCTTGAAAGAGAAAATGGTGTAAAAACTAAAATTAGTTAAGTATTTTGAGGGCAGCTGTGTTATAAAGTAAATCTTTGATGATAATGGCTATCTTAACCTTAATAATAGGGTTAGGTGGTACATGTATTAATGAACCTGATAGAACTTGGGATATACATACTCAGCTTTTTGAAGAAAGAATACATGTATATGTACTTTTGAACTATTTGATTTCCCTAAAAACAAACTTTCTTCAACAACTAGAGGGAAGCTGAACTAAATTAAGACAACGAATACTCTTATATGCCTTTTGATCACAACCTCACTACAGCCATTGCAAATGTGTGATGTTAAATGGTTATTATTTTTAACCTAACCTTGACCTTTATAATAGGGCAGTATGAATGAACCTGATTGAACTTCACACCTACATACTTGGCTTCTTTAAAAGAAAGAATACATGTACTTTTCAACTATTAGATTTTGCTAAAAATAAAGTTTCTTCAAGTGCTAGAGGGAAGCTGAACTAAATTTAGACCCTGACTGCTCATGTGTCTTCTGATCACAGCCTTAGTACAGTCATTGCAAGTCTTTGATGTTAATGGTTATTATTTAACCTAACCTTGACCTTTATAATAGTGGCAGTATGTATGAACCTGATTGAACTCAATCAGAAGTGCCGTGGATACTTCACTTTTTTAAGAAGAACAAAATACATCACATTGTTCCACTGTGTAATTTCCATACTTCTTCTCCATATTTTTAAGTTGAGATCATAATTTGTAAAAAAACAGAGCAAGATTTTTTTTCTGCAGTCTAAGTCTATTTTAATTGATATCTGTCTTATATCAGCTGTGGTAAAACTTTCTGTATACGCACAGAAGTCCATAACTATCCCTAGTTATTTATTGGCTGATGATTTGAGGTTATTTTAAATTAAGTTACTTTAATTTATTAACTTGACATTTCCTAATATAAATTGGTAAAGGTTTTAACATCATTTAGTGCATTACTCCATTGGATTTTTCTTTCTAAAATGATAGTTGTTTCTCTTAGATTTATTTTTTAGTGTGTGGTTTATGAGTGTAACTGTTGTTTGGTGTTGTAGAAAAGATAATGTTTTGTGTCGTGGTGCACTATTAGGATTAGCATCAACCCTGTCTGCAATTGTCACGGATTGAGACATCTTGAAGCATCAGTTACATAATCTTTTATGATTATATACATTTTTGTACCTGAGCATCAAAGGTGTTATGCTTTATGATGTATGGTATAGTTTCTATATGCAAAATTCCTGCATATTAAATTAACTGCTGCTAGTATAATCAAAGTATAAAACAAATACTGACATCTTTATGTTGTTATTGTGCTGTTTTACAACTGTCTCAGGTAAAGGGCAGGGTTTAGTGCTTTTACCCTGCCAGACGTTTTTGATGTGTCTGTCCCAAATCAGGAATCTAAAATTCAGTGGTTGTCATCGTTGTTGCTGTATGCCTTATTTGTTTATCTGTATATTTTTAGCATAAATTAGGCAGTTTGGTTTTTTCGCTCTTACTGTTTCATACTTTTTAATGATGGGCCTTTTATAAGTGACTATACATTTTTGGGGTTTGCTCATGGTTGATGACTTTACTGTGTCCTATTATGGCTATACCATGTCCTTTTGGTTTCTGGTTGATAGTTATTTCATTGGCAATCCCAACATTGCTTCTTATTTTTTTATTTGAATAGTTTCTTGAATAATGTTTTCACTGTAAATTTTACAAACAGATCCAGGAGCAATAAAAAGCAATATGCAAAAGAAAAAAAATAATCATATTTATTGGTTCTGCAGAAAAGTTTTTATCATCATAAATCATTATAAATAAAAGGCTAACGGATGTTCGGGAAACATCTGTGACACTGCACAACTATGCAAAAAAATTATAAAATATATATGTATTGTTTTTATAGCAATAATTCTTGTAAATGTACTGTGGATTCATCATTATTCGTTGGATACCTATTTTCGTGGGTAAAAGTGAACCACAACTTCAAATGTTCAACAAATCATAAATACTCAAAGGGTTTGTATTCAGAGATTACATAGTAAAACCATGAATTCAAATATCCATGAAAATGTAAGTTTTTTTTTAATCAATCCATGAAAATTGATACCCACATAAATAAATGAATCCAATGTAATTAAATCAATGGCACTATGGGAAATTAAGACAACCCCTAAAATACATTGTATCTTTTAAATTATATATTTTTGGCCTAATCTTATAAACATGGTCACATAAATGTATGTGTATATTTGTACTGTTGAGGGATTAGTGTTGACCCTTTTAACTTTTTATCCCATAGCTTAAAAAGCTCTTTTTAGAGTCACCTAAATAACAATTTACCGTAACACACTTTTCAAAACAATTTCCTTTCAGCTATTATTAAAAATGTGAATTCGAGTGTGAAAATCTGTACTAAATCAATATTGCTCAATATACTGTTACTAAGTACTATTCAAAACTTCTAAACAAGAAGTACTTGAATAAAGAGTTCAAGGAATAATTGAGTCGTGGGCAGGAAACTATAATGCTGATGCAATCATGCCTTGGTTAATAGGGAACTCAGGAATTTAGGAAATCCCCTTTTATGATTTGATGATGCAATGATGCAACAGCCAACATGTGCATGGAATTAATGTCTACATGTTGATGGGTATTATGTTCATGATGCAATAAGAAGCTTAGAATTAATTCACATTTTTAATGTGGTGATGCAATATCTGATAAAAGAATAATTGATCTTTTATCTTCAAAGTAAAATACCACATAGGGTAAAAGGAAAACCGTTTGTTTGTCAAGGAAAACAATGTTAACCACAAATTGTGTAGTTGAATAAAAAATATTTGTTGTTTTCTGAAGTAATATTTCACTCATATTGATGTTTTGTGTTTAAGTCTTTAATAAGTTATTTATTGATTTTAAAAGATTTTTCATACTTTTGAAAAATACATTTGTGGCCGCTTAACACTCTTCTTTCTCAGAAAACTTTAAAAAATAATGATCATGTATTTAAAAAGTTAGAGAGATGCCTTGGAATAAATTACAAAAAAAAAGGGAAATTTGAATAACTGGTTCAGTGATTAAACAAGAACAAGCTTCAGAACCAAATACAATCACTTCCATTTGAAGTCTTGTTCTACCAGTAATATGCAAGTCCCTTGAAGAGAAAATTACCATTTTAAATTTGATTGGAAATTTATCAATGCATTTATTTGATCACATCTAATTAATTAAGCCATTTTTTTTTCAAAATTTTAATTTTATTATATTATTTTCTAAATACAGATTTTTACCAGCTTCATTTGAAAAGAAGATTTTTTTTTGTGTTAGAAACCTTCATGTAGCTGTAACAGAAATATATCTTGATCCATATCTTTGATAAATCTTTTTGTCCAGTATAATTATTGCATACATATATTGATGATCACAGAACCATCAGCCTTTGAGACGGTTTATAATAAGCAAAATATGTTACAGAAAATTCATTGATGAAACACAACATGTATAGGAATTTTCGATATTTCTTTCTCAAATGGATAAATTCACAATATTTAACAGGTTTTAAATTCTGATTTCACTAGATATAATGGACATTTCATTTTAAATAATTATTTTTCATCTTTTGAAGTCAGACTCTTTACTTTCGTTAATGTTGTAAGGCCATTTATCGTTTTTTCAATCCTACGCCAAATCAACAAATCATTTGGAATGAATTAAAAGATAATAAATGTTTACATAAATGAAATGTTATCTACATATATAGAGCATTTCATAATCCAAAATCAATGTAGGATCATGGTGATTGTCATCTAAAAACATCAACTGAGGAGGGTCGTAATGGTATTCATAATTATCAGATCGGTGGGGAACTTATAACTCATTAAGCTGTGAAATATAAGAAAAATTAGTACCAGACTGTGTATGGTATTACACAATTTACTAAAAAATTAATTGAATTAAATATCTTTTCATCAAAATAGTCAGAGTTATTAAGGGATGTTCAAAATAGAAGATTTACATATATTTCCTCAGTTAGATCCTCTCTACTGTTAAAACTGTATTGGTTTTCCGTATGCATTATTTGAATGCTGGATAAAGGAAATGGGTTCCAGCAATTAGTTTTAAAGGACATATTCTGTGAGGGATGGGAACCAGACAGATCAATTTCCTATTTTAGATGCCAATTTGGACATCAACTATTTTGTTTAGAAATTTCCACTTACTGGTATCTGGGTTTGACTGTTTAAAGATTGTTTTTGAGGGAGGAGACATAATTTGTTTATGAAATGATATTTCTATATAGACCTACATTGTATTATAGTATAACAGTCAAAGGATAAGACTGGTAATCATTTATTAAATTTCTTGAGGGCTAATTTTTTCAGTAATTTTCTTGACATTGTCATGATTGTGGGAAAAAATATGATTTCATGCTGAATACTGTAAATTCAGAAATTATTGCAATGTTTTTATTATTGCTTAAATGTGACAGGTTTTAAAATAACAATAATTTAAACTCACATTTGAATTTTTTTTACATGAAATAATTCAGATTTTTCTCAATATCGCAAACATTAAAATCACATTTAAGTCCAAATTGACAAAATACTATATACAGTACTTTTTTTTTTTTTTTTTATTACCAAAGGACTATTTCATGATATTTGAGAATTGAGAATTGAAATTTTAACATTTAATAAAATGATAGTAAACAGTAAAGGATGAAATGAGTCCTCCTAAAGAGACAGTTTTATTATTTGTTCATCAAAACCACACATCTGTCATAATTAATTAGTTTGTCTGATGACAAAATGACTGCACGAACATGTGTCTGCATGTGATTAGCGGAACTATCTCTTGCAATTGAGCAATTGAAATGTTTCAAAACTGAAGTGAAACAGTAAAAACTATAATATACACCAAACATCAAAGAAAGCATATAAAAAACAACCACCAAACTACATGTTTCAGAACAATCTGACATGATATGACATTTATAGATGTCTAGACCAAAAGTACAAATTTAACTATTTTTTCTTACAATATCCTACATTTTGAAGTATATTTCTGTTTCGAGACAGTATATTAAGTGATTTTTCTGTGTATTAAATATGTAATAAATACATGATAAATGTGTTAATGGGAAACTCATGATTGCTGAACAATTAAACAATGATGCAATGTTTCAATAGAGTAGGCAGGTGTTTGGTCAATGTGATAATCTGTATGTTGTTATGAATATATATATGTATTAAATTTGGTTACGTTTATTTTGAGAACAGAACTTGTAAAAATGGCCTTCACTAAGCTTTGAATAATCCAGTTGTACAAATGTATCATGTGTTATAACTCTGATGCATTATGATGATTTAAAAATTAAATAATACAGTAAGGGCTATCTTCCATAAATCTTTTTAATGCCACCTAAAAAATTTGGAACGCAATTACTACTTTCAGTCTAAGAAAATTATATATGTCCAATAAAATGAAAAATTAAAGAGTTTGATCTACTCCTTATCAAATTAAAACAAATAAATCATTTTGCATGCATGCCAAAAAAAGTAAATAAAAGAAGCAAAATTGTCACCAACAGTGGTATTTTAAATAATTATTGTAGTACACGACAAATACAAACATGAAATGAATATTTTCAGTAAAAGTTCCTTTAAAATAGAAAAAAAGTCACCATCTTTAAAATAGATTAAAAACATACAATTTATATATAAAATATCAAATAAAATGAAAAAAGAAATTACCGTTATAAAGAAAAGCCAAGACAGCAATTTGTACAATATTTTTTTTGAGAAAAAAAAAGAGTTAACTCATGTTTCTTTCATTGTAGTTTGGAGCAGCTTTAGTAATATGGATTATGTGTGGATTTCTATCGTTAATTGGTGCACTGTGTTATGCCGAGTTAGGAACAACTATCACCAGATCAGGGGGAGACTATGCTTATATCCTTGATGCCTTTGGTCCATGTCTTGCTTTCTTACAGCTGTGGGTAGGTATATTTTAGAACCCCTTACTTTTTTTTAACATCAATCTTTATTAAAATCCAGATCATGTGTTCAAGCTCTGCCCTACAAGGATATAAAATCTCTCTTATTTTCTCTTCTGATTATATTTTTTTAGCCAATGAAATTTCAGGCTTCAAATTGTTGAAGCTGTGTATTAATTGGAGAAAAACCAAAGGAACATTTAAAGAAGGTAAAACAGGGCTTTTTCAGATTCTTTTAAGCAAAGCTTTGACAGAGCATCTGAATTTTAATCAGATAGGCTACGGTAGATATATATCTTAATTTACTATTTTATCAGAAAGAGAAAAATATAAAACTGAATCACATTGTTTCAAAAGAGATAATTTATAATTTAAATGTTTCAGAATTTTAAGATATACCGGTAGTTCAAATGTAAAATTCTAATTTCCTACAGTATTCACATGTCTGTTCTCTTAGTAAAAAAAGGTTAGATTTAGTTGTCAGAAGAGATGCATCAACTTACTTTGAAAAAAAATGTTTTAGATCATTATTTATAAAACAAATTACCAGGTACATCATGTATACTCAGATATGTAGGAGCTACATATTATTAAAAAAATAAAAATAGAAATAAAAACCTTAATTAAGGAATCCAGACAATAATGACATCTGCTGAAGGTAATTTTTTTTATATATAGATCCTTCATTTAAATGCCAGGAAGGCGTCAAAGGAAAACATTTAAAATGCTTTTTAAAAGTTACAAAACTGCTATAATTATTTGGACTGTATTTGAAGGTGCTTTGGAATGATATGTAAAATGTATTTTTCAGGTTAACCTTATAATCATTAGACCTACAGCCCAAGCAGTGGTGTCCTTGACATTTGCCTACTACGTATTACAACCAGGATTTGAGACATGTGATCCACCAAAGATTGCTGTCAGATTTTTAGCTGCTATTTGCATAAGTAAGTATAATTTGGTGGCAGAAAGGAGAGTTAAAAGTGTCAAATGCTAGTTAAGCTTGGTGCTTTAAAACCGCACATTTCTCCTAAAGTAATCACCAATATATATGGACTTTCAGGACTTCTGAATTCCCATTATTCGTTTGTCTGGGAAAAGTTTCTAACTTTTGTTGGGGACGGTTAGTTTTTGTATATCAGTCCGAATTTAAATGAAACGTAAAACTCTGATGTTCCCAATGATCTTGACAATTCTGTACTGTCTAAGATTAATGGTTTGATTATGAAATTTTGTCACTAAATGTTTTTCTGCATTGCATTTTTATTTGGAAGACACTCTACCTCTTGGGAACATTTGTCTTATAAAATAAAAAGATGTGGTTGAACACTTATAGGTCTTACAGCCTTCAATGAGCATTGATTAATATATTGTGGAATCATTAATTTTGAAAGGAATGTATATTTGTGGTTGAAAAAACTATCTTTTTTAGGTGTTGACAAATTAAACGTTCAAGCTTCAAAGAATTAAATCATCACAATTTTATGAAATAACACATTTAAAATAAATTGAAAAAATATGAATAAGAAAATAGTACTTTCAAATCAAATAATTAAATGAACTCATAAGTTTACATAAAAAAGTGAAATAAAAACATTTGAAATAAGGTATAAATTTTTATCAGGTCATCTTAAAGTCTAGCATGGGTAGGGAAGTGTTAAATAGGGTACTGATCTTTTAACCTATTACAAAGAGAGATGTCTTTTATAGAGTCTTTTATAGAGTCTTGACATGATATATTCTTTCTTATCTGTGATTTATGAAGCTGAACAAAAAAACTTGACCAAAAACTGTGAAATTTGATAGAGTGTCCTTTTTTGACAGTTTTTGGATTGTTCAGGCCATTACTAAATGTTTTTATGTTAGTTTTCTTGAGTTTTAATGACTTTTTAAAAAGTGTGCAAGTTTCAAGAGTGGTTGTGTGAAAATCTAGTCAATGTTTTGAAGCCAAAATCCTTTCATTTGTTTGGTCAGAGATTTTCATGCTAATCAAAACCTTAAACTCTGTTCTTAATGAAATGTCATATTATTTCCATTGACTAAGTCAGATAAATGGAACTAGGTATTTTCACTCATTTATCATTGATTTTTTCTTCATTAACCTTATAAATTGAAATACTGGAATTTAGTACTTTCACAATAATAATGAAACAAGCAACAAGTATGGTATGAAAAACTTGGTATTAAATGTACAAGATGTCATGGAAAGAAGTTAGTTAGTCTATGATTATGTTGTGCACAATACATGATACTTGTAACCACCTAACACAGATCAAGTTCAAATTTGTGCAGCATCAATATCTACATTCTAGAGTTAAGTCCCTTTGTAGATTAAAAAATTGATGAATTTGGCATATATTTACAAAAGATGGTGAATGAATATGTCCCATGGATAAAAATGGACACTGTCTCCTTTTATTTTTATTTCAATTTTGAACCTGTCAACATGTGATGTGGGAAAATCCATGAATGAATTGTTGTGGCCTCAATAAGAGAGCTACAGGGATTCCCAAGGTATGGATTTCTCTTGTCAGAAGATGACAGATTGACCATGGAAAATTGCTCATTGTGGTGGAAGTTTGAATGAGATAATTACTGACAAAAAATTAACCTTGATCATGCTAATGGTGTAAAATGTAGTGATTTAAGAAATGAAGACAGATAGATATGTACTGAATTACTACTGATCATGTACATGTAGGTTGGTTTGGAACAAATGAATGTCTTTGCTTTGACTTGTGTGGTTAGATTTGGAACATAAGGAGGACTACAGTCAGAACATAAGGATGACTAGGGACCAAAAATGTGTAGTTCTCGCTTAAATCATTTGTGAAAGTTTGCAGGTCCAAAAATTCTCTATATAAATAAGTCATGAATTTATGGTGTGATATTAAAGATTAGTTCACAATGGACAAAGGTGACAGGTCTTCCAATTAAAGAGTTCTTATTATCTGATTGTGTTTTTATCCGGTTTTGGTCCTTGCTTCAATGTGCATATATTAGGTATACATTACTTGTAAGATTATTGAGGCTGGTTATTATTTTTTCCATTTAAATGAAGATTTATAAATAAGATGGTTTCATAAGAATCGTTATTAAATCAAAACCTTCTATGCTATGCTTTATAGTAAGGGTACATTTTAAAATGATGATTAAACAGGGAAAAATAAATTTATGAAAAACACAAAATAAATTGCTGAAACATCTGTTGCTGTTCTTAGTCGACTTTGAATTTTGATTAAAAATTTCTCTCTCTGATGAAAGTGAAAAATATATATAACTCCTCCTATATATTATTTTATCCTGAAATAGAAACAGGTCAATATCACATGAATTTATTTTTCAAAGCATGGCACTTACCCAGAAAAAGGTATACATTTTGCGTTCATTTTTAAATCTTTTTAGTATCAACATTAGTATACCTTTATTAAATTTCTAATTAAATAAATTTTCTACGTTATTAAAAATCTAGGTTATTTCAGGTGACTATACAATGCACATAAATGTGCACATATACATGTACTATTTTTGTAACCGATTAGACTTTACTTTCCCAAAAGTTGTGCGAGTTTAGAGCCATTTGTGTAATTTGTTCAAAGTATGTTGTGAGATGTAAAAAAATAAGTCATGACAAACTAAAAAAAAAATATTTACATACAATCAGGTGACATCTGTTTGTTTTTATATATATTCGCATGTTAATGAATAGGTATGCAAATGAGGAGAAAAAAACAACTGTTCTCTGTGTGAAGAAATGAATTGCTATTGATTGACATGTTGGTAAAAACATAGCCTTGTTACATGTCCCTTCCTTATTTATTATACGACCGCAAAATTTGAAAAATTTTTCGTCGTATATTGCTATCACGTTGGCGTCGGCGTCGGCGTCGTCGTCGTCGTCGTCGTCGTCCTGCGTCCGAATACTTTTAGTTTTCGCACTCTAACTTTAGTAAAAGTGAATGGAAATCTATGAAATTTTAACACAAGGTTTATGACCACAAAAGGAAGGTTGGTATTGATTTTGGGAGTTTTGGTCCCAACATTTTAGGAATTAGGGGCCAAAAAGGGCCCAAATAAGCATTTTCTTGGTTTTCGCACTATAACTTTAGTTTAAGTTAATAGAAATCTATGAAATTTTGACACAAGGTTTATGACCACAAAAGAACGGTTGGGATTGATTTTGGGAGTTTTGGTTTCAACAGTTTAGGAATTAGGGGCCAAAAAAGGGCCCAAATAAGCATTATTCTTGGTTTTCGCACAATAACTTTAGTTTAAGTAAATAGAAATCAATGAAATTTAAACACAATGTTAATGACTACAAAAGGAAGGTTGGTATTGATTTTGGGAGTTTAGGTCCCAACAGTTTAGGAATTAGGGGACAAAAAGGGACCCAAATAAGCATTTTTCTTGGTTTTCGCACCATAACGTTAGTATAAGTAAATAGAAATCTATGAAATTTAAACACAAGGTTTATGACCATAAAAGGAAGGTTGGTATTGATTTTGGGAGTTTTGGTCCCAACAGAATAAGGGGCCCAAAGGGTCCAAAATTAAACTTTGTTTGATTTCATCAAAATTGAATAATTGGGGTTCTTTGATATGCCGAATCTAACTGTCATGACTGTGTATGTAGATTCTTAACCTTTGGTCCCCTTTTCAAATTGGTCTACATTAAGGTCCAAAGGGTCCAAAATTAAACTTAGTTTGATTTTGACAAAAAATGAATCAGTTAGGTTCTTTGATATGCTGAATCTAAAAATGTACTTAGATTCTTGATTATTGGCCCAGTTTTCAAGTTGGTCCAAATCGGGGTCCAAAATTAAACTTTGTTTGATTTCATCAAAAATTGAATAAATGGGGTTCTTTGATATACCAAATCTAACTGTGTATGTAGATTCTTCATTTTTGGTCCTGTTTTCAAATTGGTCTACACTAAAGTCCAAAGGGTCCAAAATTAAACTTAGTCTGATTTTAACAAAAATTGAAATCTTGGGGTTCTTTGATATGCTGAATCCAAAAATGTACTTAGATTTTTTATTATGGGCCCAGTTTTCAAGTTGGTCCAAATCAGGATCCAAAATTATTATATTAAGTATTGTGCAATAGCAAGTCTTTTCAATTGCACAGTATTGCACAATGGCAAGAAATATCTAATTGCACAATATTGTGAAATAGCAAATTTTTTTTTAATTAGAGTTATCTTTCTTTGTCCAGAATAGTAAGCAAGAAATATCTAATTGCAAAATATTGTGCAATAGCAAGATTTTTTTTAATTGGAGTTATCTTTCTTTGTCCAGAATCAACTTAAATCTTTGTTATATACAATATACAATGTATATTCACTTTTTACTACCAACTGATAAATTAAAATAATCTTTACCATTCAGTGATAACAAGCAGTTTTTTTACATCTTAATATTTTATGATGTATTTAAATGAGTAGTTATTGTTGCAAACTCCATTAGAAATTTTAATTGAGATTAGTTTTGGAATAAGGGAAAGGGGAATGTGATTAAAAAAATTGGGTTCAATTTTTTTCATTTGAAATTTCATAAATAAAAAAGAAAATTTCTTCAAACATTTTTTTTGAGAGGATTAATATTCAACAACATAGTGAATTGCTCTAAGAGAAAACAAAAATTTTAAGTTCATTAGAACACATTCATTCTGTGTCAGAAACCTATGCTGTGTCAACTATTTAATCACAATCCAAATTTAGAGCTGAATCCAGCTTGAATGTTGTGTCCATACTTGCCCCAACTGTTCAGGGTTCAACCTCTGCGGTCGTATAAAGCTACGCCCTGCGGAGCATCTGTTTTTTTTCAGTTTTGCCCCTTTAACAATTAAACTGCTATAATAAGAGATTCCCTTGAAAATGACAGCTACAGAGGTCCAAGGACAATCAGTATACTGGCAGTTTTCAGTAAACATATAAATTAGTAAGAGAGAAATAAAAGAAAGGGAATTATATATAGCAAGTCTAGTGAAATCCCTGTCAAAAATAAACTGATTACGAAATGAAGTACACTTTTTATTATTATAAGAATTATAAGATTACTTGTAAATGGATACATGTATTTGAGTGGATGACATACATTTACTCCTGTTAACAGCAATAATTCAGTGCCATGCTAAGGTCAGTGTCCTCCATTGTGAGCAGAATATGACTGGATTATTAGGGTTTCGATGGAAAGGAAGATGAAATGCTTGCCTTGCATCACTTAATTTTATCTCAGATATTTAATCTCTTTTAACCATGTTAACATGTGGCATGGTCATCTGTTTTCTATTTAGGACACCCTTAGATGGCCAGTTTGGTATGTAATTCGAACCATCTTGTTAAATGATTTGATACAATCATGGAAGTAATATTTAGATATTAATCAATATTACTTCCATGATACAATTTAATCTATCAATTTGAAGTTTTAAGTGAATATTAGATTAATGATTGATAAGATAGTGTAAAATCTAAACAATAGGACTGCTTCTAAATAATAATAAAAAAAACACAACATAAACATTATAAAAAGACACTAACTTGTAAAATTGACAAATATTTTAATTTTTTAATTTTTAATTATTTTAGATTTTTTTTTACACAGAACTACAGAAACAGCTTAAATCATTTTTTATGACTTTAAATCTTTCTTAATTTTGTCACATTATTTAAGTTGTGTCTTGTCTGACTCTTGAGTTACTTTTCATTTATAATATTAAATTCGTTCAGAGAAAGAAGAAGGTGACATTGGATAAAATCTAGACCATATTTTGAGACACTATTTGACAAATGTGACCATATTTTGAGAAGAAAAATGACAAATGCGAAAATAAAACGACATAGTTAACTATGCTTTCACTTAATTACAAATTCCAGTACTGTGCATGTTTTTAGTAAACAATTTTTGAATATCAATATTAAAAAATGGGAATTTTATAATTTAAATTATTTTTTGTAAATGTCATTTCAAAGCGCTGACATTTTTTGCACTTTTCTTAATGAGGAATCTGTAAAATTGAAAAAGAAAGTCACTTGACAGATCTTGTGAACATTTTGAAGCATGCATTATTGGTTTTGCTCATTGCTGAATGCCATATTGTGACCTATAGTTGTGAACTTCAATGTCATTTGGTTTCTGGTGGACAGTTGTCTCATTGGCAATCATACCATATCTTCTTATTTTTATATCATTATCAAAGTTTTTAGTTGTGCATATCAAAGATGGGAGATTTTTATAGTTTATAAACTTCAGCAAGTCTGAAAAGAAAGGAATAGAAACATAAAGTGTTTTGCATCACAGAAGGGACCTTGTGGGTTTCATCTTAATGTATTGAGAAATATCTGTAATATATAAAAATTTCGTGTTGAGGTTGCTACACCCGTCTTCAAATAAGATGAAAAGACGGACATAAAATATCTAGTTCTTTACAGCATTTACAGTAACAGCAATTATATTAAATGGCCCTTTTTGTCTGCATCAGAAAATTTATTGGCCTCATGCAGGACTCTGGTAATGTCTTACACTTTGAATAACTCCAGGCACTAACCTTAACTTGTTAGTTGGTATGTAAGGTTATTTTTTTTATTGAATTAAATTAATTAACAATTAAATCTAAAAATATATAAGTTATGACCATGACTGGTAAATCATCCTGGGTCAAGTCATGTATCAAACTCCAACAACAAAACAATGTATCATATCAACAGAAAAAAATAACTAAAAACAAGGAACGCAGAGGTCAAGGTCACACTAAGTATACAGTCTTTATTACTATATTAATAAAATTTAAAAAAAAAAGAAGTTAGAAATTTGGTACAGCAGACAGATAAGAGGAGATGTTGGGGTATGGATAAAAGAGACCACTTAATCCAGGAAAAAAATATTTGACAAATAAAATGCATCAACAATCTGACTTGTATGTCAGTAAATTTTTATTCTTCAAAATTGCTAGGCAAATTCTTACATCAGGAGTCTTAAATTTACTACCATTAAAATAGTGAATTAACAAGTGTAGTTGTTCTGAATCAAAACAAATTGAAAAAATACATTCAGAAAGCTTTAGAAGCTTAAATACCATTATATTTATTTTTTAAACTGCTATATATACAGATATTAACAACAGATCATATAATTATGCGTCACCTATTAATTAAAACATGTAAAAGCTGTCCTTGAACTTTAATTATGTTCAAATGAAATATATACTGGAGAGTTTTGTAAATTTATTATTTTGTATATTTCAGGTATCCTAACCTTCATTAATGTATTCAGTGTTCGAGCAGCCACAAGGATACAAGATGTTTTCACAGTTGCTAAGATACTTGCTCTGATAATCATCACCTTAACTGGTTTTGTTATGATAGGTCAAGGTGAGTCAAAGGTCAAGTCAGTTTTTGTAAACTTCATTGACTGTAAAGGGATATTTAAGGGCAGTCACAATTATGAACCTCATAAGTTGTGTTGTCATTCAGTGTGAGCGTTGTGTATGAATGACAATATAAAATCATCAGGAGCTTATCAAGCCATGTTTAAAAGAAGGGGTTCCAACCTAGGATAATGAGAGGGATCCAACCATGTGTCCCCATTCAAAAGCATTAATGACCATCAAAAAAAAGGGGTTTCCACCTCTGGATTCAATGGAAACCATTTTTTTTGGGGGGGGGGGGGGGGAGGATTTGTTCATGGAAACAAGTGAAGCAGGAATTGAAACAAATGTCAAATTGGCAGACATTTGAAAAACTATGAAATCAATTATCCATGATGCATTTTTCATGAATTCTGGAAAATTAATCAGCATTTTTCATGAATCCTTATAAAAATTATAACCATGGAAAATTAATCAGTAGCACAGTTTACTCTTGCTTCAATGTATTTTTATTCTCTTCCTCTTTTTGTGTATACAAGAAAAAAGGTTTGAAAAATATAATCATAACACATCATTACAATTTTAGATCATAAACTAGATGCAATTTTAAAAAATATTTTGAGTTCAGAATGTTGTTTTATTTATACCTGTGGCATTTGTGGTTTTAAAACTATAGTGATAGTTATTTTTGTACTTTGAATAAAAATTATGCCGAAGGTCTTAAGGTCTGAAGGTCTGACTATTGTACGTCAGTACATGTTTATTGTTAAAGTTGTTAGGTAAATTCTTATGTCATAAGTGCATAAATTTACCATGCTTCCGTGAATTAACAAGTGTAGTTGTTATGAACAAGTTTTTTAAACTTTGATATTTAAAAAAGAGAAGGAAATGGCCATTATTTATAAAGGAATTAATTTCCGGAAGAGTGAATTAAACTTATTAGTTTTCCTTGTATTTTTATCAAAATAAGGAGATCAGGTTTGATTGACAATGAGACTATTCACCAAAGTTCAAATGAAGTGAATGTAACCTAAATTCAAACTTAAAGAAATGGAAACAAGAATGTGTCCATAGTACACAGATGCCCCATCCGCACTAATTGTCTATGGTCAGTTGACCGGTGAAATTGGGTCAAATCTGTAATTTGACTTTAAAATTAGAAAGATCATATCATAGGGAACATGTATACCAAGTTTCGAGTTGATTGGACTTCAACTTTATCTAAAACTACCTCAACCAAAAACTTTAACCTGAAGCGGAAGAGACGAACACATAAACGTACGGACGAAGGGACAACCAGACAGACGAACTGACACACAGACCAGTAAACATAATGCCCATAAATGGGGCATAAAAAATGAAATAAAGATATCATAGTTTTTTTTTCTGAAATTAAGAATGATTGAAGATCAGTCATCCAAATTTCTATACAATACTCAACTATTTCATGGTTTCATTCAGTCCAGTTGGAATTCTCAGGGGAAATTCAGATTCCTTGGGGAGCAACTTACACTGTTAGATCAAGTGATCAAATACATCACTTTATTTTGCAGCTCACCATAACTTTTTTATGCAAAGGTCTGTAAGTTAATGTATTATGGATTGGATATATCACTTACTTTTCCACATGACTTGCTGGACCCAGAAATCTTAGTCTGTGTGTTTTTCTCAGTTTCCTGCAAATAGAAGATATATTGTGTAACTTATTAAAATACGCCAATCAGTTAAAATCAGCCTCCTAGGAGTTCAAATTTTGTTTCCTGTAAACCTTGCAGTTTTGAAGGGTGGAATGGTCTGTGGGTTTGAACCCTGGTTTTTTTTTTAGACGATCAATGCATTTGAATGGGTATAATGGTTGGAACCCCTCCTTTATCCTGGGTTGGGAACCCCTCCTTTTGAAAATGGGTGGTTCGCCTCTGTTTGTAGTCGTGTTTGAAAAAGAATGTAAGAACGGTTGAATTTTTTCTTCATTTTACTTTAGAGTTACAAATGATTTTTTGAATGATTTAAATATTGATTTTTTTATGTTTGTAGTCACAACATATGCTATATGGTACTCAAAATCTATATAAGAAATGAATTAAATATCTATATAAGAAATATAAGTAAAGCAAAAGTAGAAAAGTTCATTTATAACAGAAGAAAATATTCCTTTCATTTCTTTGTCACATGTGTTACAATAATGGGACAAATTATGAATGGGGTATTATAAAGTACATGTAATCAAATACCTTTACTCTCGATTATTCAGGGGGGAAAGAGGGGTGGGTGTACCAGTTTCAGTCTTAATGATTAAACAACAGCCCATTGGTCAATATAAAAAAAGAAAATGTGGTAACATTGCAAAGGAGACCAAATGACACAGAAATTAACACCTATGGGTCACTATACGGCCTTCAACAATGAGCAAAGGCCATACCGCATTGTCAGCTATAAATGGCCCCAAAATGATGAGGCTTGTGAAATTGTAATAAATGTAATACCAGCAACACCTAAATTAAATTAAGAGTTAGTCCTAGTTACAAGCTTATTAATACCCCGGTATACTGAATTTCTTAAGAAACTGATTTTCTGGTCCTTCAACCAGAAAAAATGGTGAAGAAGTGTGCACTTTTTATGAAATATGCACATGTTTATTAAAGCTGTGACTTTGCATGACACAAAAAGATAATTTATGGGATATATGTAATAAAATTCAAAAAATAAAGTAAGATGAGAAATAATAAAAATATTAAGAAAAATCTTGCTGAAATGATTATTTTATTTTAATATTTTATATTACAGGTGAAACAGAATATTTTACATTTGAGAACACAAATCCAGATGTTGGAAAAATGTCACTGGCTTTGTACTCTGGACTATTTGCTTATGCTGGATGGTTAGTACTTAGCAATAATAATAAAAATAGACTGACTAGCAGGTTCTTAAATTATAACCAATTTATCCTTTTATTTTAAAAAAAAAAAATCGACTTTCATTTTCATGCTGATGGTCATAGACAGGAATATCAAACATTTTGCATATATACATGTATATCTTATCACTTTTTAATCCAATCTGAAAAATAACCAATTACTTAGACAACTATGTTTGCAACAAAAAATACCGAAAAAGCCATCTAGAGGGCAAGATATAGTCTAAACAAGAGTCTATACAGTATATCTAGTTCAAATAACTATGACATCTTGAAAAGCTATTATACATTTTTGCTGTGAAAGTTTTTAACAATGTCGCAACACCAAAGCCATGTTTTGTTGGCTGAACCTGAGAGGTCATTTTGGTCTTAACTTTGAGACCCAATTTTAGGAGTCATTACAATAGCTTGATCCATTTATACACATTCATGTGGTCTGTTTTGGTACAAAAGCCTTTTAGATTGTGTGTGTGGTTTTTTTCTTATTGCATAAATAGGTCTGTGTAATTTGTTGACATTAGCTGGGTCCAATTATATCTATATATTATCAGCATAATAACAGATACTATTCTTCTACTGAATATTGATTTACGAATTGGCTTTTGATACCAATGGAGTTACTTATATAATCGTTAAAATTTCTTGAAAGAGACAGATTTGTTGAATCATGTCAATATCAATTCTTATAAAACCAACAGTACTGTTCTATACAAAAATTGTATTCGATATTTGAAGTAATTTACTTTTATTTTCATTACAGGAACTTCTTGAATTTTGTGACAGAAGAAATGATTGATCCTTACAAGTAAGTTGGCACATTCAGTCATTGTTAGGATATAAATGTGTGATTTCATATAGAAATACAGAGGGGGTACAAAAAAAAAAAAGTTGAAAAGTTAGACAATACCATGGTAGAAAGAAAAAAAAGAAAATGTAAAGCCCCCAGTCCACTAAACAAAGAAAACTTAAGACTGAGCAACTATTGAAATTCAAAAGAAAAAGGGAATGCTTTTAATGACATTAAATTCTATATACACAGTAGTTTCACAGAATTTTTAATTGCTGTAAACTTCATTTTTTTTTCTTAACATGTGCCACTTAAAATAATCATTTAGAAGGAAGCAGGTTTGCCTGTACACATGCATAAAGAAACAGATAGCCACTATGCTTGCATTAAAATTGAATAAATTCATGTATTACATTACCAAATTTTGTGCTTTCAGAAATTTACCACGTGCCATCTATATCTCTATTCCAATTGTCAGTTTTGTCTATGTTTTTGCAAATGTGGCGTACATGACAATTATATCGCCACGAGAAATGCTTGATTCCAATGCAGTAGCAGTTGTAAGTTTTCTTAAGCTTTTTATTTCGAACATTTATTATATATGTGTATTTATGACATTCTTATCCTTTTTTGCAGGAATTTGCCAAGAGCAATTTATATATCAATCCCCATTGTTAGTTTTGTGTACGTCATGGCTAACGTCGCCTACATGACAATTATCTCACCACGGGAGATGTTAGAATCTAATGCCGTAGCTGTTGTAAGTAATGAACCAAAAAATCATTATTTCATGACGACTGAATGTTTGCATTGCAATCTAAACTGAATCCATTGTTCTTCTTTTACAAGAATCTTCTCTGCTGCATTGTTAAGTTGGGTTTATTCAAAGCCAGAATTGATGAGACCCCTCATTACTTTTTAAATTTTGACCTTTTAATTAAATACTATTGAATTCATTCAAAAAATATTTGATATCTAAACATAAGTTTATTAACAATTAGTACAAGTTATGTCAAAGTGGAATTGAATATTTTCTTTAGTAAAAATTTTTGTTTTTGTTTGTTTCCATAATTTCAAACTATATTGTATGAGATGATCCAATTAAAAATACTTTCCAACTGCATGCATGTTTAGCAGTTATGTTGTTTCCTTTCTTTCCTACTGCCAAACATATCCTAGAAGGCATATACTATCCTAAAATTGTGTGTTCAGAATAAGATTTGTTCAATAAAATCTGTCAAGAGATCATGAAACATTTCTTGAATGGAAATTTTTGTCAAATTTTGTCTTGTTACAAATGGGAAATTCAGGCCAAACAACCCTTTTTGATCTGATTTATGATGACTAGAACTATTCATGAGTTGGGCAATTTGAAAATAAGGGCTATTCCAAAAAAAATGTATGGGGGGGTTGGAAGGCAGTTTTTGTCAGCACCGCCACCCAGACAATTGTAATTGAGAATAATAGTGCATTATAGTGTGAAAATTGCTCTGATATCCATCACCCATGTATTATTAATACAATGTGCATTCCTCCAACCCCCCCATACATTTTTTCTGGAATAGCCCTAAACAAAAGCTATCTTCTATCGGATGTATTTTGTCTGTGTTCATCTTCAGGAGCATCTGCTAATTATGCTTACTTTGTATTTATGCTTATTATGCCGTATGTCTTCTTTACATTTAATAATAAAAATACTGAAGATTGATTTATTTTGTGGGTTCAAATTGATGGATGTTGAAAAAATAAATTTGGTGTATATTTGATTTGGTGTTTCAAAATTTTTCATACTATGGCCTATAGAAATTTTATTCCTTATTAAATATTCAAATTCATGGTTCACATAAATATCCACAAAATCAACAACAAAAGTTATATTCCACAAATAATAATGAATTCTTAGTAGACAATGTTTATGAAGTGGTACACTTATTTAAATCTTAACTGATACTTCGGAATAGTGTGATTATACAATGAGAGAAAAAACTTAGTCTTAGCTGAACTCTTACATCAGGACAAACATGGATTACTCTTTAGTGAATAAAACTGTGAAATTTAAACACTTCTGTGATTCCATGCAAATCTTAAGTAAAGAAGGAATTTTAGTGTTGACAAGTTTTGATGTACTTAAAATTACTAATTTCGATAAACCAAAAATGCTACATGTAGAGAAAAAATGTTTGTAAGTTTTTTTGACTGAAAGATAAAGTATTCTAAATAATTTTAAACAGAAAACTTATGACATTGAAGCCCTTTACCACCATAGATAAAAAAAAAATTCAAAAAATTACACAATCAGATTTTATTCAGCTTTATACTTTTTTGAAACCATTGAACACAACAACCTATGAGATTATTTAAGTTGTTTTATATGCTGTTTACTTTCAGACTTTTGGAGATAAAGTTTTTGGTGTAATGGCCTGGATAGTACCTGTGTTTGTATCACTCTCAACATTTGGAGGTGTAAATGGTCTACTCTTCACATCAGGAAGGTAAACATTTGTGTATTTACAGTAGACATGCTTCTGAAATGTCCCAATTCAATAGAGAAGCCCACTTGGTGCTCAGAGGTGGATTTAGGGGAGGACAGGGTGCCCTTTTTTTTCAGAAAAATTTGGTTGATATATAGGGAATCATTGAAACTTGACTGGAGTAAGCCCCCTCTTAGGTAGTCAGTTGCACCCCCCCCCCCCCCCCCCCCCCCCCCCTTTCTGGATATGTCAGATTCTGCAACGATTGATAGCTTAATTGATTCTATAAATGATATACAATCCCATGCTTTTATAAAGAGATGACTTAATAGGAAAAGTAAAACCATAAAATACACAAACTGCTTTTCACAGATGTTTCTTTTTATATATGTCTCTTTCTTGATGTTACCACTATTGTAATGAAAGCTATTTGCATTTGCAGATTATTCTTTGTTGGAGCTAGAGAAGGACATCTTCCTGATTTCTTGTCTATGATACAGGTTAACAGAAGGACACCTATGCCCGCCATGTTGTTCACGGTATGAATTTATAATCATATACTATATGTGTCTAAAACTGAAATTGATTTAAGTTCACCTTTTTCTATGAAAATTCTACTACATGTATTACATACTGGTTTCTTGAACTTTCTTCTCACAATAAACACTTCTAAACCAAATTCCATCAAGATTACAATATGTTTATCCTATTTATCTGGTATTTGTTTATGATATGAAGTGACTTGTCATGACTTCATAGATTAGACAGATTTCACTGCAGATATATACATATAATATAAAGTGCTTACCAGTAGACTGAAAGGTTATGGAAATTTGAATAAAAAGCGTAAAAAGTTTCAATATTTACATCAAAATTACAATAGACTGTAACTTTATATGAAAGCAATAGGGATATACAGTGTAACCTGTGTTATCCGACACACTGGGGGACCAGAAAAAATGTTGGATTAAGCAAAATTTCGTTTTTTCTACAAGGATAGGCATATTTTGGGACCAGAAAAATGTGTTGATTAAAGCAGGATGTTTGAATACTCAGGTGTCAGATTAGGCAGGTTACACTGTATAAGTGAAATAATGTGTGAACTGCGATTAGGACATCTTAGAGCAAATACGTATTTGTAAAGATTTTAGTCTTATTATTTTATTTCCCTATTTCTATATTCCAGGGAGGACTTTCTATACTGATGTTAATAACAGATGATGTTTTCTTCCTTATTAACTACATGAGTTTTGTACAATGGCTGTCTGTTGGAATGTCTATAGCAGCATTATTATACCTACGTTATGCCAGACCTGAAATGTATCGTCCTATCAAGGTAATTATCCTCGTCTTGTGGGTTTTCTGTGCTTTTAAGAATGCATTGTTACGTCACAATTTCCATTGAAAAAGGTTGCATAGTTCGAATTCATATGACCTACGAAAAACATGATCTGAAACTTTTAATATTTTGACTTGTAATTAAAGACTAATTTCACTTTTGTAGGTAAAGTTGCACCAATCATTCTCTAGTGAAATGTTGTATATGAAACAACTGGGAACAGGGAGGTTTAAATGTTCCAACAAAAACAGTTATAATGGACTTTTTCATAGATTCTTAGTGCAATACATCTTATTCAAACATTTAACATAAACGATAAAACACAATTTCCTTAAAGTACTGCTAATTGACTTGTCTTAAATGAAAGTTATATAGACAATAAGAAGGTGGTCATTCTGTGGTACAAGTTTATGATAAGCACTTAATGCAGCCAACTCCTGTATCATGAATACAGTTAGCTTTATTCAACAGGTTATATAGATCTAACATCAGTCAGTGTCCTTTAGGAACGGCAATTTTTGCTTGAGCACATTTACATGATCAGAGGCGGATTTGGGGGGGCCCCTTTTCTCGGAAAAATTTTGTTGCTTATATAGGGAATCACTGAAGCATGACCGGAGCTGGACCTCTCTTAGGCAGTCAGTGGGCCCCCACTTATGAAAATTTCTGGATCCCCCACTGATGATTTATAAGTTTCTTCAGATTCTTTTATTTTCTTAGGAACCAATTTTAGTGGGTTGAAGAAGTTATATCTTCATTAGTGTCTGATTTTATGATTTTGCCAAAATTTGAAAACAAGGGATTATCCTTTGAGAAATTATACCCACGAAATTTGATACCTCACAAATAATAATTGGCTACTTCCAGTTTATTGATTACTGTTTATAATATATGTTTATATTTCAGTTCAACCTGGTTATTCCAGTAACCTTCCTGTTGTGTGTTATATTTTTACTGGTGGTACCTTTATATGCTGCACCTGAACAGACTGGTATGGCCCTGCTTATGGTTCTGTCTGGGTTACCAGTTTACGTACTTGGTGTCAAGTGGAAGAGTAAGCCCAAGTCTGTCAGACAATTCATTGGTTAGTATACAAATAGAATAACGCAAAGTATTTTATACCTATTAATACTCTTATGGTTCATATGTTTATTAAGTTAAAAGTTTATATCTTATTTTTCCTTAACTTGAAACAGTTCCACTGTTTTATTTCTTTTTTTATATTATTGTAGTGAATAAACCATTTACAAGACATTTTAGCCACTGTCCTTCAGTTCTTTGTTATTTTCTAAACTACATGGTAGAACAATCAATTTTCCCAATGCATTTGGTTCTGTTTTTATACAAATGCAAATGTATCAAATTTAATTACACATGGAAACGCTCAATTGACAATTACATGTGGCAACTCCCAATCATTTACATGTGGCAACTCCCAATCAATTACATGTAGCAACTCCCAATCAATTATATATGGCAACTCAGTCAATAATATTTGATAACTTACAATCAATTACATGTGGCAACTCAGTCAATAATATCTGATAACTTACAATCAATTACATGTGGCAACTCAGTCAATAAAATGTGAAAACTTACAATCAATTACATGTGGCAACTCAGTCAATAATATGTGATAACTTACAAGCAATTACATGTGGCAACTCAGTCAATAAAATGTGATAGCTTACAATCAATTACATGTGGCAACTCAGTCAATAAAATGTGATAACTTACAAGCAATTTCATGTGGCAACTCAGTCAATAAAATGTGATAACTTGCAATCAATTACATGTGGCAACTCAGTCAATAAAATGTGATATCTTACAATCAATTACATGTGGCAACTCAGTCAATAAAATGTGATATCTTACAAACAATTTCATGTGGCAACTCAGTCAATAATATGTGATAACTTACAAGCAATTACATGTGGCAAATCAGTCAATAAAATTTGATAACTTACAAGCAATTACATGTGGCAACTTGCAATCTTTTCTATATGGCAATTCACAGTCAATAATATGTGATAACTAACAAGCAATTATAATAAACTTTCGAAATAAATGTAGTTTTTAAACAAATAATGAGTAAAACTTATAATATTTGGACTTTCTCTATTTTCAGCAAGTTGTACTATACTAGGACAGAAGTGTTGTAATGTAGTCGCTCAAGAAACAGAGGTCAAGGAAAGTTAAGACTACAGAAAATCTAGAGATCAAAATAATTGCCATTTTTTGTTAATTGTCTGTTGTTGAAATATTTATTTTTGCAGAAGCAATCTTTTTAAGAACAGTATGTACTGCCATTTTTCAAATCTCTATTGTTTGTTTCTATTTCACCGAAAGCAGCTTATTCTATACATTTTTGCTTTATTTTTTTCTTCATTTTTTATTTATTATAATGCATTTATTCAATTTTTAATCAATATTAACTGCTTAAACTGAACTATTGAAGAAATTGTTGATAAAAAATGTGTTGTTATCAAATGGTTCATTTAAAGGACTGCTAACTAGCATAAGAAATAACTTTTGGACAAATGTTGTTATTTTTTAATTCTTATATATATATATATATATCTATGTATACAATACTTGAATCATACATTTGGAGAAATATTTTTAAGTAATTTATTTATTATTTACATTTAATTTTAACTTTTTTCAACTTTGAAAATGTCATAAAGCCTAGCCAATAAAATTGGAATGCAATGCAATAGGACATATTGTACATTATTTTTTTCATTAATATATTTATATATCATTAGCAAATACTTTGTATCAACATTTAATAAAACACATGGTGCTCATTTCTGAAGTATTTTTTAAAAGTAGCAAGACCTGTTTCTTTGAATGTTTGGAATGAATGAAAGAGAATATTAACATATAAATAAAATGCACGATCTTTTTAAAAAAAAATTACTTTGATGACATTAAGCATTAACTTCATTTAATTTTTTCTGAATTGTAAAGTAAAGACTCTGTCCCATTAGACCAATTAATTCTCGAGATTTAAAAATTTCTTTGGCAATTGGTCAAATTGAGAAAAGGAGTCGATTGCATTTAGATTTGTGCATTTAAAGAGATGTTCAAACATGTATCACTTTAAAAATACTATTGAAATTCTATTATTTGGTAAAAATCTATCGTGTTCTGTTTGCCACATGTTATTACATAAGATTGAAAGAGTTTCTGTTATAGAAAAAATTGGAAACTTTTTGATAAAATTCAATTGTATTTTTAGATTTTGTGTAAAAGTTGATGAAAGATTGCAATTTAGGCAAATACTCTTTGTACTTCCATGACAGAATTTAGAATTTGCTCATAAAAATATGAATTATAGCATTGTTAAACTGTTTAGAAAGATACAAAAAATTATGTCTGTTTTCAGGCATTTAAAGTTCTTGATTGTAAAACATTGATCATCGACATGTTATTTGGATAAATATGTTTCATAAAAAATCTGTTGCTACTCTCCATTGGCATTGCTCAGTTGAAATTTTACATACATTAAAAAAAATTCATTGAAGCTCAGATGAATTGTTTCATATTCAAAAAAAAATCATTGACGCTCAGTTGAAATATAACTTTTTTGTTACATTTGAAAAAAAATATCATTGCATTGTATTTTTTGCACAGGGTATGTTTTGCTAAGCTTTATCATGGTTATATATTTATTATAGTTGTCTGCTATCCTTATAGGATTTTTAATCATATCATGAAATAAAATCATTCATTTAGCTCTTTTATGCATCTTTGAAATGCAATATATTTATAATATAGCAATTTTTGAGATTAATAGAATTTTAGTATTTTTAGATCAATTGTTATTATTTGAATCTCTGTTGTTTTTGCTATAGTTTTCATTTTGCCTTTAGTTGAATTTATTAGAAAACTTTTAGATGTTCATTGTAATTGTCAAATTCTGAATTTGATTCTTTTTATTATAAATGAATTGTATAAAATGCAAAAATAAGTAATTTTGAGTGACATTTTGCATAACTGAAAAATGTTACGAAATAAGATATGCAATTGACAAGATGTAGATTTTGTATCGTAAGTTATCTGAGTAAGATCTGACATCTTTGATTTTTTTAATGAGTTGAATTTTGACATGTTTGCTTCATTTATGAGCTGCTTGATTTTGCTATAATGTTATAATTCTAATGACTTTTACAACTATTTTATCAATATTGTTAGAAGTTGTTAATGAAAGACTTCAAGTGTTATATTTTACAAGATACATGATGTTGGAGACTTGTTATTTAGTGTCAGCCATTTTATTTGGAGTACTGTAAACTGAAAAAATTGTGGAAAATATATCAAGTAGAGGTCTACATACATTTAAACATGCTTACTTTTTTTTTTTTTTTTTTTTTTTTAATCCTACTTGGTTCCTATAATTTTCACATTTCATATCACATTATTATTTTATATTTTCATTCCTTTGAAAGATTTAATTTATTATAAATCCAAAGAACAGAAATATTCAATGAGGGGCATAAAGGGGGATTATTTGGTTGTTCCCTTTGTGTAAAAGTGTCTTCCCTTGATACAACATGTATTACATTTTAAATATGAGATTACACAATTTTTTTAGTTTACAGTATTGTATGTAATTTTTGTTTACTGTTTGTGTCTTGTTATTATTTATTTAATAGAGTCTGAGTATACCTACCTCTGATGCAGATATAAATAACTTAACTGCCTTATATGTCAGGAATAAACTTTCAAAAATTAGACATGTTGGTACAATTGACATTAACTTTGCTGTGAATTAACATGTAGAAACTTATGGATAACTGCCATATCAAAAAGCATATGATTAAATAAAAAAAATGAAAATTTTACACAAATATTGCTCAGTTTATTTGGGCATTATTAATAGGTATCAAATTCTAGTCTTTCATCCCAAAACCATTTTTTGCATTAGCATGTTAGAAAACATTTGGCTTGGTAACAGTTGTGTATTTATGCACTGTAAATTCAGAAATTATTGCGTGCATTTATTATTGCACATTTTAGTCTAAAATGCGATTGTAATTTTTGCAATATTGAGAAAAATTGTTTTAATTGATGTATCAAATTTCAAAATGCGATGTTTAAATTATTGCGATAATAACCCTGTCGCATTTTTCGCAATTAAAAAAAATCGCAAATATTTCTGAATTTACAGAATTACATCAGGTGTTGATACGATGTCTTTTGTGTATTCATGTAATTAAATGAATTGTAAATATTTGAATGAATTTTCATCATTTCTTCACTAAGGCCATCAAAAAGTAATTCTTTGAATCTCATCTCCACACATATTAACTTATTTATTTCATATTTTTGCCTCTTGGAAAAAATGTTCATTTATAACAAGGAAATTTTCAATTTTTTACAAGAAACAAGTGATGAAAACTTGCCTGTGTACAGATTGATGAATATTTGAGGATTATTTCATATTGGCCGTAAATGATCAATATATGGTTAGTTTTTATGTATCAAAAAATGAGTTTGTATCTCATTTCGATCTAAATATAGATAACACTACTTTACTTTGTTCAAACACTTGTATCAGATATATAAGTTCAAATGTTGATTAATAGGATATGAAGATATTTAGATGTGTGTTTGAAATATTTATTTGCAGAAAACTGTGGATTTATTTAGTTTCAGTTTCATGGGTACCAATTTTTGCGTATTGAGAAAAAATTGTAATTTTCATGAATATTCGATTTTGTGAAGTCTGCATTCAAACTATATAATATCAGCACTTCTTTGAACATTGAATTTCATTGTTCACATTTGCCCCCAAAATCAATGAAAATTGGTATACCACAAATAATAATAAATCCACAGTCGTAAGTCTATTGATCTTATTTTCAAGATCATGTGAGATTTTGATATGAAGTATATTTAGATGCGGATGAAGATTGTGCCTTTAAAAAAAAACACATATTTATATTTGAGTAGCAAAATAAGATCTTGCAGCAGTGTAATGTTGATGACTTTTGCAAGTGGCAATATTTTGAGGAAATTTTTATACAGAAATTGCACATTGTTTAAATGTGTAACTATAGTGAAAGTCTGTGTGTGTAATGATGGGTTTCTGACTTCTTTACAACCAAAGATATAAATGTTTTAACAAATTTTCTTGCATATGGAAATTTTATGAAGAAATGTATGCAACCAAAATTTGTTGGTGGTACTCATAATAATTTAATCACCATCACGAACTGTTTCGGCTTTTGCCAAATTGATACATGTATCTGATAATATATGATATACTTTTAAAATATGAATGTTGAAATAGCTGTATGTGAAATTAAATTTGAACTGCTAGAAAATTAGTTAACAGTTGTATGAGTTTTGGTGTAAATTGTTGAGCACATATGGTAACAAGAACATTTTTGTGTTTTACATACTTGCAGCTAATCATGTATTTAAGAATCTCAAATGTGGTTGCAGTTCAATGCATTCACCAATGTATTTTATGTGTTAAGGCCACACCAAACTGATTGTTTTTTTCTTCAGATTTTACAACTTTAGTTCTGTACAGATAATAAAAATTCAAAGACAAATCTAGCTGCCTCATTCTTGCCTCATATTTTTCTACACATGGAATCAAAATTTTATCTTCTTCCTACAAGTTATGTCTTTAATGTGAATAATGTTTCATACAATACATCCTCTTCATCTTCTATAGTTAGAAAAATTAGAATTGGTAAAAAAATCTAAAGAACATAAAATTTGGTTTGGTGTGGCCTGATTGTGTTTTGAGTGCTAGGGTTTCTGTATTTAATGAAATACAGCTTGCTGAATCATGCATCATCAATTGTGTGTCATTTTGAATAAAAAAATCATGAATATTATAAATAAAAATACATACATGAGTTTTTATTGTTTTTTATTTCAATGGTATTCATTATCTGGTTGAATCAGCAAAAATGAAGGTAAATAAACCCTGTTGTCTATTCTATTGAAGGAGACGTTATGGTTTACAGTAGACTGCTGAGGGCCCTCATGGGGTTTTTGATTATGTGATTACTTGGCCGTTTTTTTAATGATTATTTGATTATTAAGCCAAATATTTCATGATTATTTGATTACCTAGGACTGTATTTTTAGTTTATGATTATTTGATTACTAAAGATAAGCAAATATTTAATGATTATGTGATTATATTGGCAAAAAAATGGTGTTTATGTGATTACTAGGACCCCCCCCATGAGGGGCCTCACTGCTTATTGCTGGATTGCTGTCTTACCAGATTAAAACCCACCATTTTCATTGGCTAACATATGTAAGAAGATGTGGTGCAAGTGCCAATGAGACAACTTTACTTCCAAGTCACTATTTGTAAAAGAAACCATTATAGGTCAAAGTACAAGTTCAACATGTAGTCTTGGCTCACACTAAACTACAAGCTATAAACGGCCCCAAAATTGACTAGTGTTAAACAATTCAAATAGGAAAACCAGTAGTCTAATCTATATACAAATAAGAAAGGAGAACATTTATGAACTGCATATCAGGTTCCTGATTTAGGACAGTTGCAAACAAATGCAGGGAGTTTAAACATTTTAATAGGTGCCAACCTTCACCCAAACTGAAACAACAATGTAACATCACAACATAGAAAGACATGATATAAAATATCAATTGAAATGGCTTTCATACCTGCCTTTTCAAAACGCTCATGAGGGTTTTACCTTCAGACCATCAAAAACCTAAAGCCATTGTAAAAGTAAATGTTTTGTTTAAATTTGTGGACAAAATTGCTACAGTATTTCAAAATTATCATTTGGGAAATCCCCCGCAAATAGTGACAGATGGTAGGTATGGCCGCTTTATAACTAGCTATACCCAGGATATAAAAAAAAAACATTGTACCAGACAAATAATAATGAATCCACAGTATCATTGGACTGCTGTCATTTATATTGGCCTTAAATTGTGTATCTACTTTTAGCTCTTACCAATTTTCTTATTACCCAGTAAATTCTGAACTTGATCTGTACAAAAGACGGTACTTGGTACCCACTATGTGTAATCGACTTTCAACCCAGATTTTTCAAACTTCCGTCTATGCCAAACTGTTTCTGATCAAAAAGAAATTTGAACTTCTCTACTATATATTCAACCAAAAAATCCTAAAAGTTCTGTCTGTCCAAATGATTTTTTGTCCGACATTTTATTGGTCAGAGTTTGGGTTACACTGAAACTTTACAGATAAATTAAACACATCTGCTTTTACGATATTTTTGATACTTTAATTTTCAACCAAATTCACAAAAGACAGTCCCTATTTTGCGTAATTGACACCTCTTACTTATTTCAACCCAGATCTTTTGAAGCTTTAGTAAATGATTTAAAAATATGTTGAAAGTGTGTATTTACTATTTTGGAGTTGTTATGAGGAATTTCCCTCAATTTTTCAAGCATCCATACAAGGGAACTCAGTCATTTTTCAACAAAACTACCAAGGTACCAAATCTTGTGATCAAGTTTGAATCACCTGCATCGATGGTCTTGTGGTCCTTGCCACTAGTGTGGTTGGTTGAGGACTTGAAACCTGAGCCAGGTCAAACTAAAAGACTTTAAATTTCGTATTTGTAGCTTCTCAGCTTAGCATACAGCATTTAGGAGAAAGAGCAAAGGCTTTGCCAGCTAGGGATCAGAACAAAGTGTCCCAGTAGTGACATGTCTTCTTGTAGACTGCATCTTGTGATCTAGCACATACTTTTCATTCATTTGTAGGACCTGGAACAAAATATTGGAAATTTTCCTTTAATCACCTCCAACCTAAAACTAGAGGCTCTAAAGAGCCTGTGTCGCTCACTTTGGACTATGTGAATATTAAACAAAGGACACAGATGGATTCATGACAAAATCGAGTTTTGGTGATGATGATGTGTTTGTAGATCTTACTTTACTTAACATTCTTGCTGCTTACAATTATCTCTACCTATAATGAACTTGGCCCAGTAGTTTCAGTGGAAAATGTTAGTGAAAATTTACAAATTTTATAAAAATGGACTATAAAGGGCAATAACTCCTTAGGGGGTCAATTGACCATTTTGGTCATGTTGACTTATTTTTAGGTCTTACTTTGCTGTACATTATTGCTGTTTACAGTTTATCTCTATCTATAATAATATTCAAGATAATAACAAAAAACGGCAAAATTTCCTTAAAATTACCAATTCAGGAGCAGCAATCTAACAACCAGTTATTCGATTCATCTGAAAATTCCAGGGCAGATAGATCTTGACCTGATAAACATTTTTACTTCGTCAGATTTGCTCTAAATGCATTGGTTTTTGAGTAATAAGCCAAAAACTGCATTTTACCCCCATGTTCTATTTTTAGCCATGGCGGCCATCTTGGTTGGTTGGTCAAGTCACCGGACACATTTTTTAAACTAGATACCCCAATGATGATTGTGGTCAAGTTTGGTTTAATTTGGCCCAGTAGTTTCAGAGGAGAAGATTTTTCTAAAAGACTACCAAGATATAGGAAAAATGGTTAAAAATTTACTATAAAGAGCAATAACTCCTAAAGGGGTCAACTGACCATTTTGGTCATCTTGACCTATTTGTATATCTTACTTTGCTGAACATTATTGCTGTTTACAGTTTATCTCTATCTATAACAATATTCAAAATAATAACCAAAAACTGCAAAATGTCCTTAAAATTACCAATTCAGGGGCAGCAACCTACCAATGGGTTGTCAGATTCATCTGAAAATTTCAGGGCAGATAGATTTTGACCTGTTAAACAATGTTACCCTATGTCAGATTTGCTCTAAATGCTTTTGTTTTTGAGTTATAAGCCGAAAACTGCATTTTACCCCTATGTTCTATTTTTAGCCATGGCGGCCATCCTGGTTGGTTGGCCTGGTCACCGGACACATTTTGTAAACTATATACCCCAATGATGATTGTGGCCAAGTTTGGTTTAATTTGGCCCAGTAGTTTCAGAGGAGAAGATTTTTGTAAAAGTTAACAACGCCGGAACCCCGTAACCCGGACGCCAAGTGATGAGAATAGTTCACTTGGCCCTTTGGCCAAGGTGAGCTAAAAAACAGAATCAGTAAAAGACCCCTTATTTCAAAGTTGAAATTACAAAGCCCCTTCCCAATCACAAATATCAATCTCCTCTTTGAGTATCCAGTATTTCATGTTTGATAAAACTGTAAAGATACAAAAGGATGAAAGCTTAGGACAAATAACATTTTTAACTCCATGCTAGTCAAAAATTGTTGCAACACATGCTCATATACGAGTTTTGTGTGACTCTTGTAAGGAAAAACTGCCAGTCTTTGTTTTAATGTGAAGAAATAGAATCAGTAACAACGAGAAATAGCAATAAACAGCTCTACCATGAGTGCATAATATGCCCATTGAAATTGTTGCAAAAATTAATTTGGGTGATTTAGAAAGCAACTTTAATCAGAAACAAATAAAATGTCTCTTAAGAAAAACTTGCATGAGGATATTCTTAGACATACAAATATTCAGAAGATCAATTCAAGAAAACCTTAATTTGATGATTAAGATCCTAAAATTTGGGAACAGAAAAAACGAAAATTTAAAAAAATCTTAAAGGTACCTTCCTTTCATTAATCCCAACAATAATAACAAGTTTTAATGTAACAAATCTTAACATATTGGAGTAAGTGTGTGATTTGTAAAAAATGCCTAAATACAAACTGTTAAATTCCTATAACTGTGGAACAACAAAGCAAAAGATTTTCAAAAGTGAAAGAGCACTTCCTTCAATAAACTTCAATGTCCAGTGGCAAATATTTCATGCATGCTAAGTTAAGTCTTTCCTCCATAGGACGCCTTTGACGCCACCCCCTTTACTCCATAATGACGCCTTTTGACGCCTGTGTAATACCTCAGTTGAAACGCTTTGACTACAAAGTGTCTGCAGTAGACTTAATCAAATTTGTATCCAATATGAAAAGGAATATCATAGGAATATCCGACTTAAATTTATTTGATGAAATATTTGTTTTTCGCATTGCATTATAATACTTTAAAGCATATTTTCTGCATTTTATTGAAAAATCCTATGCGAATCAAGATTGCAAAAAAAAAAAAAAATCAATGGAGGAAAGGGATAACAAGTTACCAATACATACAATAAGTAAGTCTTGTCATAATAGAGGCCATCCAGGATGATGGATGGGGAAACCTGGACCGCCACTGGAAAATGAAGTCTGAAGATGACAACATAACACAATACATTTAAATATGACTTATGAATCAAGTGAGATAGGCATTTCTGATGAAAAATCAAATTCTGATTAAGTTTATTCCAAACAAGAGTGTGTCCATAGTACACTGATGCCCCTCACACTATCATTTTCCATATTCAGTGGACAGTGAAATTGGGGTCAAGACTTTATTTTTGAATTAAAATTAGAAAGACCATATCATAGGGAACATGTGTACTAAGTTTCAAGTTAATGTGACTTCAACTTCAACAAAAACTACCTTGACTAAAACTTTAACCAAAACTTCAACCTGAACTTCCCACTATCATTTTCTATGTTCAGTGGACGGTGAAATTGGGGTAAAAACTTTAATTTGGCATTAAATTTAGAAAGATTATATCATGGGGAACATGTGTACTAAGTTTCAAGTTGATTGGACTTCAACATCATCAAAAACTACCTTGACCCAAAACTTTAATCTGAAGCGGGACAAACGGACAAATGGACGATCGATCGAACGGACGCACAGACCAGAAAACATAATGCCCCTCTACTATCGCAGGTGGGGCATAAAAAAAACATAATACTTGAACCTGTATGTAATATCTTTCATTAAAATAAAAAAATTCCAAGATTCCCCCCACCTATAGAGAGCAAATCTTAGATTCCCCCCCCCCCCTAAATAGAGCTTCATCTGAAATAAAACAATTCCTAGATTCCCCCCCCCTTCCCACCTATAGAGCTTCATCCGAAATAAAACAATTCCTAGAGATTGCCGCCTCCCCCCACCACCTCACCTATAGAGCTTCATCTGAAATAAAACAATTCCTAGATTGTCCCCCCACCCACCTATAGAGCTTCATCAGAAATAAAACAATTCCTAGAAATACCCCTCCAACTATATAGAGCTTCATCTGAAATAAAACAATTCCTAGATCCCCCCCCACCTATAGAGCATCATCTGAAATAAAACAATTCCTAGATTGGCCCCTCCAACTATAGAGCTTCATCCGAAATAAAACAATTCCTAGATTTTAATATTTTAAAAGATAAAGAACAATTCTGAAACCTAAAAAAAAAATCAAACAGAAGGAATATTTCTGTATGTGAAAAAGTAGCTTGAAACTTAATCAGAGAACCAGATGCTTTATAAATAGGTTATATATGGCCAAAGATTGGAGTTATCAATTTCTGGTATTATATTATCTGATCTCAACAATATTTCGTACAGCTATGAATTAAATACAGATTTTTCAGAGAAAAAAAATTTAATAGGATTTATTTTAAATCTGAATATAAAAGAAATAAAAGTGTTGATTTAAGTTTTGCTTCTCAAGCAAAGAATGATGATGATCCCATTACAGTCACTACTGCAAAGTTGACAATTTATACCTAGAGTTGTTCCTCTTTATACAGTTGTTTATAATATGAAGCAAACAATTATTTGACTAAAGTAATAAAAACATGTTTTATATACTTAAAATACACTAACTACCATTTCAAATTGTTAAAGGATTTAAGGGAAAGGGAATGAAAGTTAAGAATAATATTTTTATAATATTTTTCATGGTTTAATAGATTATGAGTACAAATGTACAAAGATATTCAGTAAATTCCAGGACAATTGAAAATTATATGAAATATTCATATAGATATTGAAATATTAATTCTTTTAAAAAAATGGAATATTAGATTTCCTGAAAAATAAATCTTGGATTTGGATCAAAATATGTAAATATATCATCAATAAACAATTGATGAACTGAAATTTTAAAATAAAAAAAAACAACACCTGAGGGCATCTACAAGGTATTTTATAATGTTTAAGAAGTTGAGTAGTTATCAGGTGTACCTGACCTGTCCAGGGATATGTAGTGTTATACATGAACTGGAACTTTAAGGTCTACTCATACTGAGCTAAAAAGATCTAAATGACAAAGAATGTGAATACTATACTTTACTGTGCACACTTTGGAAGGAATATAAGTGGATAAACTTGTAAGTATCAGCATATAGGTTGAAATAAGGATGCATTATATGAATTGTAGTTGCAATAATTATATTGATTGAAAATATTACAAATACACTCATACCACTATTACAAAAAAGCAGGTAATCTTTAAATAGTCCTTGTCATTTTTGGACCTTTAATAGCTAACTATGTGGTAGGGGTTTTGCTCATTGATGAAGTATGTACAGTGACCAGATAGTTGTTTAACTTAAAAGGAGTAGGTCCGATAAGGACCGATTTTGGCCTCAAATTTCAAGTTCATCTGACGAAAGATTTTGACCACTTTTTAAACACTGAAGTGTCTATTTTATTTGAATTAATTAGTTTATGGGAAAGATTTTAACTGATTTAGTTATTAAAAACGATCCGATTTAAGCTCAAACATGAAAAATCTATAAAATATGCCGAAAAATGTCACTTTGCAGATGGTTTTTGGAAAAAATGGAAGTGGCCGCATCCGTGTTCATCCTCAACCTTTATATATGCTATGTATTATCATCAAATACAACTTACATTTCAATATTAAGGATGAACACGAATGCGGCCACTTTCGTTTTACACGAAAACCAACTAAACTTTAACTAAAATGCTAGAATTGTGAAGATATCAGTAATTTAGCATGACTTTATGGTGCTAGTACCGGATATATGTGCATTGTATTGTCAAAAACAGCCCATATTTATGTAGCAGAATCATTCTACTGTCCAATAAATAACTAAAAGTTTGTTTAGACCAAATTGCTATATTTTGGGGCCAAAAAGGGGTCTTACTGAACCTACTCCTTTGGTCGGTATTGGAGAATTGTCTCATTGGCAATAATACCACATCTTCTTGTTTTTGTGTGTAGTAAATTAGATGTAAATTACTATTGGCAATATGAGCATTGCTTATTGTTGGTCCAACAGTATTCAAATTCTACAAATTTAATTTTCGATATCCGAGTTCTTTGACGATGATATGTTAAACATGTATATCTTCAGCAGTGTGAATATTTTTTATAAGAGCATGTGAAATTAAATAGAATGATATAAAAACTAAAAAATGAAAAAAAATATTAAGCTTTTGATTTTGAATAATCCATCAAATGAACCCCTAAAAGTAATGAATATCCCTTTTATAAGGAGTACCGGTACATTTCAAGTGATCAAAAATATTTTTTTAGTAAAAAACAGTATTTACCGTAGTAAAAATGAGCACATTTATATTGTTTGAAAAATTTTCCCAAAGAACTATACATCTATCTGGTATTATCTGGTCAAAACATGTCAAAGAATTTTGTAATATTTCTGGACTTGTATCTTCTTTGTCATTAAAAATAATGGCACCCCTCTTTTATTAGAAAAGTTGTTTCAAATATAATGAATTTTCGCCCTTTTAAGTTAAAAAATTGAGGAAAGTTTTTTTTCTTTTCTCTTTTACTACAACAGTAAAATGACTCCATGTCTGAGGGACAGTCCCTTATGTAAGGGATATCCCTCATTTAGTTCCCAACCTGTTTAGACCAAATGGTATTTTTTGAATCTTTGGAAATATATTTTTTGCATCAACCAGCATTGAGGATCTTTTAAGAGTCAATGAGTGCTTTATGGATACAGTTATAGCCATTTAACATTTGCATACAAAACCTTCTGTACTTATTCAAAGAATCTACTTTTAACTTAAAATAAAATTGAGAATGAAAATGGGGAATGTGTCAAAGAGACAACAACCCGACCAAAGAGCAGACAACAGCAGAAGGCCACCAATTGGTCTTCAATGCAGCAAGAAACTCATGCACCAGGAGGCGTGCTTCAGCTGGACCCTAAACAAAAATGTAAATTGTATACTAGTTCAGTGATAATGGACGTCATACTAAACTCTGAAATATACACAAGAAACTAAAATTAAAAATCCTACAAGACTACCAAAGGCCAGAGGCTCCCGACTCAGGACAAACGCAAAAATGTGGTGGGGTTAAACATATTTTTTGAGATCTCAACCCTCCCCTTATACCTCTCACCAATGTAGAAAGAACAAATACACAGCAATACCCACAGTAAAACTCAGTTCAAAAGAAGTGTGAGTCCAATGTCAGAAAAGGTAACAATTTCTTTTTAGAAACTAAACAAAATGACAATGATTCATAAATTAACAAAGGACTACTAGCAGTTATACTGAGATGCCAGCTCCAGACCCCTATTTAACTGATTGAAAGATTGTCTTTATCATATGAATATCAGGTACAATCCCTCTCAGGGTTTAGTCATATACCATCATAAAATATATGAGAAGAACATAACCTGTATCATGCCAACAACTGGTTTTAGAAACTAGAGGCTCCAAAGAGCCTGTGTAGCTCACCTTGGTCTATGTGAATATTAAACAAAGGACGCAGATGGATTCATGACAAAATTGTGTTTTGGTGATGGTGATGTGTTTGTAAATCTTACTTTACTGAACATTCTTGCTGCTTACAATTATCTCTATCTATAATGAACTTGGCCCAGTAGTTTCAGAGGAGAAGATTTTTGTAAAAGATAACTAAGATTTACGAAAAATGGTTCAAAATTGACTATAAAGGGCAATAACTCCTAAAGGGGTCAACTGACCATTTCAGTCATGTTGACTTATTTGTAAATCTTACTTTGCTGAACATTATTGCTGTTTACAGTTTATCTCTATCTATAATAATATTCAAGATAATAACCAAAAACAGCAAAATTTCCTTAAAATTACCAATTCAGGGGCAGCAACCCAACAACAGGTCGTCCGATTCATCTGAAAATTTCAGGGCAGATAGATCTTGACCTGATAATCATTTTTACCCCGTCAGATTTGCTCTAAATGCTTTGATTTTTGAGTTATAAGCCAAAAACTGAATTTTACCCCTATGTTCTATTTTTAGCCGTGGCGGCCATCTTGGTTGGTTGACCGGGTCACGCCACACATTTTTTAAACTAGATACCCCAATGATGATTGTGGCCAAGTTTGGTTTAATTTGGCACAGTGGTTTCAGAGGAGAAGATTTTTGTAATAGATTACTAAGATTTACAAAAAATGGTTAAAAATTGACTATAAAGGGCAATAACTCCTAAAGGGGTCAACTGACCATTTCAGTCATGTTGACTTATTTGTTAATCTTACTTTGCTGAACATTATTGCTGTTTACAGTTTATCTCTATCTATAATAATATTCAAGATAAATAACCAAAAACAGCAAAATTTCCTTAAAATTACCAATTCAGGGGCAGCAACCCAACAACAGGTTGTCCGATTCATCTGTAAATTTCAGGGCAGATAGATCTTGACCTGATAATCATTTTTACCCCGTCAGATTTGCTCTAAATGCTTTGGTTTTTGAGTTATAAGCCAAAAACTGAATTTTACCCCTATGTTCTATTTTTAGCTGTGGCGGCCATCTTGGTTGGTTGGCCGGGTCACGCCACACATTTTTTAAACAAGATACCCCAATTGTGATTGTGGCCAAGTATGGTTTAATTTGGCACAGTAGTTTCAGAGAAGAAGATTTTTGTAAAAGATTACTAAGATTTACGAAAAATGGTTAAAAATTGACTATAAAGGGCAATAACTCCTAAAGGGGTCAACTGACCTTTTCGGTCATGTTGACTTATTTGTAAATCTTACTTTGCTGAACATTATTGCTGTTTACAGTTTATCTCTATCTATAATAATATTCAAGATAATAACCAAAAACTGCAAAATTTCCTTAAAATTACCAATTCAGGGGCAGCAACCCAACAACAGGTCGTCCGATTCATCTGAAAATTTCAGGGCAGATAGATCTTGACCTGATAAACAATTTTACCCCATGTCAGATTTGCTCTAAATGCTTTGGTTTTTGAGTTATAAGCCAAAAACTGCATTTTACCCCTATGTTCTATTTTTAGCCATGGCGGCCATCTTGGTTGGTTGGCCGGGTCACGCCACACATTTTTTAAACTAGATACCCCAATGATGATTGTGGCCAAGTTTGGTTTAATTTGGCCCAGTAGTTTCAGAGGAGAAGATTTTTGTAAAAGTTAACGACGACGGACGACGACGACGGACGCCGGACGACGGACGCCGGACGCAAAGTGATGGGAAAAGCTCACTTGGCCCTTCGGGCCAGGTGAGCTAAAAATGTGAAAGTTAATTTTTAACTGAATGATACTATATATTCTAAATGATACTTTATATTCTAACCATGAACATTTTTTTCTTATCACTCTTCCCTCTTAAAGCACCGATTCCTTTTTTCAAAAGGGTAAACTGGGCAAATATTTAAACAAATGGGTTGTATAATCCTTGAAACAGTATCTTCATCCAATTTCAAATTTTCCCAATGAGGCAATGATAATAGTTAATGGTACTTATTTAGCATTTGTGGCCATCTTGTCTAAGTAGTTCATCATGGTTATGAAAATTGATCATTATCCAGTCAAACACTGCTTGATTTCAGGGCCTTTTATAGCGGATTATGCTGAAGGCAGTGACCCCTAGCTGTTAATTTCTGTGTCATTTGGTGTGCAGAGTTGTATCACTGGCAATCATAAACAATCTTCTTTTTATATTAAGGAGGTATGTTTTACTCTATATTAATTTATAAGAAATGCCAATTTTCCTTTTGAAGGTCAGTGGATCTAGCTAGCTCCAGCTTTCTCTACCAATTAAAGCTAGCAACCATAATATAGACAAAGTTGGTGAAAGTGACCTTTAACACCAACAGACAAACTTACTAATCTCAGCTTGGATCTCCATCCTAAATCATATCTATAAACAAGATATCATTATTATTTCTGGTGAACTTGTGATTTTACAATTTAAAATAACACTGAAGTCAAGGAGTTCTTGTTTTAATTTTTAATTGCTAAATATATTAATTTATGCAAGTATTTTTGGCAATTGTCTCATCCTGCCTTTTTTTTTTTAACTCAAAACTCCTGTCCTGCCTATTTTTTTCAAATTTCATCCTAGCCCCCCCCCCCCCCTAAAAAATCAAAAGGTAGCTCCCTAATACAGTTTTATCTCAATTTTCCTTTTCTAGTTTCATACTGAAACTTTCATTTTCGTTTATTAATTTTTCAAATACATTAGATTCAATGTCCATATAGCAAGATTTATTATATATCTTATCAAGGACATTCAAGTTAAAAAGGGGGGGGGGGTTAACAACATACCCTTGTATGCTTGGTGTGTACAATATTCTTATTTGAAGACATAAAAACCTCAATATTTTTATTAAGAAAACTTATATTTTCGTTGTAGTTGTTGTGTCGTGTTAATGAATAAATTGAGGGGAATTGAGATGACAAATTGTTAGGTAGGGGTTGGAACGGGAACAATGACAAAATTTCTGAAACAGTAAATAAACTCATCATAGATACCAGGACTAAATTTAGTATATACGCCAGACGCGCGTTTCATCTACAAAAGACTCATCAGTGACGCTCGAATCCAAAAAGTTAAAAAGTAACATATACTGTGGATTCATTAATATTCGTTGGATACCAATTTTCATGGATTTCATTGGTACAGGAGAACCACGAACTAAGATGTTCAACAAATAACATATTTGGTAAAGGAATGAATGCAGAATTTTCAAAACCACAAAATTGAATATCCATGAAAAGGCAAGTTTTCTTCAAACCATGAAAATTGGTATCCACAAAAATAATGAATCCACAGTATATGGATCAAAATAGTAAATAAGCTATTAACAGCCCATACATTTTCAGTCATAACCCATACATGTATATATGACTTCACTTAAAAATAAATGTGACATGTTAGTTCGTACATGTATTGCAAAAGAACAAAGTATTTGAGAATTTAAAATGAGCAAGAAACATTTTCTTCGTAATAATTTTATGTTATATACTTAGAATTGCTTCAAGCTATATATAATTCTAGTAATTAAATGATGGAGTACTGAACAAAAAATTGAAACTGATATGTTTATACTTTTGGTATAAAAAAAAGCCTTTACAAGTCAACATGCATAATAATTATATATCTCCATATCAAATGTTGATTTACAATGTAATGAGGAGCTATTCTAAATAAACAAACACCCTAAAAAATAGAACAAACCACCACAAACCTTTAGTTGGACATCCCTGAATATGACATTAGTCTACTGAATTATACTTGTCATCAGGGTTTGTACTAACATGAGCAACAAGATGGGTGCAACATGTAGAGCCAGGATCTGCTTACCTTTCCAGAGCACCTTAGATCAACCTCAGTTTTTGGTGGGGGCCGTGTTGCTCATTCTCATTGTTGTGTTGTGTATGCAATTGTTTGTCTGTTTTTTACTTTTCTTTTATGCCATGGTGTTGTCACTTTGAAGATCCCTTTGGTATCCTTCTTCTCTCTCAATTAGGACCACAACTTCACTTAAAATTAGCAGACCTACCTGAATTTTGGTGGTTTTCAGATAGTTTTCTGACATTATTAAGGGGAAATCAGTATAAATATTTATGTTTGTCTCTAAATCTGACATGCCATTCAATCTTATAATTATATTCATACAAAAAAAGATAAAACAATTAGATAAATTATTTCATGTTTTATTTCAAAAGGTAGACTGAATCAGAAGATATATACAGATGATTTTAACATGACAAATAATCAAAATAAAACAGACTATATTTAACCAACACATATCTTAAATGTAAGGTATACTTTAATGAGACAGCAACATAACAACAAAACATTGAAAGAACATTTAAAGGACAATATAGAGGCTAATAATTACACCTTGAACAATGAGCAAAAAGAATATCGCATAGACAGTGCATTTGTATTTCATGCCTGCCAACTTTCAAAATGCCCATGGGGGTTTTGCTGGCAAGATGGCTGACAAAGTCCTGAAAAACCTTCAAGGGGCCTTCAAATACATTTTAATGTTGTGTTTTGGCTTCTTCTTACTTTTATAAGCCTCATGTCATTGTAAAATTAATTGTTTTGTTTAAAATTGTGGACAAAATTGCTCATTCAAAATTTCAATTTGGGAGCCTCCATGGGGGAAATCCCCCACAAATAGTGACAGTTGGCAGGTATGGTATTTTGTAAGCTATCAAAGGCCCCAAAATGACATGTAATGTAGTTGACATTTTCATGATTATTTCACAATTATCACTGAAAATGTTTAATAATGGCATGATGAGATGACCCAGATTTCACAATAGATATGCATCTTTACAATATATGTTAGGGACAACATCAAAAGTTCTATGTAGGATTAAAAACTTAATTCATATAGTTTTTTCACTGACCCCTACCCCCTTCTTATCTTAATTTGAGAAAAATTGATTGACCAATAAGTTTATGTGAAATAAAACAGCAATTTTGACCCCCACCCCCAAAGTATTTGACTTAAGTTTTTTATCCAACATTGACTTTTTGATGTCGTCCTTTAGGCTCCAAATCATCTTGTCTATAACAGTTTGAATAAAGGAAGATATGTGCTAGCCATCATCAAACAAGATGACATAAATTTTATTTTTCTTCAAAATAAAAAAATGTTATTTTTGGAATTCAAACTTTTAGGCCAATAATGTTGAGCACCTCCAATAATCACTTAAATAATTCGCTCAACAGGTGTTGACTTTATTTTATGGGGGGCATAATTAAATCGAACATATATACATACATTTTTGCTGGTAAATTATTAATTTGGCATTTGCATGCATTATATATTTGTGATTCCAAATAATTTTTGCAAGTTTAAAAAGGTTGATGAGTTCTAGCATGATAATATGTAGAAGGTATCAGAATATTATCTGGGATAACTATACAAAGATATCTTCTACTAACTGCAGGTGTAAACTCGGCCATTGACCTAGTGACTTAAATAGCAATAATTGTGGTGCAACAGGTCAGCAATGTAACTCTAAATACATTAACTTGTTTCTTATAATCCATTTGAAGATCACCATAATCCTTCCAATGAATATAAACAAGTGCCTGTACTCTAAACAGTAGAATAGGTAGATACATGTACTGTAATTTTCAAATAAACTGATCTAAAAAGTGTATGGTTGTAGTCATAAAAAATCCTTAACAATTTAGATTTAATTATAAATGAATGAAAGAATGTTGAAGGTAAAAAAGTCACAATTGACAAGATTTTTTTTTTTTTTTAACAATTTTAAGCATTGTTTTATTCAGATAAGTTTGGTAATTGTTTGACCTTACCTAGTTTATATTACACAAATTTGTTATATATCTATACTATAGTAATTGTTTAAAAAAAAAAGCTGTCAAAAGAAATCAGCTTCGTGGTGACAAGAAAAGAAATGAAGGATCATTGCTCTGGTTGAAACATGGTCATATGAACAATCCCTGACACTATATAAAATTATCAGACAAAAGAAAATTATTTCATTTTCTCTTGTGTTTAAAAAAAGTTGGAAACTAACTTATTGTAACTTTTGTTCAATTCAATTTTGTGTCTCTCTGTTAAAACTATGAACAAAACTTCTGAAATAAGAATGTTTAAAATGTAAAAAAGCCTTACTGAAATATAATAAAAATTGGCATATATATATACGTCCATAAAATTACTAAACTTATAATGTGTATACCATGTTATGTGTCTCAAATTCCACCAACCACTGACAAGAAAACAGTGTGTGTCTAAACTGAACTGTATTATGAGTTTCTATTCTACCAAAAACTAATATTATTTTGTTTCTATACTACAAACAACTGATATTATTTTGTTTCTATTCTACAAAAAACTAATATTATTTTGTTTCTATTCTACAAAAAACTGATATCATTATTTTGTTTCTATTCAACAAAAAACTGATATTATTTTGTTTCTATTCTACAAAAAACTGATATCATTATTTTGTTTCTATTCTATTAAAAACTCTGATATGACTTTGTATAGAATTCAAATTTCAAACTGAAACCTTACTTGCCTCTTGGTTAATATAATACAATTCTTATAACCAATGTGACCAAAGCATTTATGTGCTCGGTAACAAGAATTTCTCTGAGCATTGACAACTGCAGGTTCATAGCTAAGATGTAAAATGTTAACGTTTCTCGTGGCAAACATGACTGACATGAACTTTAGGGTTCAATGGATCAGCATAATTTGACAAATAAAAAACAAGACGGTGTGCCCGTATGGCAACCCTTTTTCCCCTAAAAGTTAATCTGAGAGATGGATAGCCATCATCCGTGATGTTACCTTGCCAAATATGACAATCATTTTCATTAACCGTGTACATATTGTCAATTATATATGAGAGGAATCTTTGTTCCTCCACTGATATTTTTATTCCGAAAATTAAACTCATACTTTTGTCACAGTTGGCTATAATGAATTATACCAGATATTATTTGTATAAAAATCTACAATAATAGACATATAAATTTATTTAAACTTTGTAAAGATTGCTTTATTTATGATGAATCTTCAAATTATTTTTGTATGCAGGGACGGATCTATCCATTATAAAAAGGGGGGATCCAACTATGTGTCCCTATTCAAATGCATTGACGGTCCAAGAAAAAGGGGAGTTCAAACCCCATACCCCTCCCCCTGGATCCGCAACTGGTATGTTTTTTCCATGGTTCCTTATTTTTATCAAACAACTGATTGTGTGGATCAAATATTTGGAATATTTTTTTGTTTTCTGTTATAATTTTTTTAATAAATTGAGAAAGTTTTTTTTTTAATTTTTGCTGTTTTATATTAGAAATCATTTCATCATCAATCTAATTATTTCATCTTAAAATGAAAAACTTGCATGATAAAATAATTCAACAGTTATTTCCCTTTTCCCATAAGTATATAATGTCATTTTATAAATGAACTGATCTTTAGTGACTCGAAGGATTTGTATTACTATTCTAATCCTTGTTGCATCATAGTAAAACCACTATTTTTTTCATTCCAATTTTCTGATTTAAAGTGAATACAAAAACAACAGTTCTAACATTTCTTTTTGGAAAGGACAAAAACAAAAAATGTACTTGAATTCATTTTTTAATATACCTCAATCATACCCTTTCAAGGGAAATTATTGCATAATGATTAAATTGGTTTCATTTGCAATACCTTTGATGACACTTGTTAATTAGGAAACATTTATTTGCCAGTAAAGACAACAATTAAATACAAATAGCTATGGCTTGATTGTCTGATTTGGCATCCTATGATCATTCTAATTAACTGTTCAGGTGTAATACCACCAAATCATGGTTAGTCACATCCGGTTGCATACGAAAGTAGGTCTAAAAAAATATTCCCTTGAATTTGACCGTTGTAGGTAATTAATCCTACATTTTATTGCAGTAAAACTATTTCTGTGTCATAAACATATGTCTTTGGTATTTCAAAACACCATTATTTTTTATTTGTGATTTCTATAGAAATTTTTGTAATCTTGAGGTTACATGGTGACTAAACCTTGTACACAGATAGAATAAGGGGAGAAATTTGATTGGTTAACTTCCAATGATGGTTATTTTCTTATATGCAATGAAATGTTATGTGAAACTTTTTCTATAGAACTGGACAGGATAAAACTTTACTCATGCCAAGTATATCTTTATTTGAAACAAAGATAAATTCTGCACAATTTTTTGAAAAGTGCAAATTTAACAAAGACTAATAGGGGAAAATCAATGGTGGTATTACACCTTCAATGTTTGTATAACTGTTTTGACAATAAACAACTCAGAAATTTATGTATGGCTTCATTAAGACATTAAATGGGAAACTTATTATCATCGAAATCAGTAATTTAAAGATTTGTCAAGTAGGAGGTGAGGTTTTCTCAATGATTTATTGGTAGCTTAGTTTTTTTTATATTAAAACACATTTATACAAAATAAGTTGTTTTGGGTGATACAGTAAATATCTATAAAAGCAAACCAGAATGCTCATAAATAATAAAACACTGGGACGTTTATTTTTATCATATATGTGTTTAATATCATAAAGCTTCTTTTTTGTGATCATATTCATTGTCATAAATCTTCTTTTACATTATTTATGTGATATGACCTTGTGGAATTTAAAGAATACTTGAGTACTTTAACCTTAACTATTTTTTGGGTTTTCGAGGATGAATTTCCATATGCCCTGTCATTTTAAAAGAATCTTGATCCTCTTAATAAAGTTTCTGGTTTTTCTAACTTCATGCATGTATAGCTTACCTTTTATCACTGAATCTGTGTCTTGTTTATACTATGTCCTGTTTTTCAAACTTTTTAAGTCAAATGTCCTGGTTTTAAAAAGTAACTGAGTGGTGTAATACAGTGGTTTGATGATAACACTGCCACAAACCAGGACAACATAGAGTTGGTTGTCTCCCTATAAGAAAATTAAAAAAACAGTAGCCTCTTGTTTTAAAACTGTTACAGACATTGCAACAGAAATTCTTTGAGATTAAAATGGACCAAATTGTATTGTGTTTTTTCTTTATAAATGAATGTAAGGTAGAGATATTTCTTGTTAAACTTTTAAAAAGATAGTAAGTAACCTTAGAACACTCTGATGTACATTTTAAAAAAATGACAAAATGCAATAAATTTGAATTTTGATAATTATTAGTTTAATCAGAATGTTAATTCATAATACAACACATGTTTAAGAGTATTTTAAACCAAAAAAGAAATTTCAATTACATAGTAAATCACAATCAACAATCAATTCCAGAGAGGGGGTTCTTGCAACCCCCTCTAACCCCCATTTTTTTGGGCAATCATTTGAATGGGGACATATACCTGGAAAACACTCCCTTTGTATCATAGGTTGGGAAACCCCATTCTTTAAAATGGCTGGATCTGCCCCTTATCAATACTGTATCAATTATATAATAAACTATAGGATGTGTTTACAAGATATCAGGGATTCTTCCTACTTTTTATCATTTTTTGCTCAGTCAACTGCAAAATTTGGGTCCAAACCCTCATATGGCATATGGTTTACTAGGAACAAAGAGTATACTGAACATTTGTACAGGATGATATGACTATAACTTCATTTACCTTTTACCCTATTTTAACATGTTATGCAAAAAATAAACAAAGAGATTCCCATACTTTGAAAGGTAAATCTTTGATGGGACCTTAACATTAACATAGTTTTTGTTAAGGGCTTAAACACAAACTGAATGTTTATCAAAGGCTTTGATAAACATTCAGTTTGTGAGTCCCATTCCAATAGTTTGTGCTTACAGCAGAAAGGAGAAGGTTCAGCAAGTCCCCATTTTGGTCCCATAATATAGCAGTTTAACAAAATTGTGAAAATGTAATATTTTAGCTATTAACTGGAAAGTAGAATGCTTCTGCTAGATAAATATGGTCTGGTTTTGGCCATGCAATGCACATATATTGGGTACTAGCATCATTAAGTCATGCTAAATTACTGAAATCTTCACAAATTAAGTTAGATTTTAGACAGTTTTCGTCTTAAATGAAAGTGGGCGCATTCGTGTTCATTCATAATATTGAAATGTATGTTGTATTTGATGATAATACATAACATTTTTAAAGATTGAGGATGAACACTGATGCGGCTACTTTCATTGTTGACAAAAAACACCTCAAAAGTGAAGTTTTTTTGGCATATTTGATGTTGCATATTTTAGCTTGAATCAGAGCGATTTGAATTACTTAATCAGTTAAAATCTTTCACATTAACTAATTGAATAAATTAAAATAAACAGTTAAGTGTTTAAAAAAGTGTCCAAAATCTTTTGTTACATGAACCTGAAATTTGAGACCAAAATCAGGCTTTTGTGGGAAAAATTTTGTTGATTATATAGGGAATCATTGAAGCATGACTGGAGCGGCCCCCACCTTAGGTCAGTCAGGGCCTCCTTAGGAAAAGTTCTAGATTAGCCACTGCATTACAATTTAGAGCTGCTGAAGAGGATAACATAATTTTTAAATTCTAATTAATAAAGTAGTTAGGTTATGTACCTTATCAATTGTTGTGCTATATCTATTCTTCCTTTCAAATCACAATAAAAGGGTCTTGCCTCTGGTCCTAACGTAATTAAGATACCAAAAGAATCCCTGAAATTTAAAGTACACAATTGTTAAATGACAATATTTTACAAAAGATATTGATACATGAAATTTATATAAAAAAAATAATCTTATAATTATAAAAGGGAAGACAAATATGGGAGGGAGGATAATGGAAGAAAAGCCCTCCCTCCCAATATAAAGTTCTCAAAGATATCTTTGTTATACAATTATTATTTAAAGATGTGAATACATGCACATATGCACATATGCATTATATAAATCATCTTTACCTTTGCAAATTTTATTTTTTAACAACACAAATGTTTAAATCCACTAAAAGATTGCTTAGTTATTGGCAAAATTTGTAAAAAAAGACAATTCAAGAATTTGGTTGACCATCAACACATTTATACAAACACTTTAAACAAATTTTTAATAAACCTAAAAGAGTGCTTGTTTAGTTATTGGTAAAATTTGTAAGAAAAGACAATTCAAGAATTTAGCTGACCAGAACAACAATAATAAAATACAAAGTTGATTTAGAATGGCAATACTTTAAAAACATGTAACTTATGAATCTGCAATGCTATTGTGGGTCCAAATAATTTTTGTAGAATTGTGATAGGTTTGTTTTCTAATTTCAAATCAAAAATATAATATCTGCCTTTAAAGTGAAATTTTCACAGATTTTAACAATAAAACTTTGAAAGTTAAAATACCTAGACCCAGACTGACATGGTTAGTCCAAATGATCTCCAAGGACATGACATGTGCCACCCACTGGTAATACAGGGGCGGATCCAGCCATTTCAAAAAAGGAGGGTATTCCAACTTTATGTCCCCATTCAAATTTAGTGATTGTCCAAAGAAAAGGGGGTTTCCAACCCCTGGATCCTTCACTGTAATACCAATTTATTCCTTGCTTAATGTCCAGTGGCAAATATTCCATACATATTTCAGACAAGAACAAATATCAATACATACATTACAGAGAAAATATATATTTCACGATCAAAGCAGCCATTCAATTTTCATTACAATTACATTGAAATACAAATAAGACATGGATCCAGCCATTTCAAAAATGGGGGTTCCCAACCCAGAGTAAAAGGGGGTTCCAACTATATGCTCCCATTCAAATACACTGATTGTCAAAAAAAAGGGGGTTCCAACCCCAGACCCGCCCCTGGAGACGCACTGCACTGCTCTGCACATGAGTCCCAGTGTTCTCCCTACATTTCATATAGCATCCTGGTAAATAGCCAATTATGAACTGTTTCCAGAGGCCCCTCAAGGGGGTGTACAAGTTATCCAATATTAAATCACAATTGTTTTGCCAATATAATCAAACAATCATTAATTATTTTTTAAACAAAGTAATCAAAAACTATAGTAATCATGAACTATTTTGTCTGGTAATCAAATAATCACATATTCACTAACCCCATGAGGAGACTCTTTCTAGAAATTAAAGCATCTCATCCATTTATACACTACCTACATGTATAAGAATATAATTTTAGATGGCATCACATTACACTGATGCTGAAACGCATCAGGGAGATAATGTTTACAATGGATGACACCCTTTTTCATAAATGATTTATATTTATATTGTAGTCTTGTAATTCACTTGTTTGTTTTTTTTAAACCTACACAGCTACTTTTACATAGGTACTATTTCTGTATTAGAAGATTATAGAACTGGAAATTTACTTTAAATATTCAGTACTATTATGTTACCTTTAAATTATTGTATATATTTTAGGTACCTGTATGTTACAGTTCTTGATTTACAGTACTTGATTAGTACTTGAAATTGAGGTACTACAGATTTTTGGTTACTACCATTACATTTTAAGCATTTTGAAAGTTTTTCAAACATCGAATATTGTATTATTTCTTTACCAAAATATTTAGTACAAGTACTGTAAAAAACAAGTACCTGAATATTACAACAATTTTAAAGTAACAAAATAGTATCAAATATCAAAAGTAAATTTCCAGTACTACATATTTTTAGTACAGAAATAGTACCTATGCAAAAGTAGCTGTATATATAAATTAATATTAATTTAGAGTGTAGAGTAAATATTTAAAAACCTGATAGTCCACAATCTTGGCAATTTTAGATGTAGATACTAGAGAGTCTAATAATATAAAACATTAACAATAAATCAAGCTAAACTGGACCCCTGTCTCTGAAAACCATGCATTAATGATAAAATTTACATTTCTGTGTGTTTAAATGAATAACCATAAAGTTTGTTGGAAATGGAAATCGTTATATATTTACAATTATTTAAACCTCAAGATCCAGAAAATATACTTCATAAAAATGAGTAATTTCAACTCTCAAATAATGCATATTGAATCTTATATAAAAAGAAAATTCATTTGTTGTTTTGAGTATAAGCTGTTTCAAATCTGACAAAAAATGTAGTAAGATGTGTTTTGTTCTCTAGAATAAGTATGCAAAGGGAGGGGTCCAAACAAAAGCGAAAAGGGGTTCCAACTATACGTCCCACTGCAATGTCTGGCCCTTTTTAAATGGCGGGTCCCACCCCAGGTGAAAGGGGGGTTCCAACTATATGCCCATTCAAATTCAAAAAAGGGGGGTTCCAATGTATGGAAGCCTCCTCCTGGATTCACCACTGTGTACAAGACTGTAGTAAGATGTACAAGAATGTGTTTTCAACAGATTTAAGATGCAGTTAGATGAACAAGTCTGAGCTTCTCAATACATTTAAGACTTAGTAAGAGAATGTGTTTTCCAAATATTTAAGATACAGTATTATATAAAGATGTTCAATTTTATGAACAATTTTATGACTGGGACATTGCAGTAATAAATCATATAGCCAGCACAGGGTCCCTGGAACTCTGCTTACCCCCATCGGTTCATTCAACCTATGCCAACATTTTGAAATTTAGGTATAAAATTGTGTGAAAAAATGTTGGCATAGGTTGAATAATTTGTGACAGATTAAGTGTTATGAAAACATAAATTAATTAGGGGCTAATCAATCTACAACCAGTTTAAACCTAGCGTTGATGTTTACTCAATATACAATTTCTTTTACAACTACTAGTGAAAATGTAGGTAATTGTGTGTGTTGAGGATCTCTATTTCATAAAGGAATAAGTTTAAATTTTGTATAATGAAATAATGGGGGAAAAGGGATTTTCGAATTTTTATTTAAGGAACAATCGTCTAGTCATATTGAATATCTATGAGTGTCATTTTCATAGAAATATATGATAAAAATATTCAATTTTATGTAAAATAGATTCCTTCAAATACAATGGCATACACCACTATTGAAACTCATGAATTTCATAAGACCTGACATGTTTTAAATGTTCACTATTAATTCCAACACATTCAGAGAATAAGACAAACTTCACTAATATGATTGACTCAAAAGTCATAATTTAAGATATATACTGGTGTCATGTTTTTATCCTTTAGTAAAAAAACAAGACATAGTGATCCTATATTCTGTCGGCGTCGGCGGTGGCGGCGTCCACAAATATTCACTCTGTGTTAAAGTTTTTGAAATTTTAATAATAACTTAGTTTCTTAAACTGTTCTGGATTTCTACCAAACTTAGATAGAAGCTTGTTTATGATCATAAGATAGTATCCAGAAGTAAATTTTGTAATCCATTTTTTCCGTATTTTGCTTATAAAAGGACTAAGTTTTTCTGCCAGGAAACATTACATTCGCCCTGTGGTTAAAGTTTTAAAAATTTGAATAACTTTCTTCAACTATCCTGGATTTGTACCAAACTTGGACAGAAGCTTGTTCATGATCATTAGATAGTATCCAGAAGTAAATTTTGTAAAAGAAAAGATCATTTTTTTTCTTCAGTATTTTACTTATAAAAGGACTTAGTTTTTTCTGCCAGGATACAATACATTCACTCTATTGTCAAAGTTTTTAAATTTTAATAACTTTCTTACACTATCCTGGATTTGTACCAAACATGGACAGAAGCTCACAACTCAATATATAATGAATAAAAACAAACACAGAGTACTTGAATTTTCTAAACCAGTATCCGTAAAACAAAAGTGCAATGTCCAACTGGAAAGTTGCTGCCTATAAATGAACCAAAAAATCATTTTTTTTTTTAAAAGTTTCTGTTGAAGTATCTTATATTTGTATATTCTGTTGCTTGTTAAAGTATGTTTCGTATTTAATACAACAAAATAATGAAAAAAAAATATAAAAAACAAATTGTACAATTGAAACATTTTTTGTCACTTTTTTCTTAAGTATTGTTATGTGATTAATTTTAGAAAATTAGTCTTATTTCATTTTTATAATAATTTAATATTTATTTCAACTCAATTTTGCTAGTATCAAGGGTTCTATTTTACAATTTTTATCTATTTAGAATTTGTTTATAATTCCATTTTTTACCACAACACAATTTTGCAAATACATATGTACTTCATTTTTGTTTGTAAATTGTTAAAGAGTAATATTTAATGCTTAAATATACTGACTGTATTTTACCTTTTATTAATTAATAATTGTTATAACAACACCTATTATATTTTGTGTGTAGGCATAGGTTGAATATATTTTTATCAAATGTTGGCATAGGTTGAAGACACCCCCCCATCCCCCCTTAACTTATGAATATAAACTGAATGTGGGGAACAGATATTTTGTTAGTTAATAGTTTGTCATAAATTATTTACACATAATGATTATGTTATTAATTAACTACATATATTTATTATGTCATTAATTAAGTACTTTTATTGATTATGTCATTAATTAAATACTTTTATTGATTATGTCATTAATTAAGTACACAGCCATTTTTCAGATTGGGAGTACAAAATATTATCATGGTATAAATGAGAAGGGGAGTTTATTGAGTATATATATTTTATACATGTATAAAAATATTGCGAATTCTTAGTGTCTCATTTATATGTACGATATTAATGGCTTGATATTGATTGGTTTAAATGTGTAAATATTACCAATTAATGTTGTAGGGTAGGTGTCGTGAACCAGAAATGTTCAAATATCCCAGATTGGGCCCACTGCAAATATACTTCAGTGATTATCGATATAATCAACTAAATTTTCCCCAGAAAAGGGTCTCCCCCTCCCCTAAATCTGTCTCTGTGTGTTTTATAACAATAAATATGTAACACATTAATAATTATTAATTCATGCAATATTTTAGAACATCTCATATTTGTTGAATTCATATCCCTTGGTGTCTGTTGCAGCTAAACAATCATTTATTTTATATTTTATATTTATACATTTTCAGCAAAATATTATAAAATCAAGTGAGAAAAAAAAAAAAAAAAAAATAAAAAAAAAAATGGGGTTTGCCACATCTCTGGAGTAGCAACTCTCAAATACTTTTTTATTTAACAAATAATACCTGTATGACTATTTCAATAGTTTATTTTACAATGTTATGAAAATACTGTATGTTGTATCAATCATATATGTTATGTGTATATGCCCCCCTGGGGACCTAATTTGGAAAATAAAATTTATCTTATCTTATCTTATCATATCAAAAGTAAAATATTTTTGTATATGTAATAAATCATTGGTCAATCTTTATTCTAATCCTGTAATTAAGTGAAACAGGATAGATTTTGATGCTCTACTGATAAGTAACTGGTAATATTATCAAATGACAAGAATGACAAGAATTTGAGGAAACTTTCAAGAATATTTCTCATCTTTTCTTGCTTACCCTTAAAAAATATTTCTTAGCTTTGAAATAATAATTTCTTTTTCATTTATTTGTTGTCAAGTTTGTAGATGGATAAAAATGAAATCTAAATCCTTTGGAAAATATTTACTATTACTTCTCAACTAGTAAAGAACAAACCCTATAGTAAATGTATTGACAAACCTTTGGTTGGATGTTAAACACTATTACCAGGAAATGTGTTTTCAGATAGACCAGTCAAGTGCACCTGAGCAGTGGACCATATATAAACAAGGAATAATGTAAACCAGTTCGGAGCATGCATGGGGAATATGGTACACCAGAAGAACCACCTGAATTTTGTTAGTTTATTCCTGGTTAGAGAAAAGATAAGGAGGTATAATATAATAGTAGATGTCCGCTATTAGTATATTATATATGCGTATGTTAATTTTTTATTGCCTTGCAAATCCTTCCGAATGTGTGCCTTCATGAATAACGAAGATAATCTACACTAAGTTAAATATCTTTGAATTTGTTCATCGTGTAATCGTTGTGTGCTCACTGTAGTTCCTGGCTTCGGCTTTATAGGTTCTATTGGTGTTTTTAACAACATTGACATTGAATACCATGAAGGTCTCGACTGAACCTGTGGGTCTCGCATCATCCATGATCTGTTTTATAACATCTGTTGAAACATTGTTTCGTGTGGATGACGAATTAATAAACGATCATGTCATATTTGGATTGGAAACCAAGGAAGGTTGTTATCATGGCCCCCTTTTCGCTATTATAAACAAGATACATCGACCCCATATTCTTCCCTGTAGAAGCGAGTAGAAGTTGACCTCAAGGGATTTTAAGGGGTTTTCGCCGAGTACTTCCGGTTCGGCATCCTGTAAAATAGTTCTTCAAAAAAGTTTTATTTTTTTGTCAAGTCCTTTTAGTGTTTTTTCCTTCATATTGTGTTGTTACTGATGTAAGTTAAAATGGATAATATACACATAGCTCTTTATTTGCACTGAAGCGTTATTTAGAAAATGTGTATTTCAAGCACTATTTTCTTTGCGTTGGCTAGTCGCAAACAACCTGTCGATTCCAGAGTGAAATCGCCCAGGACTTCAAAACTGATCTCCGATTCCAGAGTTCAGCCGTCATGGCCCTACAGGAAGCCAGCGAAGCCTACTTGGTCGGTCTCTTCGAGGATACCAACTTGTGCGCAATCCACGCCAAGAGAGTAACCATCATGCCAAAGGATATCCAATTGGCCCGAAGAATCCGTGGAGAACGTGCTTAAGAAGTGTGATTTTTTCACCAAAACATAACGGCCCTTTTCAGGGCCACCAATATTTTTCAAAAAGAATCTATAAATTGTTGTACATGAAAATTAGAAACCTAGCTGAACCCCTCTTTCCCCCCATCTCTCTCTCTCTCTTTTATTTCTTCTTGTTGAATCCATCTATATGCAAAGCAATACATAGACAAAAAATAAATTTTATGATATATATTATATACACACAAGTCTCATCACAAAAAAAAGGGGGGTGTTTGTTTATCATGGTACATGTACGTCCTTGTGTGTAGAATATTAAATAGTACATTATATAAAAAAAAGATCAACATATGAATGTTTCTATCTGTACTTCTGTTCTTTTCTTTTCTTTTCTTCGCTTGTTTTGTCTTGTCTTCTTTTGATGTATTATTTACACCAGTAGTCTAGACCAAAGAAAGAGAACCACCAACTGGCCAAAATATAACCTTTTTTTTTAAGTTAGAGTTTAAATATCTTGTATAATTCATTAATTTGAATATTTCTTTTAGAAAAGCTGATATTACAGGGTACTTTTATCAAAAATTTAGAGCTCTTTTTCAGTCAGAATTGTAAAGAAATTTTTTATCATGTATGTAGTAATATATTTTGTCCACTTTAGAGTCTTGTCTTGCTGCTAGTTTACAAAATCATGAAATTTCTATTTAAATTAATATAATTTCGGTACGGGTCCAAGTAGTCCCCACAAAATTTCACTGTAGGAAGTCCATGTAAGCATATATCTTGCACTTATAAGCTTTTTTATATGATAAAAAGTAGTTTTCAGACTTATTATAAACTTTTCTGGCAAAAAGATGTCTTCAGAATAGTAAGTACATGTGTGCGCATTAACATTTTTATTGGATTGGCTGATGAAATTGTCATCGTCATACTGTGGATAAATATAGAATGGCGTTTAAAAATAAAATTGAAAGGAAGATGCACACATAAGAAGTTTTACCCGCAGCCAGGGGCATCTCTTTTCTTCACTGTAATACCTAAAAAAAAAATCTTTAATAGTAATAACAATAACAGTTTTATTCATACATTCTCTCATTTATGATCTGAAGTACCTGCAGCAGATCTTTGATGGATGGCAAGCACAGCTTTGACAGATGATGTTGAGTTATGAAAGACAGGTAGAAAACTGCAAGCATGTAAAATCCTGTGATGTATCCAATTTCTGGGTACATCAAATAGACAAATAGATAACCAGTATTCCTAGATATGTCTGTGAGGTTTATTTTTTCCCCAACTAAATTCCATTCCATTAAGTTGAAATGTGTATTGACATTGAATGAAAATGTCTGTTCAGAGAAAGCAAATAATTATCTTTATAATTTTGACTGTCTAAAGTGATTTTCATTTATCATTTATTTATCATACTTTTCTATCTTAAAATGAAAACTTTTCAACATTTTGGAACTTTTTTTGTCTCCTTCAGTCATTTTTATTCCGATTGAAAGTTTTTTTCTGTTCAATAATAGTTTTTTCTTAAAAATTTACTGTCTGATATGAATTATTATATTTTTCAGACCTAGAATGAAAAAGTGGATTGAAAGTGTACACAGTTTAAGGCAGTACAGAGTTACCTCCCGGAATAAAACAACGTAAGCCAATCAGACAACAGCTAACTGAAAATGTGTGATACTTCTTTTACGGCCGCGTTGGTGATATATAAAGAGTCGCTGTTAGACGGAAAGTATTATTTAACTAATCACCACAAATAGTTAAACATGTCAGGCAGAGGAAAAGGAGGTAAAGGTCTAGGAAAAGGAGGCGCCAAGCGTCACAGGAAGGTGTTGCGTGATAACATCCAAGGTATCACCAAGCCAGCCATCCGTCGTTTAGCAAGAAGAGGTGGAGTAAAACGTATATCTGGACTCATCTATGAGGAAACCCGTGGTGTCCTTAAAGTTTTCTTGGAAAATGTCATCCGTGATGCTGTCACATACACAGAGCACGCCAAGAGGAAGACTGTCACTGCCATGGATGTTGTCTACGCTTTGAAACGTCAAGGACGTACCTTGTACGGATTCGGAGGTTAAACAGCCACCCAGCTAATATCAACAACGGCCCTTTTCAGGGCCACCAACATTTTTCAAAAAGAATCTTAGATTTGTTGTACATCGTTTTAAACAAAATCTTGAAATCAAAGCTTGCTCCCACTTCTATTCTTTTCTCTAATGTTCATTATTTTTTCAACCGTTTTCTTGTTTTCCTGATCCTGATCCGCAACTGTTTTCTCTCTCTCGTTATCCCCCCTTTTTTTTTTTTTAAATATCTGGCTTTCTTTTTAATTAACTCCTTACTCTTACTCTTGTATTTATTAGAGAATTTATATTTCTGAAGGTTTATGAATACGTTCAAAGATCAAATCCGTGCATTTGCCTACACGAAGAGAGAAAATTTCAAAACAAAATGCACGGACTTTTACACACAAAATCTGTAGATTCTGTTATATTCAATTATAGAGTTTTTGCGTGGTTTAATATTAGGTAATGTTCTTGTTTCCGTGTAAAATAATTCTCGCAATATTTTTTTTCTCTCGAAAAGCAAAAGAAATCGTAAATTTATCAACTCTATTAATTGGAATGAAAGCACTGTTTTGTTCTTCGTGATTTATGTATTTACGCTTTGAATTTTTGACAAATTAAATACTACAGAATGAGTGAAATACACGTATATTTGTTATACAGATAGAAAGAAGAGAAAAGTAACCATATACTATTGAAATAGTTTGAAAGTAGTTATAGCTGGGGGTTGGGATTTATAGCTTTGTTTAGAAGTTTGACATGATGTACAACAAATGTAAATTCTTTTTGAAAAATGTTGGTGGCCCTGAAAAGGGCCGTTTGTGAAGTTATAAACTTCAGACTGTTTACTTGCTGCTGGTGTATTTAGTGACGGCTTTGGTACCTTCACTGACAGCGTGCTTGGCCAATTCTCCGGGTAAGAGAAGACGGACAGCGGTCTGGATCTCCCGGGATGTGATGGTAGATCTTTTGTTGTAGTGTGCCAATCGGGAGGCCTCTGCTGCGATTCTCTCGAAGATATCGTTGACGAAGCTGTTCATGATGGACATTGCCTTTGAGGACACTCCGGTGTCGGGGTGAACTTGTCTCAAGACTTTGTAGATGTAGATAGCATAGGATTCACGTCTCTTCCTCCTCCTTTTCTTGTCACCGCCGGGTCTGGCAGTCTTTGCCTTGGTGACGGCCTTCTTGGCTCCTTTAGTTCCTACTTTGGGTGGCATGTTACTGGTTTGATAATCAAATAAGTAATGGTGAAAAATTATTTTCAATTTGTTTATATACTGGGCAAAACGGATTGAAAGATTTTATTGAACGCGAACCTCGGAGAGAGCACCCATAACATGTTGAATGTTCGGTAGCCTAACTGCCCGCAGAGAGCTTCGTTCTGATTGGTGTATAATAAAAACATCGTTCAATCCGTTTAGTGGGTATATAAGCTAAATTTTGAAGAAAAATTGTATCACTTTACTCAGTGTCGATCAACCAAATAGTACAAAATGTCAGGACGAGGAAAAGGAGGAAAAGCAAAAGCAAAGGCAAAGTCTAGGTCATCCCGTGCCGGACTTCAGTTCCCAGTCGGTCGTATCCACAGACTTTTGAGGAAAGGAAACTATGCCGAGAGAGTTGGTGCCGGTGCACCAGTGTACCTCGCAGCTGTCTTAGAATACTTAGCAGCTGAAGTATTGGAGTTGGCAGGAAACGCCGCTCGTGACAACAAGAAGAGCAGAATCATTCCCCGTCATCTCCAGTTGGCCATCAGAAACGACGAAGAGTTGAACAAACTCTTGTCTGGTGTCACCATTGCCCAGGGAGGTGTTTTACCAAACATCCAGGCTGTACTTCTGCCAAAGAAGACCCAGAAAGCTGCCAAGTAAAAAGTGGATATATCAGATTACTCACTTAACAACGGCCCTTTTCAGGGCCACCAATATTTTTCAAAAAGAGTCTAAAATTGTTGTACATCTTAGTAATACTTTATTCCCCATACATAATTGAAAAAAATATATTCTACTACATAACAAATAAAAAATGTCTAAAATATAAATGTCCCTTCTTCCGTGATTCTTCTTTTCTTCTCTCTCTAACGCATCCCATTTAAGTACAGTTCTTATAGCATAACACTAAGTCTAGTAACTTTTTCAGTCTTCTTCATCAGAACATTTATTGTCGTACTTTCTGACTCTTTGAACCCACAAGTAGCTCAGTTAAATCATATAAAGTTTGTCGGGGAAAAAAAACAACACTGATAGTATTTATATTTAATACAAGTCTGCTCTCATATTTCTCTCTCTTGGTTATTGATGCGAGCATGCTTAGATTCATCTGAGAAGGTGTGTGTGTTTTTTTTTATTATTATAATTATTTATAGTTTTTGTTAACATTATCTCTTTCGTCAACACTTTTATATATGATATGTACTTTCCATTCTTTTCCTTTTTCCATTTTTTTTCAGCATCTCTCTCTCTCTCTCTCTCTCTGTCTTTCTGTCTTTATTTAGTTATTGTTTGTGTATTAAAGATGTGGAATCGATGTAAGCACACACACCGACAATCAGACAATGAGACAAATGTGCCCAGCCCAAATGAAAATCATACCACATCTTCTTTTTTTATATTAAATATACATAAATATGACATAATACAACAATAAAGAAACTCAGCCGATCCGTACAATGTCATGTCGGGAATGTGTAATTCCATTTGTTTCTGTTTTTTTATTTTCTATTTCGCTTTGTTTGTGTTATAACTGCATTCTATTTTTATTTTTTCCTGTTTTATTTTTCTTTCCTTTCCTTAATGTTTCTGCATGTATTTTGACCTTTTTTCATTATTATTTTTTTTCTTCTTCAGATTTATCATATTGAAACCGTGACACTAATTTACTATTGTTGAGCTATGAGGGATGATCAGAAACTGTAATTATGAATGAAAAAAGGGGGCATTTTTACTGTCAGCTTGGGTTGAGCAGTTTTTCAGTAAAAAATGGATTGAAAACTGTCAAAGTCCCTTACAAATCAGTCCAATCAGATTTAAGATATGCGGACCAATCAACGCCAGCTTTATGTAAGTGGTGATCCAATCGTCACCGTGATTTCAATCCTCCCGGCAAGCACAAAAACACATTCACCGAAATTTTCAAGTATTCTTTCTGTAGCAAATCGTCCACAGAGCTAATAATCATGGCACGAACAAAGCAAACTGCACGTAAATCCACCGGAGGTAAAGCTCCAAGAAAACAACTTGCCACCAAGGCCGCCCGTAAGAGCGCACCTGCAACCGGTGGAGTCAAGAAACCACATAGATACAGGCCAGGAACAGTCGCTCTCCGAGAAATCAGGAGATACCAGAAGAGCACAGAGCTCCTCATCAGGAAACTCCCCTTCCAGAGATTAGTCCGTGAAATCGCCCAGGACTTCAAAACTGATCTCCGATTCCAGAGTTCAGCCGTCATGGCCCTACAGGAAGCCAGCGAAGCCTACTTGGTCGGTCTCTTCGAGGATACCAACTTGTGCGCAATCCACGCCAAGAGAGTAACCATCATGCCAAAGGATATCCAATTGGCCCGAAGAATCCGTGGAGAACGTGCTTAAGAAGTGTGATTTTTTCACCAAAACATAACGGCCCTTTTCAGGGCCACCAATATTTTTCAAAAAGAATCTATAAATTGTTGTACATGAAAATTAGAAACCTAGCTGAACCCCTCTTTCCCCCCATCTCTCTCTCTCTCTTTTATTTCTTCTTGTTGAATCCATCTATATGCAAAGCAATACATAGACAAAAAATAAATTTTATGATATATATTATATACACACAAGTCTCATCACAAAAAAAAGGGGGGTGTTTGTTTATCATGGTACATGTACGTCCTTGTGTGTAGAATATTAAATAGTACATTATATAAAAAAAAGATCAACATATGAATGTTTCTATCTGTACTTCTGTTCTTTTCTTTTCTTTTCTTCGCTTGTTTTGTCTTGTCTTCTTTTGATGTATTATTTACACCAGTAGTCTAGACCAAAGAAAGAGAACCACCAACTGGCCAAAATATAACCTTTTTTTTTAAGTTAGAGTTTAAATATCTTGTATAATTCATTAATTTGAATATTTCTTTTAGAAAAGCTGATATTACAGGGTACTTTTATCAAAAATTTAGAGCTCTTTTTCAGTCAGAATTGTAAAGAAATTTTTTATCATGTATGTAGTAATATATTTTGTCCACTTTAGAGTCTTGTCTTGCTGCTAGTTTACAAAATCATGAAATTTCTATTTAAATTAATATAATTTCGGTACGGGTCCAAGTAGTCCCCACAAAATTTCACTGTAGGAAGTCCATGTAAGCATATATCTTGCACTTATAAGCTTTTTTATATGATAAAAAGTAGTTTTCAGACTTATTATAAACTTTTCTGGCAAAAAGATGTCTTCAGAATAGTAAGTACATGTGTGCGCATTAACATTTTTATTGGATTGGCTGATGAAATTGTCATCGTCATACTGTGGATAAATATAGAATGGCGTTTAAAAATAAAATTGAAAGGAAGATGCACACATAAGAAGTTTTACCCGCAGCCAGGGGCATCTCTTTTCTTCACTGTAATACCTAAAAAAAAAATCTTTAATAGTAATAACAATAACAGTTTTATTCATACATTCTCTCATTTATGATCTGAAGTACCTGCAGCAGATCTTTGATGGATGGCAAGCACAGCTTTGACAGATGATGTTGAGTTATGAAAGACAGGTAGAAAACTGCAAGCATGTAAAATCCTGTGATGTATCCAATTTCTGGGTACATCAAATAGACAAATAGATAACCAGTATTCCTAGATATGTCTGTGAGGTTTATTTTTTCCCCAACTAAATTCCATTCCATTAAGTTGAAATGTGTATTGACATTGAATGAAAATGTCTGTTCAGAGAAAGCAAATAATTATCTTTATAATTTTGACTGTCTAAAGTGATTTTCATTTATCATTTATTTATCATACTTTTCTATCTTAAAATGAAAACTTTTCAACATTTTGGAACTTTTTTTGTCTCCTTCAGTCATTTTTATTCCGATTGAAAGTTTTTTTCTGTTCAATAATAGTTTTTTCTTAAAAATTTACTGTCTGATATGAATTATTATATTTTTCAGACCTAGAATGAAAAAGTGGATTGAAAGTGTACACAGTTTAAGGCAGTACAGAGTTACCTCCCGGAATAAAACAACGTAAGCCAATCAGACAACAGCTAACTGAAAATGTGTGATACTTCTTTTACGGCCGCGTTGGTGATATATAAAGAGTCGCTGTTAGACGGAAAGTATTATTTAACTAATCACCACAAATAGTTAAACATGTCAGGCAGAGGAAAAGGAGGTAAAGGTCTAGGAAAAGGAGGCGCCAAGCGTCACAGGAAGGTGTTGCGTGATAACATCCAAGGTATCACCAAGCCAGCCATCCGTCGTTTAGCAAGAAGAGGTGGAGTAAAACGTATATCTGGACTCATCTATGAGGAAACCCGTGGTGTCCTTAAAGTTTTCTTGGAAAATGTCATCCGTGATGCTGTCACATACACAGAGCACGCCAAGAGGAAGACTGTCACTGCCATGGATGTTGTCTACGCTTTGAAACGTCAAGGACGTACCTTGTACGGATTCGGAGGTTAAACAGCCACCCAGCTAATATCAACAACGGCCCTTTTCAGGGCCACCAACATTTTTCAAAAAGAATCTTAGATTTGTTGTACATCGTTTTAAACAAAATCTTGAAATCAAAGCTTGCTCCCACTTCTATTCTTTTCTCTAATGTTCATTATTTTTTCAACCGTTTTCTTGTTTTCCTGATCCTGATCCGCAACTGTTTTCTCTCTCTCGTTATCCCCCCTTTTTTTTTTTTTAAATATCTGGCTTTCTTTTTAATTAACTCCTTACTCTTACTCTTGTATTTATTAGAGAATTTATATTTCTGAAGGTTTATGAATACGTTCAAAGATCAAATCCGTGCATTTGCCTACACGAAGAGAGAAAATTTCAAAACAAAATGCACGGACTTTTACACACAAAATCTGTAGATTCTGTTATATTCAATTATAGAGTTTTTGCGTGGTTTAATATTAGGTAATGTTCTTGTTTCCGTGTAAAATAATTCTCGCAATATTTTTTTTCTCTCGAAAAGCAAAAGAAATCGTAAATTTATCAACTCTATTAATTGGAATGAAAGCACTGTTTTGTTCTTCGTGATTTATGTATTTACGCTTTGAATTTTTGACAAATTAAATACTACAGAATGAGTGAAATACACGTATATTTGTTATACAGATAGAAAGAAGAGAAAAGTAACCATATACTATTGAAATAGTTTGAAAGTAGTTATAGCTGGGGGTTGGGATTTATAGCTTTGTTTAGAAGTTTGACATGATGTACAACAAATGTAAATTCTTTTTGAAAAATGTTGGTGGCCCTGAAAAGGGCCGTTTGTGAAGTTATAAACTTCAGACTGTTTACTTGCTGCTGGTGTATTTAGTGACGGCTTTGGTACCTTCACTGACAGCGTGCTTGGCCAATTCTCCGGGTAAGAGAAGACGGACAGCGGTCTGGATCTCCCGGGATGTGATGGTAGATCTTTTGTTGTAGTGTGCCAATCGGGAGGCCTCTGCTGCGATTCTCTCGAAGATATCGTTGACGAAGCTGTTCATGATGGACATTGCCTTTGAGGACACTCCGGTGTCGGGGTGAACTTGTCTCAAGACTTTGTAGATGTAGATAGCATAGGATTCACGTCTCTTCCTCCTCCTTTTCTTGTCACCGCCGGGTCTGGCAGTCTTTGCCTTGGTGACGGCCTTCTTGGCTCCTTTAGTTCCTACTTTGGGTGGCATGTTACTGGTTTGATAATCAAATAAGTAATGGTGAAAAATTATTTTCAATTTGTTTATATACTGGGCAAAACGGATTGAAAGATTTTATTGAACGCGAACCTCGGAGAGAGCACCCATAACATGTTGAATGTTCGGTAGCCTAACTGCCCGCAGAGAGCTTCGTTCTGATTGGTGTATAATAAAAACATCGTTCAATCCGTTTAGTGGGTATATAAGCTAAATTTTGAAGAAAAATTGTATCACTTTACTCAGTGTCGATCAACCAAATAGTACAAAATGTCAGGACGAGGAAAAGGAGGAAAAGCAAAAGCAAAGGCAAAGTCTAGGTCATCCCGTGCCGGACTTCAGTTCCCAGTCGGTCGTATCCACAGACTTTTGAGGAAAGGAAACTATGCCGAGAGAGTTGGTGCCGGTGCACCAGTGTACCTCGCAGCTGTCTTAGAATACTTAGCAGCTGAAGTATTGGAGTTGGCAGGAAACGCCGCTCGTGACAACAAGAAGAGCAGAATCATTCCCCGTCATCTCCAGTTGGCCATCAGAAACGACGAAGAGTTGAACAAACTCTTGTCTGGTGTCACCATTGCCCAGGGAGGTGTTTTACCAAACATCCAGGCTGTACTTCTGCCAAAGAAGACCCAGAAAGCTGCCAAGTAAAAAGTGGATATATCAGATTACTCACTTAACAACGGCCCTTTTCAGGGCCACCAATATTTTTCAAAAAGAGTCTAAAATTGTTGTACATCTTAGTAATACTTTATTCCCCATACATAATTGAAAAAAATATATTCTACTACATAACAAATAAAAAATGTCTAAAATATAAATGTCCCTTCTTCCGTGATTCTTCTTTTCTTCTCTCTCTAACGCATCCCATTTAAGTACAGTTCTTATAGCATAACACTAAGTCTAGTAACTTTTTCAGTCTTCTTCATCAGAACATTTATTGTCGTACTTTCTGACTCTTTGAACCCACAAGTAGCTCAGTTAAATCATATAAAGTTTGTCGGGGAAAAAAAACAACACTGATAGTATTTATATTTAATACAAGTCTGCTCTCATATTTCTCTCTCTTGGTTATTGATGCGAGCATGCTTAGATTCATCTGAGAAGGTGTGTGTGTTTTTTTTTATTATTATAATTATTTATAGTTTTTGTTAACATTATCTCTTTCGTCAACACTTTTATATATGATATGTACTTTCCATTCTTTTCCTTTTTCCATTTTTTTTCAGCATCTCTCTCTCTCTCTCTCTCTCTGTCTTTCTGTCTTTATTTAGTTATTGTTTGTGTATTAAAGATGTGGAATCGATGTAAGCACACACACCGACAATCAGACAATGAGACAAATGTGCCCAGCCCAAATGAAAATCATACCACATCTTCTTTTTTTATATTAAATATACATAAATATGACATAATACAACAATAAAGAAACTCAGCCGATCCGTACAATGTCATGTCGGGAATGTGTAATTCCATTTGTTTCTGTTTTTTTATTTTCTATTTCGCTTTGTTTGTGTTATAACTGCATTCTATTTTTATTTTTTCCTGTTTTATTTTTCTTTCCTTTCCTTAATGTTTCTGCATGTATTTTGACCTTTTTTCATTATTATTTTTTTTCTTCTTCAGATTTATCATATTGAAACCGTGACACTAATTTACTATTGTTGAGCTATGAGGGATGATCAGAAACTGTAATTATGAATGAAAAAAGGGGGCATTTTTACTGTCAGCTTGGGTTGAGCAGTTTTTCAGTAAAAAATGGATTGAAAACTGTCAAAGTCCCTTACAAATCAGTCCAATCAGATTTAAGATATGCGGACCAATCAACGCCAGCTTTATGTAAGTGGTGATCCAATCGTCACCGTGATTTCAATCCTCCCGGCAAGCACAAAAACACATTCACCGAAATTTTCAAGTATTCTTTCTGTAGCAAATCGTCCACAGAGCTAATAATCATGGCACGAACAAAGCAAACTGCACGTAAATCCACCGGAGGTAAAGCTCCAAGAAAACAACTTGCCACCAAGGCCGCCCGTAAGAGCGCACCTGCAACCGGTGGAGTCAAGAAACCACATAGATACAGGCCAGGAACAGTCGCTCTCCGAGAAATCAGGAGATACCAGAAGAGCACAGAGCTCCTCATCAGGAAACTCCCCTTCCAGAGATTAGTCCGTGAAATCGCCCAGGACTTCAAAACTGATCTCCGATTCCAGAGTTCAGCCGTCATGGCCCTACAGGAAGCCAGCGAAGCCTACTTGGTCGGTCTCTTCGAGGATACCAACTTGTGCGCAATCCACGCCAAGAGAGTAACCATCATGCCAAAGGATATCCAATTGGCCCGAAGAATCCGTGGAGAACGTGCTTAAGAAGTGTGATTTTTTCACCAAAACATAACGGCCCTTTTCAGGGCCACCAATATTTTTCAAAAAGAATCTATAAATTGTTGTACATGAAAATTAGAAACCTAGCTGAACCCCTCTTTCCCCCCATCTCTCTCTCTCTCTTTTATTTCTTCTTGTTGAATCCATCTATATGCAAAGCAATACATAGACAAAAAATAAATTTTATGATATATATTATATACACACAAGTCTCATCACAAAAAAAAGGGGGGTGTTTGTTTATCATGGTACATGTACGTCCTTGTGTGTAGAATATTAAATAGTACATTATATAAAAAAAAGATCAACATATGAATGTTTCTATCTGTACTTCTGTTCTTTTCTTTTCTTTTCTTCGCTTGTTTTGTCTTGTCTTCTTTTGATGTATTATTTACACCAGTAGTCTAGACCAAAGAAAGAGAACCACCAACTGGCCAAAATATAACCTTTTTTTTTAAGTTAGAGTTTAAATATCTTGTATAATTCATTAATTTGAATATTTCTTTTAGAAAAGCTGATATTACAGGGTACTTTTATCAAAAATTTAGAGCTCTTTTTCAGTCAGAATTGTAAAGAAATTTTTTATCATGTATGTAGTAATATATTTTGTCCACTTTAGAGTCTTGTCTTGCTGCTAGTTTACAAAATCATGAAATTTCTATTTAAATTAATATAATTTCGGTACGGGTCCAAGTAGTCCCCACAAAATTTCACTGTAGGAAGTCCATGTAAGCATATATCTTGCACTTATAAGCTTTTTTATATGATAAAAAGTAGTTTTCAGACTTATTATAAACTTTTCTGGCAAAAAGATGTCTTCAGAATAGTAAGTACATGTGTGCGCATTAACATTTTTATTGGATTGGCTGATGAAATTGTCATCGTCATACTGTGGATAAATATAGAATGGCGTTTAAAAATAAAATTGAAAGGAAGATGCACACATAAGAAGTTTTACCCGCAGCCAGGGGCATCTCTTTTCTTCACTGTAATACCTAAAAAAAAAATCTTTAATAGTAATAACAATAACAGTTTTATTCATACATTCTCTCATTTATGATCTGAAGTACCTGCAGCAGATCTTTGATGGATGGCAAGCACAGCTTTGACAGATGATGTTGAGTTATGAAAGACAGGTAGAAAACTGCAAGCATGTAAAATCCTGTGATGTATCCAATTTCTGGGTACATCAAATAGACAAATAGATAACCAGTATTCCTAGATATGTCTGTGAGGTTTATTTTTTCCCCAACTAAATTCCATTCCATTAAGTTGAAATGTGTATTGACATTGAATGAAAATGTCTGTTCAGAGAAAGCAAATAATTATCTTTATAATTTTGACTGTCTAAAGTGATTTTCATTTATCATTTATTTATCATACTTTTCTATCTTAAAATGAAAACTTTTCAACATTTTGGAACTTTTTTTGTCTCCTTCAGTCATTTTTATTCCGATTGAAAGTTTTTTTCTGTTCAATAATAGTTTTTTCTTAAAAATTTACTGTCTGATATGAATTATTATATTTTTCAGACCTAGAATGAAAAAGTGGATTGAAAGTGTACACAGTTTAAGGCAGTACAGAGTTACCTCCCGGAATAAAACAACGTAAGCCAATCAGACAACAGCTAACTGAAAATGTGTGATACTTCTTTTACGGCCGCGTTGGTGATATATAAAGAGTCGCTGTTAGACGGAAAGTATTATTTAACTAATCACCACAAATAGTTAAACATGTCAGGCAGAGGAAAAGGAGGTAAAGGTCTAGGAAAAGGAGGCGCCAAGCGTCACAGGAAGGTGTTGCGTGATAACATCCAAGGTATCACCAAGCCAGCCATCCGTCGTTTAGCAAGAAGAGGTGGAGTAAAACGTATATCTGGACTCATCTATGAGGAAACCCGTGGTGTCCTTAAAGTTTTCTTGGAAAATGTCATCCGTGATGCTGTCACATACACAGAGCACGCCAAGAGGAAGACTGTCACTGCCATGGATGTTGTCTACGCTTTGAAACGTCAAGGACGTACCTTGTACGGATTCGGAGGTTAAACAGCCACCCAGCTAATATCAACAACGGCCCTTTTCAGGGCCACCAACATTTTTCAAAAAGAATCTTAGATTTGTTGTACATCGTTTTAAACAAAATCTTGAAATCAAAGCTTGCTCCCACTTCTATTCTTTTCTCTAATGTTCATTATTTTTTCAACCGTTTTCTTGTTTTCCTGATCCTGATCCGCAACTGTTTTCTCTCTCTCGTTATCCCCCTTTTTTTTTTTTTAAATATCTGGCTTTCTTTTTAATTAACTCCTTACTCTTACTCTTGTATTTATTAGAGAATTTATATTTCTGAAGGTTTATGAATACGTTCAAAGATCAAATCCGTGCATTTGCCTACACGAAGAGAGAAAATTTCAAAACAAAATGCACGGACTTTTACACACAAAATCTGTAGATTCTGTTATATTCAATTATAGAGTTTTTTGCGTGGTTTAATATTAGGTAATGTTCTTGTTTCCGTGTAAAATAATTCTCGCAATATTTTTTTTCTCTCGAAAAGCAAAAGAAATCGTAAATTTATCAACTCTATTAATTGGAATGAAAGCACTGTTTTGTTCTTCGTGATTTATGTATTTACGCTTTGAATTTTTGACAAATTAAATACTACAGAATGAGTGAAATACACGTATATTTGTTATACAGATAGAAAGAAGAGAAAAGTAACCATATACTATTGAAATAGTTTGAAAGTAGTTATAGCTGGGGGTTGGGATTTATAGCTTTGTTTAGAAGTTTGACATGATGTACAACAAATGTAAATTCTTTTTGAAAAATGTTGGTGGCCCTGAAAAGGGCCGTTTGTGAAGTTATAAACTTCAGACTGTTTACTTGCTGCTGGTGTATTTAGTGACGGCTTTGGTACCTTCACTGACAGCGTGCTTGGCCAATTCTCCGGGTAAGAGAAGACGGACAGCGGTCTGGATCTCCCGGGATGTGATGGTAGATCTTTTGTTGTAGTGTGCCAATCGGGAGGCCTCTGCTGCGATTCTCTCGAAGATATCGTTGACGAAGCTGTTCATGATGGACATTGCCTTTGAGGACACTCCGGTGTCGGGGTGAACTTGTCTCAAGACTTTGTAGATGTAGATAGCATAGGATTCACGTCTCTTCCTCCTCCTTTTCTTGTCACCGCCGGGTCTGGCAGTCTTTGCCTTGGTGACGGCCTTCTTGGCTCCTTTAGTTCCTACTTTGGGTGGCATGTTACTGGTTTGATAATCAAATAAGTAATGGTGAAAAATTATTTTCAATTTGTTTATATACTGGGCAAAACGGATTGAAAGATTTTATTGAACGCGAACCTCGGAGAGAGCACCCATAACATGTTGAATGTTCGGTAGCCTAACTGCCCGCAGAGAGCTTCGTTCTGATTGGTGTATAATAAAAACATCGTTCAATCCGTTTAGTGGGTATATAAGCTAAATTTTGAAGAAAAATTGTATCACTTTACTCAGTGTCGATCAACCAAATAGTACAAAATGTCAGGACGAGGAAAAGGAGGAAAAGCAAAAGCAAAGGCAAAGTCTAGGTCATCCCGTGCCGGACTTCAGTTCCCAGTCGGTCGTATCCACAGACTTTTGAGGAAAGGAAACTATGCCGAGAGAGTTGGTGCCGGTGCACCAGTGTACCTCGCAGCTGTCTTAGAATACTTAGCAGCTGAAGTATTGGAGTTGGCAGGAAACGCCGCTCGTGACAACAAGAAGAGCAGAATCATTCCCCGTCATCTCCAGTTGGCCATCAGAAACGACGAAGAGTTGAACAAACTCTTGTCTGGTGTCACCATTGCCCAGGGAGGTGTTTTACCAAACATCCAGGCTGTACTTCTGCCAAAGAAGACCCAGAAAGCTGCCAAGTAAAAAGTGGATATATCAGATTACTCACTTAACAACGGCCCTTTTCAGGGCCACCAATATTTTTCAAAAAGAGTCTAAAATTGTTGTACATCTTAGTAATACTTTATTCCCCATACATAATTGAAAAAAATATATTCTACTACATAACAAATAAAAAATGTCTAAAATATAAATGTCCCTTCTTCCGTGATTCTTCTTTTCTTCTCTCTCTAACGCATCCCATTTAAGTACAGTTCTTATAGCATAACACTAAGTCTAGTAACTTTTTCAGTCTTCTTCATCAGAACATTTATTGTCGTACTTTCTGACTCTTTGAACCCACAAGTAGCTCAGTTAAATCATATAAAGTTTGTCGGGGAAAAAAAACAACACTGATAGTATTTATATTTAATACAAGTCTGCTCTCATATTTCTCTCTCTTGGTTATTGATGCGAGCATGCTTAGATTCATCTGAGAAGGTGTGTGTGTTTTTTTTTATTATTATAATTATTTATAGTTTTTGTTAACATTATCTCTTTCGTCAACACTTTTATATATGATATGTACTTTCCATTCTTTTCCTTTTTCCATTTTTTTTCAGCATCTCTCTCTCTCTCTCTCTCTCTGTCTTTCTGTCTTTATTTAGTTATTGTTTGTGTATTAAAGATGTGGAATCGATGTAAGCACACACACCGACAATCAGACAATGAGACAAATGTGCCCAGCCCAAATGAAAATCATACCACATCTTCTTTTTTTATATTAAATATACATAAATATGACATAATACAACAATAAAGAAACTCAGCCGATCCGTACAATGTCATGTCGGGAATGTGTAATTCCATTTGTTTCTGTTTTTTTATTTTCTATTTCGCTTTGTTTGTGTTATAACTGCATTCTATTTTTATTTTTTCCTGTTTTATTTTTCTTTCCTTTCCTTAATGTTTCTGCATGTATTTTGACCTTTTTTCATTATTATTTTTTTTCTTCTTCAGATTTATCATATTGAAACCGTGACACTAATTTACTATTGTTGAGCTATGAGGGATGATCAGAAACTGTAATTATGAATGAAAAAAGGGGGCATTTTTACTGTCAGCTTGGGTTGAGCAGTTTTTCAGTAAAAAATGGATTGAAAACTGTCAAAGTCCCTTACAAATCAGTCCAATCAGATTTAAGATATGCGGACCAATCAACGCCAGCTTTATGTAAGTGGTGATCCAATCGTCACCGTGATTTCAATCCTCCCGGCAAGCACAAAAACACATTCACCGAAATTTTCAAGTATTCTTTCTGTAGCAAATCGTCCACAGAGCTAATAATCATGGCACGAACAAAGCAAACTGCACGTAAATCCACCGGAGGTAAAGCTCCAAGAAAACAACTTGCCACCAAGGCCGCCCGTAAGAGCGCACCTGCAACCGGTGGAGTCAAGAACCACATAGATACAGGCCAGGAACAGTCGCTCTCCGAGAAATCAGGAGATACCAGAAGAGCACAGAGCTCCTCATCAGGAAACTCCCCTTCCAGAGATTAGTCCGTGAAATCGCCCAGGACTTCAAAACTGATCTCCGATTCCAGAGTTCAGCCGTCATGGCCCTACAGGAAGCCAGCGAAGCCTACTTGGTCGGTCTCTTCGAGGATACCAACTTGTGCGCAATCCACGCCAAGAGAGTAACCATCATGCCAAAGGATATCCAATTGGCCCGAAGAATCCGTGGAGAACGTGCTTAAGAAGTGTGATTTTTTCACCAAAACATAACGGCCCTTTTCAGGGCCACCAATATTTTTCAAAAAGAATCTATAAATTGTTGTACATGAAAATTAGAAACCTAGCTGAACCCCTCTTTCCCCCCATCTCTCTCTCTCTCTTTTATTTCTTCTTGTTGAATCCATCTATATGCAAAGCAATACATAGACAAAAAATAAATTTTATGATATATATTATATACACACAAGTCTCATCACAAAAAAAAGGGGGGTGTTTGTTTATCATGGTACATGTACGTCCTTGTGTGTAGAATATTAAATAGTACATTATATAAAAAAAAGATCAACATATGAATGTTTCTATCTGTACTTCTGTTCTTTTCTTTTCTTTTCTTCGCTTGTTTTGTCTTGTCTTCTTTTGATGTATTATTTACACCAGTAGTCTAGACCAAAGAAAGAGAACCACCAACTGGCCAAAATATAACCTTTTTTTTTTAAGTTAGAGTTTAAATATCTTGTATAATTCATTAATTTGAATATTTCTTTTAGAAAAGCTGATATTACAGGGTACTTTTATCAAAAATTTAGAGCTCTTTTTCAGTCAGAATTGTAAAGAAATTTTTTATCATGTATGTAGTAATATATTTTGTCCACTTTAGAGTCTTGTCTTGCTGCTAGTTTACAAAATCATGAAATTTCTATTTAAATTAATATAATTTCGGTACGGGTCCAAGTAGTCCCCACAAAATTTCACTGTAGGAAGTCCATGTAAGCATATATCTTGCACTTATAAGCTTTTTTATATGATAAAAAGTAGTTTTCAGACTTATTATAAACTTTTCTGGCAAAAAGATGTCTTCAGAATAGTAAGTACATGTGTGCGCATTAACATTTTTATTGGATTGGCTGATGAAATTGTCATCGTCATACTGTGGATAAATATAGAATGGCGTTTAAAAATAAAATTGAAAGGAAGATGCACACATAAGAAGTTTTACCCGCAGCCAGGGGCATCTCTTTTCTTCACTGTAATACCTAAAAAAAAATCTTTAATAGTAATAACAATAACAGTTTTATTCATACATTCTCTCATTTATGATCTGAAGTACCTGCAGCAGATCTTTGATGGATGGCAAGCACAGCTTTGACAGATGATGTTGAGTTATGAAAGACAGGTAGAAAACTGCAAGCATGTAAAATCCTGTGATGTATCCAATTTCTGGGTACATCAAATAGACAAATAGATAACCAGTATTCCTAGATATGTCTGTGAGGTTTATTTTTTCCCCAACTAAATTCCATTCCATTAAGTTGAAATGTGTATTGACATTGAATGAAAATGTCTGTTCAGAGAAAGCAAATAATTATCTTTATAATTTTGACTGTCTAAGTGATTTTCATTTATCATTTATTTATCATACTTTTCTATCTTAAAATGAAAACTTTTCAACATTTTGGAACTTTTTTTGTCTCCTTCAGTCATTTTTATTCCGATTGAAAGTTTTTTTCTGTTCAATAATAGTTTTTTTCTTAAAAATTTACTGTCTGATATGAATTATTATATTTTTCAGACCTAGAATGAAAAAGTGGATTGAAAGTGTACACAGTTTAAGGCAGTACAGAGTTACCTCCCGGAATAAAACAACGTAAGCCAATCAGACAACAGCTAACTGAAAATGTGTGATACTTCTTTTACGGCCGCGTTGGTGATATATAAAGAGTCGCTGTTAGACGGAAAGTATTATTTAACTAATCACCACAAATAGTTAAACATGTCAGGCAGAGGAAAAGGAGGTAAAGGTCTAGGAAAAGGAGGCGCCAAGCGTCACAGGAAGGTGTTGCGTGATAACATCCAAGGTATCACCAAGCCAGCCATCCGTCGTTTAGCAAGAAGAGGTGGAGTAAAACGTATATCTGGACTCATCTATGAGGAAACCCGTGGTGTCCTTAAAGTTTTCTTGGAAAATGTCATCCGTGATGCTGTCACATACACAGAGCACGCCAAGAGGAAGACTGTCACTGCCATGGATGTTGTCTACGCTTTGAAACGTCAAGGACGTACCTTGTACGGATTCGGAGGTTAAACAGCCACCCAGCTAATATCAACAACGGCCCTTTTCAGGGCCACCAACATTTTTCAAAAAGAATCTTAGATTTGTTGTACATCGTTTTAAACAAAATCTTGAAATCAAAGCTTGCTCCCACTTCTATTCTTTTCTCTAATGTTCATTATTTTTTCAACCGTTTTCTTGTTTTCCTGATCCTGATCCGCAACTGTTTTCTCTCTCTCGTTATCCCCCCTTTTTTTTTTTTTAAATATCTGGCTTTCTTTTTAATTAACTCCTTACTCTTACTCTTGTATTTATTAGAGAATTTATATTTCTGAAGGTTTATGAATACGTTCAAAGATCAAATCCGTGCATTTGCCTACACGAAGAGAGAAAATTTCAAAACAAAATGCACGGACTTTTACACACAAAATCTGTAGATTCTGTTATATTCAATTATAGAGTTTTTGCGTGGTTTAATATTAGGTAATGTTCTTGTTTCCGTGTAAAATAATTCTCGCAATATTTTTTTTCTCTCGAAAAGCAAAAGAAATCGTAAATTTATCAACTCTATTAATTGGAATGAAAGCACTGTTTTGTTCTTCGTGATTTATGTATTTACGCTTTGAATTTTTGACAAATTAAATACTACAGAATGAGTGAAATACACGTATATTTGTTATACAGATAGAAAGAAGAGAAAAGTAACCATATACTATTGAAATAGTTTGAAAGTAGTTATAGCTGGGGGTTGGGATTTATAGCTTTGTTTAGAAGTTTGACATGATGTACAACAAATGTAAATTCTTTTTGAAAAATGTTGGTGGCCCTGAAAAGGGCCGTTTGTGAAGTTATAAACTTCAGACTGTTTACTTGCTGCTGGTGTATTTAGTGACGGCTTTGGTACCTTCACTGACAGCGTGCTTGGCCAATTCTCCGGGTAAGAGAAGACGGACAGCGGTCTGGATCTCCCGGGATGTGATGGTAGATCTTTTGTTGTAGTGTGCCAATCGGGAGGCCTCTGCTGCGATTCTCTCGAAGATATCGTTGACGAAGCTGTTCATGATGGACATTGCCTTTGAGGACACTCCGGTGTCGGGGTGAACTTGTCTCAAGACTTTGTAGATGTAGATAGCATAGGATTCACGTCTCTTCCTCCTCCTTTTCTTGTCACCGCCGGGTCTGGCAGTCTTTGCCTTGGTGACGGCCTTCTTGGCTCCTTTAGTTCCTACTTTGGGTGGCATGTTACTGGTTTGATAATCAAATAAGTAATGGTGAAAAATTATTTTCAATTTGTTTATATACTGGGCAAAACGGATTGAAAGATTTTATTGAACGCGAACCTCGGAGAGAGCACCCATAACATGTTGAATGTTCGGTAGCCTAACTGCCCGCAGAGAGCTTCGTTCTGATTGGTGTATAATAAAAACATCGTTCAATCCGTTTAGTGGGTATATAAGCTAAATTTTGAAGAAAAATTGTATCACTTTACTCAGTGTCGATCAACCAAATAGTACAAAATGTCAGGACGAGGAAAAGGAGGAAAAGCAAAAGCAAAGGCAAAGTCTAGGTCATCCCGTGCCGGACTTCAGTTCCCAGTCGGTCGTATCCACAGACTTTTGAGGAAAGGAAACTATGCCGAGAGAGTTGGTGCCGGTGCACCAGTGTACCTCGCAGCTGTCTTAGAATACTTAGCAGCTGAAGTATTGGAGTTGGCAGGAAACGCCGCTCGTGACAACAAGAAGAGCAGAATCATTCCCCGTCATCTCCAGTTGGCCATCAGAAACGACGAAGAGTTGAACAAACTCTTGTCTGGTGTCACCATTGCCCAGGGAGGTGTTTTACCAAACATCCAGGCTGTACTTCTGCCAAAGAAGACCCAGAAAGCTGCCAAGTAAAAAGTGGATATATCAGATTACTCACTTAACAACGGCCCTTTTCAGGGCCACCAATATTTTTCAAAAGAGTCTAAAATTGTTGTACATCTTAGTAATACTTTATTCCCCATACATAATTGAAAAAAATATATTCTACTACATAACAAATAAAAAATGTCTAAAATATAAATGTCCCTTCTTCCGTGATTCTTCTTTTCTTCTCTCTCTAACGCATCCCATTTAAGTACAGTTCTTATAGCATAACACTAAGTCTAGTAACTTTTTCAGTCTTCTTCATCAGAACATTTATTGTCGTACTTTCTGACTCCTTTGAACCCACAAGTAGCTCAGTTAAATCATATAAAGTTTGTCGGGGAAAAAAAACAACACTGATAGTATTTATATTTAATACAAGTCTGCTCTCATATTTCTCTCTCTTGGTTATTGATGCGAGCATGCTTAGATTCATCTGAGAAGGTGTGTGTGTTTTTTTTTATTATTATAATTATTTATAGTTTTTGTTAACATTATCTCTTTCGTCAACACTTTTATATATGATATGTACTTTCCATTCTTTTCCTTTTTCCATTTTTTTTCAGCATCTCTCTCTCTCTCTCTCTCTCTGTCTTTCTGTCTTTATTTAGTTATTGTTTGTGTATTAAAGATGTGGAATCGATGTAAGCACACACACCGACAATCAGACAATGAGACAAATGTGCCCAGCCCAAATGAAAATCATACCACATCTTCTTTTTTTATATTAAATATACATAAATATGACATAATACAACAATAAAGAAACTCAGCCGATCCGTACAATGTCATGTCGGGAATGTGTAATTCCATTTGTTTCTGTTTTTTTATTTTCTATTTCGCTTTGTTTGTGTTATAACTGCATTCTATTTTTATTTTTTCCTGTTTTATTTTTCTTTCCTTTCCTTAATGTTTCTGCATGTATTTTGACCTTTTTTCATTATTATTTTTTTTCTTCTTCAGATTTATCATATTGAAACCGTGACACTAATTTACTATTGTTGAGCTATGAGGGATGATCAGAAACTGTAATTATGAATGAAAAAAGGGGGCATTTTTACTGTCAGCTTGGGTTGAGCAGTTTTTCAGTAAAAAATGGATTGAAAACTGTCAAAGTCCCTTACAAATCAGTCCAATCAGATTTAAGATATGCGGACCAATCAACGCCAGCTTTATGTAAGTGGTGATCCAATCGTCACCGTGATTTCAATCCTCCCGGCAAGCACAAAAACACATTCACCGAAATTTTCAAGTATTCTTTCTGTAGCAAATCGTCCACAGAGCTAATAATCATGGCACGAACAAAGCAAACTGCACGTAAATCCACCGGAGGTAAAGCTCCAAGAAAACAACTTGCCACCAAGGCCGCCCGTAAGAGCGCACCTGCAACCGGTGGAGTCAAGAAACCACATAGATACAGGCCAGGAACAGTCGCTCTCCGAGAAATCAGGAGATACCAGAAGAGCACAGAGCTCCTCATCAGGAAACTCCCCTTCCAGAGATTAGTCCGTGAAATCGCCCAGGACTTCAAAACTGATCTCCGATTCCAGAGTTCAGCCGTCATGGCCCTACAGGAAGCCAGCGAAGCCTACTTGGTCGGTCTCTTCGAGGATACCAACTTGTGCGCAATCCACGCCAAGAGAGTAACCATCATGCCAAAGGATATCCAATTGGCCCGAAGAATCCGTGGAGAACGTGCTTAAGAAGTGTGATTTTTTTCACCAAAACATAACGGCCCTTTTCAGGGCCACCAATATTTTTCAAAAAGAATCTATAAATTGTTGTACATGAAAATTAGAAACCTAGCTGAACCCCTCTTTCCCCCCATCTCTCTCTCTCTCTTTTATTTCTTCTTGTTGAATCCATCTATATGCAAAGCAATACATAGACAAAAAATAAATTTTATGATATATATTATATACACACAAGTCTCATCACAAAAAAAAGGGGGGTGTTTGTTTATCATGGTACATGTACGTCCTTGTGTGTAGAATATTAAATAGTACATTATATAAAAAAAAGATCAACATATGAATGTTTCTATCTGTACTTCTGTTCTTTTCTTTTCTTTTCTTCGCTTGTTTTGTCTTGTCTTCTTTTGATGTATTATTTACACCAGTAGTCTAGACCAAAGAAAGAGAACCACCAACTGGCCAAAATATAACCTTTTTTTTTAAGTTAGAGTTTAAATATCTTGTATAATTCATTAATTTGAATATTTCTTTTAGAAAAGCTGATATTACAGGGTACTTTTATCAAAAATTTAGAGCTCTTTTTCAGTCAGAATTGTAAAGAAATTTTTTATCATGTATGTAGTAATATATTTTGTCCACTTTAGAGTCTTGTCTTGCTGCTAGTTTACAAAATCATGAAATTTCTATTTAAATTAATATAATTTCGGTACGGGTCCAAGTAGTCCCCACAAAATTTCACTGTAGGAAGTCCATGTAAGCATATATCTTGCACTTATAAGCTTTTTTATATGATAAAAAGTAGTTTTCAGACTTATTATAAACTTTTCTGGCAAAAAGATGTCTTCAGAATAGTAAGTACATGTGTGCGCATTAACATTTTTATTGGATTGGCTGATGAAATTGTCATCGTCATACTGTGGATAAATATAGAATGGCGTTTAAAAATAAAATTGAAAGGAAGATGCACACATAAGAAGTTTTACCCGCAGCCAGGGGCATCTCTTTTCTTCACTGTAATACCTAAAAAAAAAATCTTTAATAGTAATAACAATAACAGTTTTATTCATACATTCTCTCATTTATGATCTGAAGTACCTGCAGCAGATCTTTGATGGATGGCAAGCACAGCTTTGACAGATGATGTTGAGTTATGAAAGACAGGTAGAAAACTGCAAGCATGTAAAATCCTGTGATGTATCCAATTTCTGGGTACATCAAATAGACAAATAGATAACCAGTATTCCTAGATATGTCTGTGAGGTTTATTTTTTCCCCAACTAAATTCCATTCCATTAAGTTGAAATGTGTATTGACATTGAATGAAAATGTCTGTTCAGAGAAAGCAAATAATTATCTTTATAATTTTGACTGTCTAAAGTGATTTTCATTTATCATTTATTTATCATACTTTTCTATCTTAAAATGAAAACTTTTCAACATTTTGGAACTTTTTTTGTCTCCTTCAGTCATTTTTATTCCGATTGAAAGTTTTTTTCTGTTCAATAATAGTTTTTTCTTAAAAATTTACTGTCTGATATGAATTATTATATTTTTCAGACCTAGAATGAAAAAGTGGATTGAAAGTGTACACAGTTTAAGGCAGTACAGAGTTACCTCCCGGAATAAAACAACGTAAGCCAATCAGACAACAGCTAACTGAAAATGTGTGATACTTCTTTTACGGCCGCGTTGGTGATATATAAAGAGTCGCTGTTAGACGGAAAGTATTATTTAACTAATCACCACAAATAGTTAAACATGTCAGGCAGAGGAAAAGGAGGTAAAGGTCTAGGAAAAGGAGGCGCCAAGCGTCACAGGAAGGTGTTGCGTGATAACATCCAAGGTATCACCAAGCCAGCCATCCGTCGTTTAGCAAGAAGAGGTGGAGTAAAACGTATATCTGGACTCATCTATGAGGAAACCCGTGGTGTCCTTAAAGTTTTCTTGGAAAATGTCATCCGTGATGCTGTCACATACACAGAGCACGCCAAGAGGAAGACTGTCACTGCCATGGATGTTGTCTACGCTTTGAAACGTCAAGGACGTACCTTGTACGGATTCGGAGGTTAAACAGCCACCCAGCTAATATCAACAACGGCCCTTTTCAGGGCCACCAACATTTTTCAAAAAGAATCTTAGATTTGTTGTACATCGTTTTAAACAAAATCTTGAAATCAAAGCTTGCTCCCACTTCTATTCTTTTCTCTAATGTTCATTATTTTTTCAACCGTTTTCTTGTTTTCCTGATCCTGATCCGCAACTGTTTTCTCTCTCTCGTTATCC